>NC_090926.1:968132331-968440997 GCF_040938575.1 Ambystoma mexicanum
CATTCATGCAACTCTTGGCATGCATGCATTCATAAAAACAAACTCGAACATACATACATGCATGCATACACATTACTTATAAAAATAAAAATAACACTTACCTGTATGCACCCTCACTTGCGCCAGCGCTGCCATATGGAGGACCTGGGGGCCCCCGCCTCTCTGCAACATAAACACACTGAGTGACATTAGAGGAGTCCTAGTCTGTTAGTCATTGTATTCACGATGCGGATCTACGCAACGTAAACACACTGACTGACAGGAGAGGACACCTTGCCTGTTACTCAGCGTGACTATGCTGCTGGCGCATTATTGGAAGGCGGCAGGCACAGTCATCCACCACCTCCCTTTAATATTTTCTACACTTGTTGTAAAGCCAAAAGGGCTCCACCACAAACCAAAAAAATGCGTAACGGGGTCACCACCTTGTTCGAAGGCAGGCAGTGCAGGCCTTCATGCAAATAAATCACACGTGGGACTGTGCTGCCTGCCACTCAGGGGAGGAGACGCCATGGAATGTGAATGACAAAAACGTGAGAAAAATGACTACGGTAGAATATTTCTCGTGCTTTGTTTGAGATGTCTACTTATGTGTGTATATGTGTTTATGTCTGAGTGGGGAAGTAGGAGTGGGCACACAGAGACAAACCCCATCCAAGAATCCTTGATACGCCACCCTTTTAGCAGAACCTTCCATTGACGTTTAGAGCGAAGGAAAAAGGCGACTAATGAGTCGAGGTACCTCTGGGCTGAAGCCTCAGGGGAGCTATGGTGTGTTACTTATCACATTATAAATACACAACGTAAAATGTCCAACTGAATGCTTAACAATTTGATAAAACAATGTCATCGATTTTTGACACGTGTTCGCCTTACGTCTAGTCCTGCTTGCCTCTACCATGCCACTTCCTAACAGTTACCCAGCAATACTATTCCTGGATGCCTCGTGGCCATTCTCGCTCCGCTTCTGAGAGCCTGGAGATGATTATTTCCAATTTGAATTATTTGGTTGATCTTGCATTTGGTAATTTGAGAATTTGTGTATATTTGTATTTACCACTTTTTCAAATATTTGATTATCCTGTCTCTTTCAATCCATAGTTTGAGTAGGTGGCTGTGAGTGGGTACAGGTAGGATTGTGAGTGGGTGTCAATAAGATGGTAGCACTCAGTGAGGCTTGATGAACTATTTAATTCTTAGGGTACAACACAGCTGGGTGGACACTAGATCCCCCGCAGGATGAGAAGAAAAACCCATTTTCGAATTGTCTTCCCCCACCTCGCGCTCTGGGATAAAGGTCAAATGCCCCCCACCCCGCCCTCACCTTGTGGTCCTTCTGGGGAGGAGAGATGAAGACTCACTAGAAAGGGGGTCAAGTAACCAGAGGAGGCCCCTTCATCAGCACAGTCGCCCATGGCCTCCCCAGTGACTTACATAGTGCAGCAGCTGCTGCATTTAATGAACACTCTTCAAGGTCTGTACAAGGATTTCAAAATGAGCGTCTTGACATAACAATGCAGGTGGCACTGCATAACTCTAAACATACCCACGGTGTGGAGGGCAGCCTTCATTTGGGTCATATTTTCTGAAGGTATAGCTCCGGGAGGTCAATGCCCACCAGCAAGGGTTTAGCTGTTATAGTGGCATGTGCGGGTCCATTATTGCCCAGGATGGCCCACCATAGCATCTGTATGCGCCAATAGCATCCGACGATTCGTCTTTGGTAAAAAAAGAAATTGCACGGAGCTCAAAGCTATTTATCAAAACGGAACACAAACTACAAAAAACAAGATATCCACCATGAAAAAAAACAGATGGAGCACTTGAAACAGCTCCTCCCTATTTTCATGGAGGCCACAGAGTGGACGACCTGTAGCAGAGAGCAGCAGATCAAGTAAATAGCAGGAGACAGGTACATCTGGGGGGTTTTATTACAATTCTGTAGAAGGGGGGGTGCCTTCAGATTGCATAAAAAGTGGTCTTGCACAGTCTGATGTAGTCTCCGTTCCGAGCAATCTGATTGGCTGTGTTGCACAACTAGGGTGCTCGTGCAAATGAACGCTCAGTTTTTTGTCGGGCGTAGTCGATATTGTGGAGCCAGCCTGTTGCCATTCACTGTAACCAGCAGGGTTTACCAGATAGTACTATCAGGTTGAAGGACGCTTATGAAACTTACAAGTCTAGACACAGGGGAGGGTTTGAGGAAGTGACAGAGTAAAGCAAGGGATCATCGCCAGGGCTTTAAGTGGCCTGCAAACTCGAGCAAGGGGTCTAAAGGGGGTTTGGCCTTGCAGAGAGTTAGTGCTGTAATTAAGAGGGGACAGTTACCTCGCCCGAATGCTGCCTGTTAGACCATGCCCCGTAAGAGGGCCGAGCCCTGGGCCTGGCATTACTTGCAGCCTTCGGGTCAGGTAAGTGTGGCCTTGGCTTTTATTTGTGGTGCTGACCCCCTGCCAGAGAACCCTTTCATTTCACTAGAGATGCAGGGATCATCACCCTCTCACCTGGGATGCAAGGGTGATGCTGCCTGCATCTCTAACGAAAGGGGGGTCGGGCAGGGGTTTGGTGACACAATGAAAAGGCAAGGCTTTTTTTTGTAAAGCCTAAAGCTCTCGCTTACACCTGAGAGCTTGAGGCTATAGAAAAAAAGGCCTTGGCTTCTAGCATCCTGGTGGGCTGTGGTTATAACAGGACAGTTTAGGGAGCCTCGGCAGGGCCCCATCTCAGACACAATTTTCAGAGCCTACAGGGGCTCTGCCCTGGCTAGCTCTGGCTTAATTAAAGCCCTGATCATCGCAGAAGGGCTGTAGCTGCCCCACACCCGTGCTATGGTGAGGCAATCCGCTAAAGCTTTGACGTACATGCACTGAGGCTAACGATGGAGACCACACTCGCCTGATGTTTCAAGAGCAGTCAGTATTGATCACATTATTGACTGTTCCCTATCCGTTTCAATTTGACATGGAAAGCACTCATTACCGACATGCAGGCATTTATCAGGAAACTATCACAATGATTACAAATGCAGATGCGCTTCCCGCAGACACACCGTGTTTAATAGCTCCACATTTCAAGATACTTAAGTCGCATTTCAAGATACTTAAGTCGGGATGGGTGGAAGAATTAACGCCATTGTCTGCCTATGTTTGATTTTGACCGCAGGGTCAAAATCCTCCCCCTCCCCGTGAATATGAGCAAGCAACCGAGCTCCACCGTTCCCAGGTGAAAACAGTGCATTTTAACACAGTTTTAAAGAAGGAATGCCAAAAAGCCTAAAGCATTTATTGGTTGAACTCAATATCTCAGCTACAGACACCTAATCTGATGTGCTGTGGGGTCGACCGTCCTATAGGGAGCTCTGGAGATTTCCAGGTAGGCCTCTGCACCTAGGACCTCTTTTATGTGGTAGTCTATTTTATTTCTAAATTTTGTCATAGGAAATGGGTTGGGCCACTTTTGGTTCTCAGTCCACCCCTGACTGTGATACTGTGACAAATCAACTTCCGGCGCACCAGAGGTCCAGGGATGAATAGCGTTTTCTAAACCATCAATCAGCCCCACACCTCTAGTACACCAGAGGGATCCAAACTGATTGGAAAGACAAGTCAATTATAAATCCCTTGTCCAATTTTGGTAACGTGGACGGAACCACAGGCTTATCTCCGAAAGGTCATGGATCGTTGCAACACAGCGAAAATATAATTATAACCCAATTATAAAAGGGACTGTTCAGTCAAGGTTGTATAAACATATCTACTTCACTATTATCACGACATACTGTTCTAGCACAATACCAAATACAACCGACCCTGTAAAGGAATGCAGAGGAACAACAGTTTCAGGAAAGGGATGTACTCTGGATACTGACAGGAGGTTAGTGGGTAAAGTAAATAATCACAATAGACCAAGGATACTTGGTTTCAACACAAATTGAGCAATGGATCGTAAAATGTCACTAGGGGCCTTTGTAAAATGACTAGGGGGGCAGAACCACAATGTACCTTGTGCTGTAGGCGTTCTTGGTGCTTGACAGGGTTGAGTCAGTTTCAGGGTGCTTTGCAGCTTCTGCAACAGAGTTCAAGACAAGAGACAGCTGTGGGTATCAGGCGGCAGGCAGTTCGATGAGCGAAGCTGGACTGATGACTGCAGGCTGGCCTAGACAGCGACTCAGGGTCAGGAATCATTGTCTCAGTGCTTGTCGGTGGCACTGAAGCAATGTTTGAAGCATTTTGGATGGTTTTAGCAACTGCGGCGTAACAGTGAGCAGTGCAGTCGGTTGCAGCTAGAGGGGACCAGACTGGCTCAAAAAGGTCCTTTAAGGTGGACGTCGGTAGCTGCTTGTTGATGCACTCCTCCTAGCTTCTTCACTGGGCTTGTGTACACAGGATGGCCCAAAGTTGAGGAGGGTGTTCCAGCCAGCTGTTGTGTCCTTGGTTTGGTTCAGAGACTCTCTGCCGCTTCCCTCCTAGGAAGCTTGCTGCAGAGCCTAGCACGCTGTGTGCTGGCTGGGTACCGGTTCTGGAGCTGCTGGAGGGTCCTCTGGATTCAGCATCTCCCTCTGTTCCCTGGAAGATGTCTAGAGGAGGGATCTTGCTTCCCTCTTTGAGGTCCTGGCCTTTCTTCACTGATTAAAAGATATAAGTACAGACTGTACCTTCAGCCAGGGTCCAATGATGAGCTCTTCTTTCTGCTCTGGTGAAGCCTTCAGATGATCTGCCAAAAGAGGGGCTCAGCCCTCTTTTAAAGCCAAATGACCACAGTGATTTGTGTAGGCTATCCTCCCTTAATGAACCAATCCTGAGTCCCCACCAACAATCACCTGTATGCGTGAGGTCAAAACCAGAGTGCTTTGCAACAGAAAAGGTAAAGGGGTGAAAACATGTAATACGAAGCCCCACCCATCTTCCTGTCTGTTGGTGATCAAAGGGTCTCTCTGGTAAATGGAGCTCTGATTAAAATGGCAGGTCTCCCTTGAAGCTGCGGCGAAACCAGACTTTCTGGCTCTGTCATTCCACATACTTGTACATTCTGAATGGGGTCTCCCTGCGGTGATCACTACTGTAAACACACAGCCCCAGACATGACATTTCTCTGTCAATCGATACTGAGGGTGGGAGCTAGCATCATGATGACACAGTGCATATGAAAGGGTGTTGGAGTTTCCTGTCTCCTTTGTTAGCCTCTGCAGCCAGGCCCCATGTGGGCATGGTTAAATTAAACTCTGATTAGTAGGCAAATGCTGCCTTCGGCTACAGGGCTCAATAAAAGAAGAGGGCAGATCCATGGAGCCTTTGTTAGTTAATTAGGCTCACAAAGGCAGGGGGAAGGTCTGGCAATCCCTCTTCTGAGATGACATGGTGTACTTCTGGCAGTCATATCCCAACTAAATATGACAGGGGGACTGCGCCTGTAGGCTGTATCCACCCAGAGTACACAGGTTTATGAGTATGTTGTGCGGTGAGCATAGGAAAATATGTGGGGATTAGCCCCACACATTTTCTGGAGGTTTTATAATTATAGAGGTTGATCTACCATTATTCAATTTCATTTTTTTTTTAATTTAAAAACCGGACAAGCGTACACCCACCGTGCAGGTGGGCGCATTCCTCACAACTACCTTGCAGTGTTCTGCTTTTGATGCTCCACTTAAAAGAATTTTATATTTCTGGTGGATCCCTGATACTGCTCAAAATCACTGCATTAGCAACAGTGCCCATCATGAACATTCGCCTAAAAGCCAATGCTGTTTTTCTGCTCCACATTTCAAGATACTTAAGTCGGGATGGGTGGGAGAATTAACGCAATTGGCTGCCTATGTTTGATTTTGACTGCAGGGTCAAAATCCTCTCCCTCCCCGTGAATATGAGCAAGCAACCGAGCTCCACCGTTCCCAGGTGAAAACAGTGCATTTTAACACAGTTTTAAAGAAGGAATGCCAAAAAGCCTAAAGCATTTATTGGTTGAACTCAATCTCAGCTACAGACACCTAATCTAAGGTGCTGTGGGGTCGACCGTCCTATAGGGAGCTCTGGGGATTTCCAGGTAGGCCTCTGCACCCAGGACCTCTTTTATGTGGTAGTCTATTTTATTTCAAAATTTTGTCATAGGAAATGGGTTGGGCCACTTTTGGTTCTCAGTCCACCCCTGACTGTGATACTGTGACAAATCAACTTCCGGCGCACCAGAGGTCCAGGGATGAATATCGTTTTCTAAACCATCAATCAGCCCCACACCTCTAGTACACCAGAAGGGATCCAAACTGATTGGAAAGACAAGTCAATTATAAATCCCTTGTCCAATTTTGGTAACGTGGACGGAACCGCAGGCTTATCTCCGAAAGGTCATGGATCGTTGCAACACAGCGAAAATATAATTATAACCCAATTATAAAGGGACTGTTCAGTCAAGGTTGTATAAACATATCTACTTCACTATTATCACGACATACTGTTCTAGCACAATACCAAATACAACCGACCCTGTAAAGGAATGCAGAGGAACAACAGTTTCAGGAAAGGGATGTACTCTGGATACTGACAGGAGGTTAGTCGATAAAGTAAATAATCACAATAGACCAAGGATACTTGATACTATGTGAGCATAGGAAAATATGTGGGGATTAGCCCCACACATTTTCTGGAGGTTTTATAATTATAGAGGTTGATCTACCATTATTCAATTTCATTTTTTTAAAAATTTAAAAACCGGACAAGCGTACACCCACCGTGCAGGTGGGCGCATTCCTCACAACTACCTTGCAGTGTTCTGCTTTTGATGCTCCACTTAAAAGAATTTTATATTTCTGGTGAATCCCTGATACTGCTCAACATCACTGCATTAGCAACAGTGCCCATCATGAACGTTCGCCTAAAAGCCAATGCTGTTTTTCTGCAGCATTGACAATGTGTGCAGTCTACATTGGCAAGTACAGTTGGCAGCTGAAAAGAGTAAACATCTATGTCGTGAGCAAAGTCTGCTTCCTGTTACCGTCGCAACAGAAAGGTTTGTCTCCCCCTGTACTCAGTGTCTATGAATGAACCTGATGCTGGAAACTGTGCACAGTGTGCTCGCACAAAGCAGATTACATCACTGAGGCGAGCACCCAGGTACGCCGAGGGCCAAAGACCCTATGACTTAGCAGAAAGCAGAATCCATTTGGAAAACGCAATGATCACCGAGCCACCAGCTTCGTGGGTCGGTGATTGTTGCCTTTTTCAAATGAATTCTGGTATGTGTAGTTTGGGATGTCAAAATACATTTGGACACACATAGTGCTGGCTTGAAAACTACGCAAACCATAGCAAGGTACGCTAACTGTGGTTTGTGTACTTTTCAAGCAATTAAAGAAATTGCGGCATTTAAAAAATATTATTTGTAACGTTTCCTTTGATCCGAGTTCAACTGGCAGCTCCGCCCCTTCCAAACTCCGCCCCCTCCTCCTCCAAACTCTGCCCCCACACCAGCCCTTGTGGTATCCCCCTCCAAATGTTTTCCATTTCCACCACTGCATGCAACCCCACAAATCTACAAAAATACACATACGCATACACACACCCCTTCCCCCTCGCCAAAACCACTCCTTAACCTCACCGTCGTCGCCACCGCCAGCGGCACTTCTTGGATGCGCAGTTAGCGCATGCGTCATTCCCGTCAGGCCGCGGTTCGGTGACATTTTTTCCACAAAATTGACCAGACGAGAATCTGGCATCAAATGCTCTATAACATGTAATATCGTTACTAGAATCATTTAAAGTTGAAGCCACTAAGCTATATCTGGCAGAAATATGAAACCACTGCATATTGCATGGCTGCTTCCCCAGAGGACGTGTGCTTTATAAAAAAAACTGCAAACATGGTACGAGTGAATACGTGCAGAATTCCTGTACACATGACCCTGTGGGTCAGATTCAGGTATTATTGATAGGATGGGTGGTGGTCGACGGAGGGGATTTCCCCTGATATGTTCCCATAGCAGCTAAATGTGCAGTATGTGGACACAGGAAGTGTATGGTGCATCTTAATTTCTCACACTGAAGCTGAAACCCATCACACTGCCAACCGGAGCGGAAAAGAGAGAGCGCGCTTTAAATTGAAAATGAATATTATTGTGTAGACAAATTACAGGCGTTGTCTTGTCATCTTTTATTCAGCTGGGCATTGGCGCTGTAAGGACGTCTGGGTTAATTAGCAGCCAGAAGCTTCACCCGGTGCGCAGGGGCCGGCTCTATTAGCACCCTGTCAGGGTAGCGAGTTAATTCGTCGGTGGTGATTGGCTGCCCGCAGAGCACAATCCCAGTGGACCGGCCTATTGGATAATTGTGACGATTCCAGCTCTGTGCTTTCTGAACATCTGTATTGCTGTGGAATGGTCCTAGCCGGAAGCAAAGGGGAGGCACAGAGGTGCGCCTGGTAAAAACTCTGACTTACTCCTTGTGAGAGACTAACTTAGTGCCTGATTCATGGAACGTTTTCCTATGGGATTGTGCCATTATAAAACACTTCCATGAATCAGACCCTAAGTCATTCAGAAAGGAACGGCGCGCTTCAAGAAGGGCTGAAACAAGTCGCGTCGGCAATATTTCATAGTTAACATCGCAAAGCGGGCAATAAGAGTCATTTCCTATATAACCCACAGGTCAATGCGTTGGAGGAACCTCCTGTGTACGATAACTTTCACCGGGCTGCATTAAAAACTGGAACACAGGAGTATTAAACATTGAATTTCCCTCACGCATGCCTTGTTAGACCAGCGCCTTGTTAGACCAGCTATTATCCAAACATGTTCTACCGATAAGAACACACCTTTACTAACCTCACACTATTTTAAGCGTCTTTATGTTTTAATGCACTGTATACTTGTTGGTTGAGCTATATTGATGAGTAATTGTGTCATAAACTAATAAGTATTTTAAATCAGAAGGGTGCACGTTGCACAGTACAGAATTGATTCAAAGTTCTGCAGTGTTTTTTGAGAAGTACCACCAGACCTGCACAAAAGAGGGAGGGGGTGGTTGTATTCTCACATCTTGTTTTTTTGCCTATTGATCACTCCATTTCGAGTATCAGCCCCGCATAACAAAAATTTGGGGTCACCTTTATGTTTTGAATTCAGAAAGGATTTACTAGGAGCAACCCCGACCTACTCCTGACTTACTCCAGAATATGAAAGAGTAAGGGCCTCATTACGAGTTTGGAGGAAGCCATGCCCTTAATAAGGGTATGGCTGCCTCCAAACTCGGGTCCGTGGTCCCTGAATGGGGAAATACCGGGCCATTGTGACTTTGGAGGGCCCGGTATTTCCGCATTCAGGGAACCTGGACCCGGACCATCCCCATTCCCAATTGATCCCCAATAGGGCTCAATGGGAATGGGGAGCATGCTAACAACGGGCCCGTTAATGACAGGCCCGTTGTTAGCATGCTGGATCCCTCGCGGGTCCCGCTAAGGACGTCTGGTCTGACCAGACGTCCAGAGCGGGTCCCGCAAGGGGACCTCGTAATAGGTCAGAAGGAGTTTACGGCACCGCAGCTCTACCGGCGCCGTTAAACCCATTCCGCCAGGGTCGTAATGAGGCCCTAAGTCTTCTTACTTCTGATAACTTTCATTGTGAATTAGAATCTGCCCAGAGCGCCAGGTTGGGTCCTTTGAGCTGTGAACCTCACATCTAGCACAAATGAGTACATGAACGCCTTACGTTTTTATACCCAAAAAGCGTTTCATCCCTTTTCACCTCGGCCGTCTATCCTTCACCCCCATCTTTGCCAGTTTATCAAAGACTCCCTCTCGCAACATCTCCCTCAAAAGACCTCACAGCCCTATCTTGTCAACATGTGACCCCCAATCTCCACCCCTCTTTATTTTTATGTTTCTCACCACCCTTCCTTTTTTTATCGTCCTGAGCCAATCCCCCCTCCTCCCCCCACCCCTCTATTCTTTCCCATCTTGGGTCACCCAGCATAAGAAATGTGCTGGTAGCAAGACAAAGATTGTCTTGCCGGAGCTCTGTCTGTCCGGGGGCCCAGGGGATTGCCTACAAAACGCCCATATTTGCTCCCAAGCCGAGTTTTAATGCACAAGCACGGCACGGGAGACTGGATGCAGAAACAGCCACAGCCTCACCTACTGTTCAGTGGCTCTCCAAAGTGCTATCTATGTCCTGCAATTTACAGATATGTTTTTGTTCGGATTAGCATTGAACCAATAAAAAGAGCAGAGTTCAACTTCCATTACTCCCACAGATGGGTTTTCTACCGAATCACTATCACTGACATGTTTCACATTTAAAATTGTGCTCATCCTTTTGCTCCCAAAATGCTCTTTGCTTTTAAGCATATTCACCAGGCTAAGGTTCCATTAAGAGATGTGACCGGGCCTGGGGCAACGCCTCTCGGCCACTGTCCTACCTAGTGCCTTAAGTCGCCTGCAGACTCGAGCAAGGGCTTTTAGGGGGCCTGGCTGTAGGTGGTCGGTGCCTCAATTAAGAGGCAAGACTTCCTTCACCTGAATGCTGCCTGTTAGGCCATGCCCCGTTACACGCCCCGGCTCGATTTACCAAAAGGACATGGCCTAACTGCCAGCATTTAGGACAAGTAAGTGTTGGCTTTTAATCACGGTGCTGACCCCCTGGCATGCAGTCCTTTCACTAGTGATGGGGGGATCGTCACCCTGCCACCTGGGGTGCAGTGTGATGTTTCCTGCATCTTAATGAAAGGGGTTCCTGGCAGGGGGTCGGCGGCACAATCAAAAGGCAAGGCTTTTTTTTGTAAAGGCCAAACTCTTGCGTGAGAGCTTCAGGCTTTAGGAAATAAGCCAAGCAGCCTGCTGGGGTGGGGTTAGCAGGGGACTCAAGAGGCCCCATCAGGGCCCGTCTCAGACCACATTTTCAAAGCCTGACGGGGCCTGGCCCTGGCTAGCCCCAGCCCACTTAAAGCACTGTCCCCACCCCCTCCCATGGAGGTGTGTGTTTCATCGGACCCATCTTACTGTCGATATTGCATTTCCTTTTTCTCAGTCTACTATCATCTACTTTTCCTGTTGTCTTTCTTCTGCTGCTATTTCTATTATTGTAGAAGCGTTTCATCCACGCTGTTTCTTTTCTTCTCTGTCCCAATTTGCACCATTTTCTTTTAATCTCCCTGTTCTTCTTGTTCCTTATCCTCTCGCCATCATGCCCCCTTTTACAGCTCTCCATTTCTGATTCTTCTTCTCACACCTTTGCATCATCACTCCCTTTTCCATACTCTCATCCTTTTGCTCCATCTTGTCTCACGCTCTTTCTCTCCATTACTTTCACTTCCTTTTCGTCAGCTTTCAACTATTAATTACCCCATTGCCCCTATTTCTCCCACTAGTCTGATTCTCACTTTCTGTTATTTTTAGATTTGACAATTGGGTGGTGGATATCCATCACCTATACGCTAGAACTATTTCATTCAAGAAGAGAGAGGATATGTGAGTAGCAACACACAGCTGCTTGGTGTTTGGTTATTCACCCACCCGCTGACTGCCCATAGCCATTCTAATCGCTTTGGCTAATCCCACCCTCTATCCGTCCCCTCCTACCCCCTTTGACCCCCCAAAACACACCCCTCTGGATTGTCTTTGAACAAGCAGCAACATTGGAGATTGGCCTGCCAGTATGGTTTCTAAGCAGTCTTCTGCGAGTTAATGGTTTAATTGCCGCTGTAAAGGCACTAATAGTGCAATAAAAAGGTCTTAACTAAGTGCAACCTCTGCCACTTGATATATGTCTGTTCCTTGCACTGAACTCCAGTTAAATACAAGAATTGACAACGCCAAGCAATTGTATGGCCAGGTAAGCATGCCATTTTCCAGCTGTTGCTATCTCATGGCCAGGTATTATAATTATTGCAGTGCCTGTCAAATGACTATCCCATTCCCACACAAAGGCCAAAACCGTTGGCTTTGCCAATGCTTGTTTTTCATTGTTACAATTTATTTTTCCTTCTGTCAACTCCCCATCAGGCTCTTACTCCTCCCCTTCCAGATCATAGGCCCTGGCAGGTCATTGTCTCTCTGGGTAATTAATGACAGTTTAATTTACTTGGAGGATTAAGCGACTAAGTCAAAGTTGAGGAAGTTTAGTCTGATAGAAGAGAGAGGAGGTCTGCAAAAAAAGATCTAGGTCTCCAATAAAGCCACCATTGGAAGTAGCAGAACTGCTTTGTTTTAGAACAGAGCAGTTTCATGTTCTATTCCAGAATATGTGTGTAGCATGAGACCCGCATGAGCGTTGAATATCCAGGGATGACGAGGAGATGAACGCCTTGAGATGTGTGCTACCGGCCGTTCTCCCCTGTTCCCGTTACTAGTTTAATAAACATTAAGTTGTACTTACCCTGTGCTTCTTATCTTTCTTCAGCACAATTTGACATATGATTATATCCCAGGATCATTACGTTTCATCATTACATTTCACTCAGTACGAAGTCTTGGAAGTTTCTGGAGTAACCGTGCTACGGTGGTAATGCTTTATTCTTTCTCTTTGTAGCATTTTTGACATTCCTTGGTACTGTGATAACAGTTGCTTGTATTCTTTCATGTAATCAGATAGTGAGATTAATAGTAAACCCCCAGGACGAAAATAGCAAATTGTTTTGGTCGAATTTTCTGATTTTTTTGCACCTTTTAAATCAATAAATAGATGGGAGTTTGGGTTAGGGTATAACAAAGGCAGGGAATGTTGGGGTGGAGGAAGCGGTGGGGTACGGGGGTCCCCCTCCATTAAAAAAAGAAATAAATTGCTAAAAACCCTGAAAGAATATTTTAGAATTTCGCACAACAAAAAATAGTTGTTTCAGTCCTCGTTTTTTTTCCAGCATTGCAACATAGAACCGAGTTTAATATTCAATACACTTTCTTTTAGTTGCATAGTGCAGATAAAGTGATGCATAAAGCCAAAAATCAATTAGACTGTTTTTAGGGAAGAGGTCAAAGGTCGATGGATAACACCGTCAGGGGCTCTAGTGTTTAGCAGGCTGCCGGACATAGGCAAAGCAACAATCATTGAAGAGTTCCTGCATTGTCTTGCTTAGTCCAGGAATTACCCCAATTCCCAGATAACAATACATTAGCATGCCATCCAGTACCACAGAAGGAGCCAGTTGAAGCTGTGAAAAACCAGAGGGTGTTTCACAACCTAGTTCCCAGAGATCCCTTACTCAGGTGGCCAGTCGAAGGCTATTGCTTTTGGATCCCAACCCTGGGGTGGACAAGTGACGGAGAATCACCTGCGTGGGGGCTCATCAGGGAGTGGGGGAGAAGCATCTGATGGTTGGACATAGTAGACCCTTTTCCCCACAGCCCATCTAACCCCTATCCCTACTTATTTTATGGGAAACTACAGCTCCCATAATTCCTCCCCACTTTACATGGACAACACTACTGAGCCAAGGAAGATGAGGAATGAGGTCAGGAAGATTGCAATGGCTCTGTCCCTTTAATGAAATCAGGTACAGTCAGGCACCTAATCCTAACTACACACACCTTCCAATTGTTAGCACTCCCTGTCAGGATAAAAGGTGGCGCACACAGGCTCACTCAGGGAGGCTGGGTATGAGAAGGAGCAGCTCTTCCAGGGATGGTGCGAAACAGGCTATTGAAGTTGGTAGGTCAAGGGGCTGATCAGTATTTGCGGAGAACGAGAGAGAGCTAGCTGAGAATTCCAAACTTTCGGAAATCCGTAAGCATTCCATCACTGAAACCGATTGAGACTAAAGTGTATACCTTCAAAGTGCTTCAAAGCAGCCTGCTCACCCTCCGGATGAACAACAAAGTCGGGGAGGAGAAGAGAAGGTATTGGTGACAGCCTTGACTGCTACACGAAAGGCATTGAAGAAAGAAACCCAATTAACACCACCAGTGAGTTATCGAAGACAACAAGGGCCCGGTTTTGTTAAAGGGAAATGAACCTGTAGCAAGAGTTGAAGGTTGCGCCTGCGTCTATAAACATGAAATGAAAAAGACAATTACTGAACTGTGATGAGAATATACAAAGTAATACTCTGCGAGGCAGAATCACACATTCGAAAGTCTCTGTAAAGTGTTTGAAGTTGTGATAAAGCGGGAAGCGAAGGCAAGAAAGTAACCGCGATTCTGAATGAAAGTTAATTAAATGGAAAACCGAAGTATATGAACTTTAGTATGCCAAGAGGGCAAACTGTGAACTTTAAACATGCCAAAAGGGCAAATGAAAGAAAGGATCATTCCAAAGAACTAGAAGTACCAAGAAGCATTGGTATTGAGAGTTGATGATGAGGGTAAAGTGTGAACTTTAAACACAAGGAACTACAAGTACCAAGAAGCATTGTTGTTGAGAGTTGATGAAGATTATTAAATTGGTTAAAGAGAGGTCAACGTGGTCATGGAGAGGTCTATGTAAACCCCCCCAAAAGAGAAAAGACAGGCATGAGCCCAGAAGAGGGAAGCCTGTATTGAACTGGTTGTATGGAACTGTCTTAGGGGACGGGATACCCCACAAAGAGAAAAGAGGGGTTGAGGCTGGCAGAGGGAAATCCATGTGAGAAATTAGGTTACAAAAGTTTGGAGGGAAAAACATGCTCGAGCCTGGCAGAGGGAAGCCTGTGGTGAACTGTGGTAAAGTAAAGGTCAAGTGTGAAAAGCAGGGTGGAGCCCGGCAGAGGGAAGCCTGCGTTGAATAGTGGTAAAGTACAAGTTGAGAATTAAACTGTGCATTTGTAACAAGGCGGACAAAGCCTGAAGAACTTATTAATTGTCAAAAGCTTGAAGCCCAAGTCTGAACTTTTGAATTGTACCAGTGAGCCAAGTTGTGCCAGATTGATAGAACTGTGCCATCCACCTATCCTTTTAAGAAACCCTTCAGACCCTGCGCTTCTGAATGTGAGGAAGGGAGTTGTTATCTAAGCCAATCTGACATTCACTTTGAGACACTGTTATTCCATTATGTATATTCCCTTTACACATTTGTCATTTAAGAAGGAGGGCAAGGTTCGTTTTTTTTTAGTATAGACCTTTTTATTTTGACTTGACTGACTTGGACTTGTTTTTTATTGATTTAATGTTATGTTATGTTATGTTACTTTGCATTTATATAGCGCCTTATGTACCATTGGTATGGTCTGAAGGCACTGGTAGGTTGAACGCCCTCGGGAACCGAAGTTCAAGTCAGTGGAGAGAGTAGAGAGAGTCAAAGGTGCTTGTGAGCACCAGATGTGTGTGCAGCTGGTGCGGCATTCGTGTAATAGCTGCTTCATAGCGGTAGGTGTGGTGGTTGAGAGATCAGGGGTATGTGTTCGTTCTGGCAGGTTTTATCCAGACCGGTTCTGGCTGCGTTAGGCCTGAGGAGAACGCCTGGCTGGGGGGGGGGGGGGTGAAACCAGCAGTGATTAGTTAGAGTGATGTGGAGCATGAGGACGATGTTTGTATGAGAACAGCTATACCAAATGGTGTCATAGTATCTCTGTGTTCTAGTTGAATGGTGATGTAAATATAAGAGTAAGCATGGTGATGTGGTAAGATGGTTTACATGCTCTTTCAGATGTTACATGTAATCCAAACCATTCATGAATGTCTCGCACTTCTTTGCACTTTAGTCCATTCCACGCACTCCGAAACATTCCATTCACTCCGAAATATTCCACGCACTCTGAACCGCTCCACGCACTCCGAACCGACCCCCGCGCTCCAAACCACTCTATGCACTCCGAACCGCTCCATGCATTCCGAACCCATTCCACGCATTCTGAAACCTTTCCACGCATTCCGAAACCTTTCCACGCACTTCAGTCCTTTCCACGCACTCCAGTCCTTTCCAGGCACTCCAGTCCATTTCATGTCCTCGGATCTGTTCATGTGTTTCGATCATTTCTGTGAATTCTATGTTGTTTTATGCACCCCGTCCACATTTTCATCTGTACCTTCCACATATTTCATCTGTATCTTTCACATGTTACATCAGTACCTTCCACTTACTTCATCCGTTCAATCCACATACGTCTCAATTCCATTCACCTACGTCCCCATTCCATCCACATACGTCACCCATTCTGGTCGAGACTACTCCCAGTCTAGCATTAGGACCAGTTAGGAATTCTCCTAACCTTTTTAAACATGAAATAAAGGTTTTTGAAACGTGCATCTATTGCGTCTGTGTCTGCTGTTGATACCATGCCTTCCTCACAAAAGCCAAAACTAAAAACATCTTCCTGAACATGTAGATATTAGAGTGAAGGATTTGTTAAGGGATAAGAAATTGCATCTTTTTGGGTGAAAAATAAGGAACCTCTGAAATTGCCTGCCAGAGATGATTGTGTCAGAAAGAGCAACAGAGATGCTTTGTGAGCAAAACGTCACACAGATCGAGGACCCACCGGCAGCAATCCATCTTCACAATCTAACACATTTCATAGAATGGCACACTGAAATGGTGGATGCAGTACACGTATGGACATGTGCAGGGCGAGCCCTAGGATTTGAGGTTCCCTGGGTGGCAAAAGATGTGTGGTCCCCCTAATTTGCATAAATAGTGACAACAGTGATATCACAGAGTGAGCCTTCAATATGCAAAGTAATAATGGCAAGTAAAAATAGAAACATGTTGCCAATGCGTAATGAAGTAGACAAATACACTGTGATGTCCAGTATATGAATTGTCAATATCAATATTTAGCTATGTGACAATATCAGGAGTGAGGCATTTTTTTTGAAGTGCAGTCAGCTGAATACCTTGTAAAGGCTTCTAATGTTGTCAGAAAAGGCATATTGTGATAAGAGGATTTGCCCGGGAGCACTCACTCTGGTTCCAGTGGTGAAGCCGGGATTTGGGAGCAGTCTGCAATTCAGGAACTTGAACACAACTCTTTCCAGATGTAATTGGCAGAAATACTGTTTGCAAAAGGTCTTTTGGAATCTTTGCAAAAGGCATTGGCAACATATTGTGATTATGTTTTGCTGACTGAAATGAACTGCTGTTTTTGCAGAAGTTTCACAGCTGTTTTAATTTTGATTGATTGTATATTTGTGCAATACTAGCACCTAGATGCCTATGGGCTTAGTGCGCTTTACAAATGTAAAAATAAATAAAATATAAATATTGTCAAAATTAGCAATATGCCTTTATTTCAGAAGCTTCAAATAAGGAATATTTTGACTGTAAAAAAAATTGCAAATAATAACTACGTTTATCAAGTGATGCTCACTACAAAATGAGAAGGGGGCCTCATGAATGCACCCCCTGAGCCTTGATTGGAGGGGGTGAGCTATTTTGTACATCTGGGTCCACATGAGGGATAACGATCAACCTGTGGGTCCTCCTCGTCATTATATTAGCAATGCAAATTCATCTCATTATGGCGCACTTACTCCGCCTGAGTGCTTTCGCGCACCTTCCTTATCGTTACGACCACTGCAAATCGTACTTGTAATTTAGGTCCAGTGTGGGAGCAATTTTTTTGTTTACTACCCTTCCTCCTTGAGCCACTCATGTTCTCAATTATCATCCATTTCAGTTCCAAGTCTGAGTGCTGATTTTCCGCAAAATGCGAGAGCAATTTAGTCTTGAGAATCCATCTTCGTGCACTGGATCGATGTTCCCAAACATGTATGGTCGCCCGACACAGAGTCCGCAGGGGCAAGTCAACACGTGCATCACATGATCACCATTAGGAATGTCACCTTTCACATTTGATTGGAACATGCTGAAAAAGACGGGGCTTCTCTGTCAGGGGGCACGAGGTAGGCGCCACATGGTGTGGCTTGTGCTGCCCTATACATTGTCTCTGTATGTTGGGCTTTTTTGCGACCATTCGTGTATGCGATAGCGGAACACTTTTGAATGGCCTCGAATTATTTAAAAAGATTACATTTTGTCCTTATTACTTTTTTAACCAGGTTATTTGATGGGCTAAACTTTGACACCGAAACAGCCTATGGTGTGCCTTAGTTTCCGTTTCCATCTCTAACACTATGCCCAAATCTTGGCACATTGGGCCTCAATATGAGTAAGGTAAACGGAACTGGGAGGCAATGGCAACCGGCTTAAAGAATTAGGGCCATATAGACAAGATGGGCCAAGAGACACCTAATAACTAACAAACATGGATTGTTATAGACTAAAAAACTCGGAAGCAAATAAATTAGGAGTTTGTCAGCGGGCACACAAACAGTAATCAATATATATTCATTTAATAGGAGGGGATTTAACCCATGACTATATCAATACGGATGGAAATAAATAGGTAAGAGGTGATTATTCACCATAAGATTTCTATTAAACATGCAGACTCATACATACCCTTGCCATGCATGATTGGAACACATGTAAAGGTAGGTAACTCATTGTTAAGTTTGTTTCAACTGCTTATTTATGGGGGTGTGCCTTTTTTTCCTAAACCATCCTCCCCTTCACCCACCCTCAATTTCTGTGATTGCATAAACAAAGGCAATGATTTTTCAATATATTTGTGTTACTTTTTCTCTGACATGATTGAGTCAACATACATATATTTGAATTAACATATACATATGTTTCTGGTTTCTGGTCCCTATTTATTTCCTTGGTGAGTCACAATGCTTCTGTAAATTGTAACTAAACATTGGTAATGGACAATCCTCTAACAATACCACTTTCTATGAATATGAAATTAAATTAAATTAATATGAGGAACTAAACTGTTATTCTTTGCTTGTGAACTAGCCCTGATTTGATAAAGGCATTGGAAACACTGAAACACGTGTCATCATATAGGGCAATCCACACAAATAAGCATCCAATAAAAAATTGGAATGTACCGTACCTTTTAAGTGTGGTATTATTTTTCTTGGAGCATGAATATATGAAGCTACATTGTTCTCATTATGAGTATGGCGGTATGGAAAAGAATTGCAGCAATTCAGTGGTAACAGCTTTAGCGCTGCATTACCGCAAGGCCGTACTACAACTTTGGTTGTGAGGCAGAAGAAAAACCTCCAGCAAAATGCTGGAGGAAATTCTGCCACCATACTGCCAAAAACCGGTCAAATCGGTGGTATTGTTGCTTGCGGAAATACTGCCGGTGGTAACTCCACCAAAATCCCCATAGAGTCCATTAATGGAGAGCAACACCGCCATAACCACAGCCTGTAATCCCGTAGTAAGTCTGATGGACCAAGTGGCGGTAACGTATTTACCACCAGAATACTGCCACATCTGTAATTAGGTCCATTATCCTTTTAGGCTATGCACCAGCTGGCAATTTTGTTGTGAACAGGTCAGCAGCTTGAAAATAACAAATCTATATCTGAATGGAGTGTACCAGCCACTTGATAGCTCCTCTTCTGACCACCTGCCGGATAACTAGGGAAATGCACCCGGGTGTTGATTGATTATTGTGGCACACTTACATAGCGCACTAGTACCCCGAATTCTCTGCCCACGTGAACAGGCGGGTTTAGTTGGGACATTAATATTGCTAAAAGGTTGACTGAGCAAAGAGGAAGGGGAGGGTCATTGCAGATTTGGTCCGCCTGAGCTGAGCAGCATGTAGCTGCCTTCGAGCTTAGCAGAAAGCTTGACATGAACTGAAGAAAGTGACTAACGCTTCGAAGATTCTTCTCTGCCACGGATGGTTTGGCGCCAGCTGAAAGTTAGTTCGGTGCCAACGAGTGAACACATTTAAAGGATAAGCAGGCCATTTTGAAAATGAATTCGATTGTGCAATTGCTTTGAGTGTAATGATGACCTAGCGGAAGAGCCATGACCAAATTTGCTCATGCCTCATGTGAGGAGCACTGCAGCATTTTGCACGCTTAGGCGCTGTGTGATTAGAGCCAAGGAGAAGCCCGCGTGCAGGGCGCTGCAGTAGTCCAAGCTGGAGTTATTTACAGAGCAGACCTCGGGGGGATAATGACACGCACCTGCCACATATGTTTTTGCAGCCACTCTCGCTTCATGCAGGTTCTGTGTCCACTCCCCCCCCCACCCACTCTCTGCTCTGTGCCTCCCCATGTTCTCTGTGTGCCCCTTGGCCCGCTCATCACCCATACAAACACTGCGGCCCCCTGCATCTGCAACCATCCCTCCGACTTCACATCCCAGGGACAGGGCAGCAAGGGTACAGGTGTTGACCTGGCAAGATGAGCGACCTCCATGCCGCGAGGCACACCTGCCTGCGGAATTCTCATAAGTGGAGTGCTGATCATGGACCCATGCCCTGACCCTGCTGACATATCCTCAAAGATGAAATCTAGATTTGTTACTTTGTAACTTGGAGGCAGGGAGGTGTCCAGTAATGGTGGCATGACAATGAATTTCAGAGTATTTGATTTTTTGGTATCAAAAGAAAAAATCTGTTTTGATTGCATTCTGTTGAAAATTGTGAGATCCAGGGGTGTTGCTAGGCCTGGATAAGATCCGGGCCTTTGCTAATGCCGGGGCTGTCGGGGCTCGGGGCTAGCTAGCCTTTTGGTTGTAGCCCCTGAGCTTCTATCAGGGGCTGCAACCAAAAGACCCAGGGCTATAGCCTCCCTAGTCCCGCCCTAGCGACCCTCTGGTGAGATCCCATGCATTCCTTGACATTATTAAGAGATTCCAGTGAGGTGATAAATTCACTCTCTGCTCCAGCGATCTCAAAACCATCCAAGCCTCGTCAGCGTATGATTGGGAAGAAGAACATATGATGCAAGAGGACGAAAGAGTGGTGCAGATGTTTAAGAGCGCGAAGGAGAGAATAGTCCCCCTTTGGAACTCCACATGTGACCCTCACGGTAGTAGAAACAAAAAGGACAAAGTGGAACTTTGTGCTAGATCCTCCATAAAGGAGCACATCCCGGCTGCTAGACGTGGTAACAGCAGATGACAACGTGTTGACTTAGATGGCCTGATCAGTCATATCCAAGGCGGCAGATAGATATAACCGGACCAGTAGCACCCATGACCTTTATTGGCTGTGGCGAAACAATCCTCCCTAAAGATCAACAGGGCTGTATCTGCCCCGTGTCATAAACTGGCTTGCAATGCTATCAGGAAAGGTCTGGAGATGATGGACCCCCAATTATTCCATAACTTTAGCACGGATAGGAAGATTGGTGATGGGCTGAACATTGGCCAAGAATGAAAGATCTAAACTGGGTTGTTTCAGGATTGAGGAAACAATTCCTTCTTTGAGACAGAGCACAATCTTTCCTGATTAAAGATTTGTCTTGTCTGGCCTGGGTTCTTACGTCCATCAATGCCATTTCTGTGTTAACTAAAGATTGACCCCTAACCACTCTTATTTTAATCCGGGTCAGCCCGCTCCCATATCTCACGTCCAACAGTGCAAACAGGGACAGAGGCCCATCTCAATTTACACAGTGCAATCCGTGGGAGACCTCTTCGGCTCCCCAAATCTCATTTACACGTTGCCATCAGGGACAGACCCCCCCCCATCTCATCACATACACTGCAATCAGAGACAGAGCCCCATCTGAGACAGTGCAGTCAGGGACAGGCCCCCACCTCACACAGTACCATCAGGGACAAACCCATCACTCTCTGCACTGTGATGAGGGAGATGCCACTCAAAATGCATAAGGCCCCTCACCCTCACAAAGTAAGCAGGGGCGGGCCCCTCTGATCTGGGGGAGGGGGTGGAAAGAGAGAGAGATACTGATAGAGAGACCCCTCCTAGTGAAATCTGGGGTGACACCTCCGCACCATCTGCCTAATCTGGGAGAGACACCCCCCCCCATTTCTGGGGCAGGCTTTTCTCCTCAAGCTCCACAGCGCAATCAAGGAGAGCCACTCAAGTGCAATCAGGGGTTGGCTCTTCACCCCATCTCTGCCAATGATATCTGAAGCAGGCACATCACATTCCAGATGGGGGCTCCCACGGGTCAGGGGGGCCCTGCTTTCAAAGCAGTTCATACAGGGAAAGCCTCTGCGCAGCTAACTCTGGAACCACCATTTTCATCACGACTTCGAGTCTTCAGTATGGGGGGGCCCTAGACCCTAGCGCCCGATCTTCGCCAAACCTTTCAAAGCTCAGTTGCTGGGACTTCCGAGAGCAATGCGGACTCTATTGTGTGGCCTTGTGGCTTGACGTACTGCATCAGTACATTCTGCTGATGGCTCTTAAGATGCTGCACTGCATATATCAGGCGGCACGCCCCTTTATTGCAGGAAATAAGTGAGTCATCTTTGTAAGCCGTGATCCGCTGCGCTCACAGGGTACTCCGTTTCAGCATTGTATACAGGGCAGTGGGGGGGCAGTGAAGCTCACTCAGCACTTTGTCTTTCGTCAACACTCCTGCACTTGCTCCCATTCCTGGTTATTTTGATTTATTTTCCAGTCTTGCTTTGCTCAGATCAGGCCCTTTTCGTTGAGAAGTTGCTAAACCATGAAATTCTGCAGCAAAGCATAGCAGCGTGCAGGCTACACTTTTTTTAGTTGTTTTGTCTATGGCTGGGGGCTTCACTGAATTGGATTATGCTATTTGTAGTCTCGACTTTCAGTCAAGATGGGGTGAATGTCACAATTGTACAAGTTTTGCCTACCATATTTCTCCTCATGTTTATGAAAGATGGCTTGGAAAATTACAAACCATAGTGAGGTAGACACACACACACACATATAATCCTTACATGTTTTTGTGTGCATGGCTTATTATGGTTTCTGTACTTTTCAAGTCATCTTTTAAAAGGCAGCGCATTGTTGAAAGCCAGACAGGGGGTCAGGAGGGGAGAAGATGAGTGTGTAAGTGAATAATGAATATTTGCCTCGGGCGTGGCAAGAGAGGTTGCAATCCTGGGGACTGGAGCAGTTATTTCCCTGATTGTGGCCCTGTGCTGCTTTTCACGGCACAAGGAAAGGATACAAGTGGGTGTACAGTGTTGCTTTTTTTCTGAGGGAAGGCAGCGCCCGTTGGTTATATTTGAGGCCGGCACGCTTACTCAGGGGTTGGCTACCAGGATTTCACCCATGTTTTCACATTCCTAGTGTTGACGCTCACCCACAAGACCACATAAAATTATCATCCACGCACGTCTCATATTTCCAAATTTTGTTTTCCATGGAATATTGCACTATAGATTGCTGGGTTTAAAAGGTGAGCACCTTTTATACTTTACCAGTGTAGTTATTGCAAAGTAGCAGCATGAAAGAAATTGCACCCATTTTTAAACTATTATTTTGAACATTTCCTTTGAGCAGAGTTCAACTGCTAGCTCTGCCGCCTCTGATCACTGCCTCCTCGGAACTCTGCCCTTCCTCCAAACTCCGGCCCATCCCCGGCCCTTGTTGGATCCCACTTTCCATGTTTTCTATTTCCAATACTGGCTTTGATGGTTGACTACCTCGCTTTGGTCCTCCCACCCTAAAATAGAGCTACAGGAGAGTAAAAAAAGAACAGTGCACTGCACCAAAAATCAATTAGGAAAACTCTAAGGACTCAAGTGGCAAGTTCAGAAAAGACCTGAAAACTGCACCGTTCAGCGAAGGATTTCACAACTGACTTGTCTTTACAGGAAGGATCCCTTCCCACTCTCTGCATGGATTGGACCATGTCATTTAAGAGATTTTCATCTAATCAGTTTTTTTCCCTTTGCATTCTGGAATTTGCAGTCATGGATTTGTAATGGGAAAAGTAAAACTACAAGTCCCAGCAGGCATAAAAAGAACTGGCCTGAATGAGCATCTCATGAAGGACTTGGGGGCTGTTGTCATGCAGTGACGGCATCAGCCTCCTCAGTTGGGCCACGTGGTTTTAGGATTCTTATACATAGGCCACACTCCCATATTCACCTTTCCTGGCAGGATTTTCACAAGTTGTTCTTTCACCCTTTACACGCTGATGTCTTTTCAGCCTTGTTTGTATGTTTTAAAACAATGCCTGCAGAACTGTGTTCCTTTTCCTGCTAGCAACTGCACACTCTGCTCTGCTGCATTGCACACCCTGTGTCCTGCCTGCAAAGGGGTCCCCAGAAATTGTCCTGTCTCCCATCCACGTACCCCTGTCCTCAATACTCTTTCCCCGGGCGTGTGGGGCGGACCGTTGACTCACTCCTCTCTTCCTGCCCATGCTGGACCCCTCCCACCTCTGATCTGTCCTCTTCCTGCACTGCAGAACCTGCTTTTTCCCTGATGAGTATGCATGCCGCCACCACCTTCACACTTTCATGTCTCATCCCACCAGCAACGAGCGACAGCGTTTCCAGGTGAACTGCATCATAGGGTTTCCAACCGATTCTGGGCCACGTGGGATAGTTGTAGTTGTACTTTTCGCCAAAAGCAGCATTCACAAAATTGCACGCGGGACCTTGGTCTGTTCCACCCACGCTTCTCCTATTCCTCTGAGAGTTCTTTTAGGCAGTGCTGACACGGAGCCGGATCTTCCCAGATGCCCGACCCGGGGAACTCTGTGTGCACCAGGGGCGCTGTGTACGGGGGTGCCCGGTCACCCGCGGCAAACACTATTTTCATGAAAGTCTCTATTCTTAGAATGGAATGCCGCCGCCGCCGCCTACCCCCAGCCCACCTCCCCGCTCCGCCCAGGAAAACCTAAAGTCGGCGCCTCTGGTGTGCACTCCAGGTTTTCTTTAGAATGCTGCTTTGCATTTTTTAAAGACACACTTCCCCGCAAGCATGGGGGAGAGCAGGGGTGTTTGTCCCCCCCAACTTTCACCATTATGTCCCCATTCATTTGGCTGGGGCACCTTTTCTACAGATGTCATGTCCCCCCCAACATTTTCAGTAAAGTAACTCCACTGCCCACAAGACCCCAAAAGGGAACACATCTCTCAAGCAAGGAAAGAGGCCCATTGGCTACCGGTTAAGGAACGTATACTCTTTAAAACCATGGCCATCACACACAGATGCCTTACATCTGATGCCCCACCCTACCTCTCGGAAAGAATCACCCTCATCTCCTCCAACAGACCTACCAGAGCCCACCGCACCAACCAGATCTATGTCCCAACATTCAAGAGATCTAAAGCCCGAGGGTCTAGCTTCCAACACCTCGCACCCAAAAACTGGAATGCCCTGCCAACCTCACTAAGGAATGAAAAATCATGCACTACGTTCCGTAAAAACTTAAAAACCTTCCTGTTCCCATAATGTTCTACTACCTGTATGTATGATTATGCTACTGCACTGTAACCATAGCAAAGCATAATACTTGACCCGTATTGTCCTCTGCTACTTGTCACTCTCAATGCTGCACTTTGAGCTTTTTTGTTTTCTGTTTTACCATTGCCACCGACTAAGTTTAAGTTTTACCTGTATCAAGCTCAAGCTCGCTGTAACAGCGCCACGATGCCCCAGGGCAGTTTATGTGCGCTTTATAAATGCAAATAAATAAATAAAATAAAAAAGGTCTCTGCAGGAGCTCTGTTGAACACCTTGTTAATTCTGAAGACTACAGGATATACTAATGTACATTTTTGTTTAGCTTTAAAGGGTGTACACGTTATACTTTGAGGAAAACATAAGAAACTGAGGTATTTCCAGGGTGTTCATGATTGTGAGGGACTGAGGTGCAAATATTTATGGGGGTGTCACAACATACATATTTGAGCTCCATTAGATGGCAAACAGTAGCGTATAGCACGGGACCACTTGACGTTACATTCGTTAACAGCAACGCGCTGCATGGCCTCTGTAATGGCGCGAGGCTCGCCAGGAAGCGGGAGCGCTCCAGCTTTATTTTAGGGAGGAGCGAGGTGTGAGCACGTGCCAGCCCCAGACGCACGTCTGGCAGCGGCGCTCGGAGCCTTCTGAGCTCTAGCCAGGCCCATGTGCTGCCAAATGAAGCCCACGTCCGCCCCGTTAACATTTAATAATGTGACGCCTGCAGTCTGCCAGATTCCGCAGGTCAAACGGCAGCCGGTGGCTATAACACCCTTGACGTGTTACCATGAGTTACAGTTGTAGATTTAAAAAAAAACACACACACACACATGAAAGATGCCGGCGCCTCGTGTCTTTGTGAAGGTGCCTGCAGGCCTTGCAGTGCTTCGTAGGAGGTCTGTGGGCCGCTGCTGTCCAGGCGGTACACGACCAACCCACTGTATTACAGAAAACTGAAATTCACGTAAAAGACGTGCTCCTTTTTTATACAGCGTCAAGAAGTCTTTAAATCAAGATCAACACCGCTCATTACATAAAAATGCAATTCACTTAAGTGCGTCATGCAGTGACACGGTTTTAACAGCTGGCAGTCTCCACACCACAAGAACATGAAATGCAGGTACTTATAGGTGAGTCAAGCAATGAGTAACTGCATTTATATAGCACAGAACAGTTTCTAATTCACGCCAAACCCCTCCATTACCTGGAAATTAAATCCACTTTAGTAACTATATTTATGTAGCACCCTTCACTGCAGTGCAGCCTCTAAGCTACATGCCAACCCTTCCCTTATGAAGACATTAGATATATACACTTGTTCTGACTATACACTTGTTCTCTAGTCTCAGATCATAGCGTTTGGTTCAAGGAGCGCTTTTGCACTGGAAACGCAGTCTCCTGCACAGCGCATGCCCCTTACATCTACCCAGCCTCCCTTCCTCCGCTGTCTGTGCGTTCAGCCTCTAAATTTAACAACCGTTTATAGAGTGTCCTGCATTTTGGTCACTAGTCTCTGGGCTGTCTTCAACTCTTCCGCCAATTTATCCTTCTGGCAATGTGGCCTCCAGAGCTGTGCACACTATTCTGAGCTCTGACCTCCACACCTGAGAATGTGCAAGATGTGGCTTACCACAGGTGCAACATCCAGAACGGAAAGTGTGCTAGGTGTGTCACTGAGAGGAATTCGACCATCCGCACGTTGGGTTCGCCTGGGGTTTTTTGAAATTTTAAATGAAATTTAACGATAATAGATCAACCTTCGGCTATTCCGCACATATTTACTAATGCTCACCGCACGACATATGCATAGACCTGTGTATTCTGGGTGGACAGAGCCTACAGGCACAGTGCCCCCTGTCATATTTAGTTGGGATATGACAGCCAGGAGTACACCATGTTATCTCAGAAGGGGGAGGGACACACTTTCCTTCTGCCATGGTCAGCCTAATTAACTAACAAGGGCTCCATGGAGCTACCATGCCCTTTTGTTGAGCCCTGTAGCTGGTGGCAGCATTCACATACTAATCAAAGTTTCATTCAAACAAGCCCACATGGGGCCTGGCTGCAGAGGCTAACAAAGGAGACAGGAAACTCCTGATTTCAATCCGTCATGCACCCAAGTCAAGCCCAGCATGTAGTGCACAATTGAAACCCTTATTTATTTTTATCTGTAAGTTCAATATTCTGAACGGTATACCACTCGTATCAAACCCTTCTCTTGGACCCCCCCCGGTCACACTGAACCAGGAATCAGGCTAGTTTGCAAAGGTAAATGTGTATTTATGCATTTAAAATGCAATAACAATATATTTTAATAGGTAAACAACAATCACCAATGGGGTGACAGAACATTGAATGATATCTTTAGTACACTATGAATCAAGTAATCAGCACAAAAACAAATGGAGCACAGAAAATAATATATTTGAATTGGTGTAGAAAAGATCGCACTATGGTTAGGAGTTCCCCCTGCAACACCCCTCAGCCCACCAATTGACAATGTAAATCTATGGGAGGAGAGAGCAGGTATTCGTGAATAGCACAAATCAAACAGAATATCAGTCCCACCTTCCCCCTTTAAACACAAGAGAAAAACGGAATTGACTTTTCAGCTGTCAATATGGCTTTGAAATTGTCTTTGGAATTGACTGAGCAAAAACACCAAATGTGGTCAAAAATACTTAATTATAAATTCCTATCAGAGCCGCTTTGAACAGTTTCAAACAATCACAAGCACTGATTTAGTCAGAAGAAAACAATGGAAATGAAAGCTATTTCACATGTGTACAATTTCTAAGAATGTAAAATCGTGGCAAACTTTTCATTATGCGATATTCATTATAACGGGAGAATCACACCGTTTTGCAATGCGGTTTTGGGTTGTATGGATAGCTACGGATGTTAGGTACACGTACGAGTCTTTTCTATCATGAAAACAGAGGGAGTTATAGAAGTTTTAGTAAAGGTTGTTTTTGTAAAATAGGCGTGAGAATGGAAAACAGAAATGCATTTTTGAAAATGACAGATGGGTTGAGTACAATAGATTATGACTATGAAGAAGCGAACGCCACAGATGGATCTTACAGTCACATAATCAGCATAACCCGCTTGTTGTGGATACTCTACTTTTTCAGGTGAGAAAAGAGTCAGCACAAAGATAGTTCTAGCAACACAATGGTTCTGAATGAAAGCTAGGATGGGTTTGAGATTGGGATAAGACAATGCAAATATACTATGGGTCATGGTTCTTCCTATTAATACTCACAGGAAAAGTTATTAAATTGGACCGTCAGTTCTGGTCAGGGATTGGATCTGGTCTAGGAATAACAGCACATCATGCACGGTACTGGATTTGCACGGCATCTGCCATCCTTGTTTGTGGATATTTCAATCAGCTGGATAGCGGGGTCCTCAGGCAGGCCTAGTGGTAGCAAGCCTGGGAATTTCAGGATACTAGTTCAAAAGGCCTTCTCACACCACAACGCTTCACTGGGTTGAAAGAATAAGTTGAAGACTTAGGCCTTGCAGAAAGTCAATAGTTCACTACTGCTTGCAAGGGTCTTGGCAACTGGATCTGGAAGGATGTTAAAGCTCGATGTAGAATGCTGGATCAGAGTGCTTCGCCGGAATCAGGAAAGTGAATGAATCAGTGAGTCCCTATGTGTTCTCAGCTGTCTCTATTTATCCTTTCAAATGGCATCACAAAATGGGTGTATGGGCCGGCTTAGTGAAGCTTGCCCCTGTGAGCTGGGATTGGATCAAAACCTCATCCCGCCTTGCAACTGAGTGATTGGATCAAGGCCTGATGATATCACATTTTATGGTTTGCTTTACAGTTCTTAGAAACCTCCCTTTAGCTACTGATCTCAAAATCGGATTTTATACTAAATGCACATTTCTACATTGGTCACTTTTACACAAATCACACACAAAGATGCCATATTTTATGTAAAATCTATTCCTCAAAATCCTGCAGCTGTGGGGTCTTGATTCAACTTTCTACAGAATTTTGTCTTTTTTGCTAAGAACACAATTTCCCAACTTTATGTAAATTTCCACAAATGTGTGTGTTTAACATAGGAATGTGTGTGTAAATTTTCACAATTCTAGGATTAATACATTTCACATAAAATTACATATATTGCCATTCCTGTGCAGAACATATTACACAGTTCTGCCGCCTCTTAAAACGTGCAGCCAAAAATTAGACTAACAGATATGTCCTTGGTATATTTTTCACCATTTTGAATCACAAGTTATGAGTCTTTAAGAATTGTTCTTTGTTCATGCTTAACAGCAAATGATATGTCCCTTTTTCTCTCCCTTGAGTCCAGGAGCATCCCCCTCCTTGTTTTTTCCTTCCAGGAGCCATTTACAACCCTCTCACACCTCAGTTACCTGGGCTGAAGGGCCTGCTATTGTTCATTCTCTTTCTGTAGACAAGAGTCTGGGTTACCCCGCAATTAGCATCACCCAGTGAGTTTCTGCTGAGAGGAAATCCCTCCCCTTGGGAGAAACCTGTTTGTACACTTCCAAAGGGTTGCAGCTCAGCCAAGCTAATTTATTCTTAATTAAAAATCCAGGAAAACCAAACTTGTTGCATCAAACATAAATACATTACTTTCTTAGTTTTAACTCTGCAGGATAAAAGGAACTGAGATCTGTATTCTTTTTAGCCACAATCCTTTTTATGTTTGCTGATCCGGCAGACTTTTTAGTTTAGATCACTTTAAAGTTTCATCAGTAACTCATCTGACAGTTGTCATTCAGGTAGACCAGGGTACTGCACCCAGATTTTGACAGAGGCTGTCAGTTTACATACAATCCAGTTTTTCTGAAGAATGTTTTGCTCTTCAAATTAGGACTTTTTATGTTTGAAATGCTTCATAAGATTACATGAATTTTAGCACTGAGCAAAATTTGGATGTTGAGAAATGTTGTGTTATAGGCATTTTGGAGTTTTTAGCACAAAGCAAATGTCATTTATAGGCACCTTTTCAAGTTTCATTTTCAAAGTGCTGCACCCTGTTTGCTGGTTATGGAGCCCACTGGCACATTTTCTGCAGGGTGTACTCTATTCCACCACATATGCACCGTGGGTAGTAGGTTGTGCATCCCTCCTTTTTGTGTGCTGAAGCACATGGTTTTTGTATGTTTTTGGTGCGCACCAGAGTTTTGATGCCATTGTTGCAGTTTCTTGCACCATCAGTATCAGAGTGATACCGCATAGCACAGCAGAGTGGGTCAATACATCCCACAACCCTTTGATATGCACTGTGTCAACCTGATGCCAGCTCCCGCCCTCACTATCAATTGACAGGGAACTGTCATGTCTGAGACTGTGTGTTTATGTCATGAAGCCTACCCCCGGGGATCCAGATCAAAGCCAGCAGCCCCAGAAGCAGGCATCAAGTTAATCCAAGCAAGCCCAACAAACCCGGCTAGGGGCCATTTGGGTGCAGTCCTGGTGCTTAGGCGCCAGGCTCATATGGAGAGTCCAGCTCATAGATTAAAACTTACCTGATGCAGACCATGCTGCAAACTTACCTGATGCAGACCATGCTACAGAGCTCCAAGCCAAAAGAGGCTTGGAAGGGACTACTTTACCTAGGGACTATTTTTTACTCGGGTGGGGTCGGAGAGGAATACTTACCTGGGACTACTTTGGAGGCTATTTAAACCACACCCGAAGAGCAGCACACGCTTCGCGTTATTCTGCATCCAGCAGCGTAATGCTCACCATGCCTGCAAGTCTGCATCCAGTCTTCTGCCACAGCCGCCTCGAGTCTGGAGCTCCTAGAAAAAGGGAGAAAGAAGGAGAAAAGGTTAGAACAAGAGCAATACCTTTGATCCTTACCTGAATTCCTGATACACCGCGCCTTTTGAGCTGGAAGAAAGAAGTTATTTTATGCACGTCGCCTCACCTGCTGCAGCGCCGCGCTGAACTCACCGGCCTTCGCAGCATCTTCACTATCCACTGCATCCTTCTGCATGTTCCTGCCGCACTCCGGCACCTAAGGGGAACACAAGAACAGCAAGGTGAGCCAAGGGAATAAACAGAGGCAATATTAGTTACCCCCCATAGACTTACCTGAATTTACCGCCGGGGGTACTATTCCTCTTCACGGGTCGGCACAGCCTCCATCGCATCTTCGACGTAACCTGGCCCCTAAGGGTAAACAAAAGGACAGCAAGGTGAAACAAAGGGACAAATAAGGGGTATCCTCCTCACCACAATAGACTTACCTAATTTTACCTCCGGAGGCATTATTCCCCGAGACTTCATAATTTCTCTCAGCACCTGAATAAGGGAGAAAGCAACAGGTTACATACTGACATTATTTTATCGAACTGCGTTGGATAATACAAATCCTTACCTAAATGTTACTGGTTGCCACGAGGAACTCTTCGGTAGAGTCAAGCTGCAACCTGCAAGGAATCGGACAAGAGTGAAACTCAGACATTTGAACTCTTACGAACTATATACCTTCGGTGTCTTGCCGGACATCTCAGAGTCAATATTGTTCTGGAAATCACCTATTCCTTCGAACCAGTGGAGCAACTGGTTATCTATGCGCCCCTGCGCTCAATGCAGGATGGAGAGCTCATCTTTCCAAACCATCAGGTGAGACTATAAGAGGGGACATTAAAGGTGATCAGTGGGGAGAACAGCGGGGGTGGGGGTTAATGCTCAACTCCACGGGTGGTTAATTCCCTTTCTCCATTTGTAGAAGAATACTCCTACGGGCCAAGCAAACGAAGCTAGGTGGGCCAGTCCAGTCTGTCATCTCGGCACTACGCATCAAATTGGTGGAGACCGCAGCTGTCCAGTTCAGATCTACGCCCCTGTGGGAGCCAGGTGAGCGTAACAGTTTACAGTAGTCATCCACGCAGGGAGACCCCATTCGGAAGGTATGGGTATGTGGATTGATGGAGCCAGAAAGTCTCGTCTCGCTGCAGCTTCAAGGTAGACTTGCCGCTTTAATCTGGAACCGCAGAGAGATCCATTAACCAGAGAGATAGTTTGATCCACAACAGAAAGGAATCTGGGTGGGGCTTAGTATTACAGGTTTTCACCCCTTTACCTTTTCTGTTGCACAGCACTCTGGTTATGACCTTACGCATAAAGGAGATTGTTGATCGGGACCCAGGATTCGTTCATTGAGGTAGGCTTAGTCTACACCCATCACTGTGGCCCATTTGGCTTTAAACAAGGGCCAAGCCCCTCTTTTGGCAGATCATCTGAAGGCTTTGCCAGAAGCAGAAGGAATAACTCTGCATTGGACCCTGGCTGAAGGTACAGTCTGCCTTACATCTTGCGCCAGTGAAGGAAAGCCAGGACCTCCAAGAGAGAAGCAAGATCCCTCCCCTAAACATCTCCCAGTGAACAGAGGGAGATACCAAATCCAGATGACCCAACAGCAGCTCCAGAACCAGTACCCAGCTAGCAAACAGCATGCCCTTCTAACTCTGCAGCAAGCCTCCTAGGTGGGAAGTGCCCGAGAGTCTCTGAACCAATCTAAGGACAAGGTAACTGCCTGCAACACTCTCCTAAGCTTTTGGCCATCCACCTTAAAGGACAACACAAGCCCAGTGAAGAAGCTAAGAGAAGTGCATCAACAAGCATCTTCTGATGTCATTTTCGAGCCAGTCAAGCCCTTCGAGATGCAATGGACTGCACCGCTGCCTGTAACACTGCATTCGCTAACGCTGTCCGAGACACCTCGACCAGTGCTTTAGAACTGCCGACCGGCACTGACACAATGATTCCTGACCCTGAGCCACTGTGTAGGCCAGCCTACACCCATCTGTCCAGCTTTGCTCGCCGAACTGCCTGCCGCCCGATACCTGCAGCTTTCTCCCATCTTGAACTCTGTTGCAGAAGCTGCAAGCACCCTGAAACCGACTCAACCCTGTCGAGCATCAAGAACTCCTACAGCACAGGGTACATTTTGGTTCTGTCCCCTTGGTCCCTATCCAAAGGCCCCTAATGACATTTTACGACCCATTGATCCCTTTGTGCTGAAACCAAGTAACCTTTAACTATTGAGATTAATTACTATACCGACTACCCTCCTGTCAGTATGCAGAGTTCATCCATTTTCCTTCTTTGAAACTGTCTTTCCTCTGCATTCCTTTGTAGGGTAGGTTGTATTTTATAGTGTGCAAGATCTGTCTATTATGATAATAATAAAGTAGATATTTTTAAGCTAAACTTGACCGGAAAGTCCCTTTTATAATTGGGAGACAACTGCATTTTTTTGCTGTGTTGCAACTAACCAACGATCCACAACTTTTTCAGAGATGAGCCTGCCGTTCCATCCACATCACCAAAACTGGACAAGGAGGTTTATAATTTGCTTGTGTTTCAATCTCTTCGGATCCCTTCTGGTGTACTAGACGTGTGGGGCTGATAGAAAACGATATTCATCCCTGGACAACTGGTGCCCTGGAAGTTGATTCAAGTTCGGTCCAAACGACACTGTCAGATTGGAGCCAGTACTTCAGCTATGTTCTTCAGAACTGACTATATTCCATTAATGTCCCACAAACTGAACGCAATACTCCAGATGCGTTTTTCAAAGCTGAGTAAAATACTTTGGATGAGGACTCCAGAATTGGACTATACTCGAGATGTTTTCTCCAGAACTGCAAATAACAATCCAGACGAGGACTCAAGAAGAGTCCACACAATTATTTAATTTGATGCCTGAGAAATACACACAATACTTTAGAGGTGGGTATAGGAACTGGACACAGTAGGGTAGATGAGACTTCCAGAAATGGACACAATACACTAGAAGAGAGTTCAGCAACTGGACATAGTAGCCAAGAACACCATAGGCGGGAACAGGATGCAACAGGCCAGAACCCCAGAGGAGGGTATATGAACTGGACGCAAAAGCTCAGATTTGACTTCCATAATTGATACAGTACACTAGACAAGGGTACAGGAACTGAAAGCAATAGCCCAGATGAGACGTCCAGAAATGGCACAATACTCAAGTGGAGGGAACCTGAACTGGAAGCAATAGCCTAGATGAAGATGAGAGACTTTCCAAAATGGACACAATACACCAGAGTAGGGTTGAGCAAATGGAAGTAATAGCCCTGAACTCCATAGGAGGGTACAGGAATAGGATGCAATTCGTCAGATGAGACATCCAAAAATGGGCAATACTCCAGAGGAGGCTAGAGGAAGTGGACGTAATAGCCCATTTGAGACTTCCAGAAATGGACACAATACTACACAAAGTGGTCGCCAATTGGACGCAATAACCATGCACTCCAGAGGAGGATACAGGAATGAAACGTAATTGCACAGAGGACACTTGCAGAAATGGACACAATAATGCAGAGGAGGATACAGGAACTGGACGCAATATGCCAGATGAGACTTCCAGAAATTGACACAACACCCCAGAGGAGGATAAAGGAACTGGACACAGTAGCGCAGAGGAGACTTCCAGAAATGGACACAATACCCCAGAGGAGGATAAAGGAACTGAGCACAATATCCAAGATGAGACTTCCAGAAATAAACACAATACTCCAGAGGAGGTTACTGGAACTGGACACAATATCCCAGATGAGACTTCCAGAAATCTATACAATACTCCAGAGGACGATACTGGAACCGGACACAATACCCCAGAGGAGGATAAAGGAACTGGGCACAGTAGTGCAGATGAGACTTACAGGAATGGACACAATACCACAGAGGAGGATAAAATAACTGGACACAATATCCGAGATGAGACTTCCAGAAATGGACACAATACTCCAGAGGAGGATACAGGAGCTGGATGCAATATCCGAGATGCGACTTCCAGAAATGTATACAAAACTCAAGAGGAGTATACAGGAACTGGACACAGCAGCGCAGGTGAGACTTCCAGAAATGGACAGAATACCCCAGAGGGTCATAAAGGAACTGAATGCAATATCCGAGATGAGACTTCCAGAAATGGACACAATACTCCAGAGGAGGATATAGGAACTGGATGCAATATCCCAGATGAGACTTATAGAAATTGACACAAAACTCCAGAGGAGGATACAGGAACTGGACTCAATATCCCAGATGAGACTTCTCGACATGGACACAATACTACACAGGAGGGTAAAGGAACTGGATGCAATCTCCCAGATGAGACTTCCAGAAATTGACACAATACTCCAATGGAGGATACAGGAACTGGACAAAGTAGCTCATATGAGACTTTCAGAAATTGACACAATACTGCAGATGAGGGTTAAGCAACTGGACGTAGTAGCCCAGAACTGAAGAAGAGGGTACAGGAGCTGGACGGAATATCCCAGAATTCCAGGGGAGGGGACAAGAACAAGATGAAAATGCTCAGAGGAGACTTCCAGAAATGGTCACCCTATTCAAAATGGCACAATATTTCGTATGATGCACCCAGGTATGGACAGGCTTCTTCAGATGCGTACTCCAGAGCTCTGCCTGAAGGTATTATACATAGGTTCACTCACTCTGTTGGAAGGTTGGTGAACTGGAGCAGAGTTTTTTTCCATGAAATTCAATACACCAGAAACAGAATTTCTCCTAATCTAGTGCAGAAACCTTCCACCCACTCACTGTGCAAGCCTGGCAGAAGCAATTTCCCCCTCTGCTCTTGCTCTCCCACACTCTTTTAGAGTAACAGGCTTTTCTCTCGTCGACTGCTTGGCCTTATAAGAAGACATAGCAATGCGGAACAGAACAGCTATCTACCAGCATCCTCAGCTCTGAAGAATTCCCTGCTCAGGACTTCCGATTCGTAGTCCAGGTCTTATACTTCTATCACTCTGAGCAAGACAGTGTCCTTTGATATTTATTCCTGAAGTCACTGTTATTCCCCTCACCAAGCTGGTTACCCAAGGTATGCCTTGCCTTATCCAATCACCCCTCTAGTTATCTCACCACAGTTGTTTCACTTGGGGTCTGAATCGCCTTCCAGAGATTTTGCATCATGCACACTTCTCTTCCCCATCCCCTACTCATTCTACACCCAAACAATCCCTGCCCCCAGAGGTTCCCTCACTAATAGACACTAATCTGGCGTAAGGAAAAGGAGCAAGGAGCAAGAAAAGGAGGAAGGGGAAAGAAAAGGGGCAAGATAAGGGACAAGGGGCAAGAAAAGGAGCATGGGGCAGGGATATGAGCCAAATAGGAAGGGGCAAGAAAAGGGCCAAGGGACAAGAAAAGGGGCAATGGTCAAGAAACGGGGCAAGGGACAAGAAAAGGGTCAAGCAAAGGAGCACAGGGCAAGAAAATGGGCCAGATAGGAAGGGGCAAGAAATGGGGCAAGGGACAAGAAAAGGGGCAAGGGGCCAGAAACGGGGCAAGGGACAAGAAAATGGTCAAGATAGGGAGCAGAGGCAAGAAAATGGGCCAGACAAGAAGTAAGGGGCAAGGAAAGGCGCTCAGGACAAAAAATGGACATGGGCAAGTAAAAGGGCAAGAAATGGGGCAAGGGACAAGAACATGGGTTGGGGTGAGAAAAAAGACTGGGGGTGAGAAAAGGGGCTGCGGTGATAAAATGGGCTGGGGCACTTGGGCGAGGGGCTGAACTGGTATTTTGTAGATGGTGACTCGGGGGGAAGTGAGGAAAGAAAGGGAGCTGGTTGCACTTGTGGTGAGGTTGGGGTAATTGTGGATGGTGGTATGGGTAAGAGGGAAATAAAGTGGGCTGGCAGCACTCGGGTTGAGTCAGAAAAATTGTGGTCAGCGGCGTAAGGAAGAGGGAGAGAAAGGAGCGTGGCAGCATGGGGAATAGGGAGACATAACGGGATGGTATGCGTCGTGGGGCATGGGTAAGGGGGAATGGAAAACATCAAAGACTTTACCTCATGAAGGAAACTGCTTCAAAGTTTCTGCCAGTCACCACTCTACTCCTCGAACGCCACAACAGGACATGCTTGGAATGCCTGTCCCGCCCCTTCCAGTCAATGAGTGGTGGAGGGGCGGGACAGGAAGTAAGGCAACAGCGGGCGTCCTTGTACGGGCTGTCACATCAGGGAAGCGTGTTTTTATTTTTTTTTATTTTTTTTAAAACTGTATTTTTAGCACGTGCTGTGGGTAGCAGGTAGGGGCTCGTTGCTGGTCCTTACTTTTGGGCAGGCACTGGCCTGAAAGGAGTGCCAGTCCAGTGCTCCACTTTTGGCCCAGGTCATCCGAGCCTCCCCTGGCTCGCTCAGCACTTTTCAATCCAGTAAGAAGACGCCAGTGCCCCTCCCTATTTTGATACTTGCAGATTGCATCGAAGCTGATCTATTCTGCACCAGAAGTGTTATTTTTAAAAAATTTAATTGGTATGTAGTTTACATGAAACTTTTACCGATCACAATAAAAATTTCGGCAAAGACAAAAAAAAAAGAATAAGCACGACAGAACAGAACAATAGCAAGAATCTCAGAAGCTCATCGTCTGTCTCTTATGTGCTTAAATCTTGATATTTCTGATTTCATTCGAGGTTAGACCAGTTCTTTTGTCTAACATGATAGTACTTCGCCTCTGGGAAGATGTCCCTCAGGAAATGTGTTCTCTAGACGTTCCCACCAGTCGTCAGAATTTGTCCATAGGGCATCTGATGTGAAATGGCCCAAGTGCGTTGCTCTATGCATTTTCACTGCTACACAATTCAGGATGACGTGTTTTAAATCTTCTGGCGGCCCACAACATAATCTACATACTGGATTCTTTCTTGTTTTCGTGCCATTGTTAACCTGCAAAGCCTTCTCTGGCCAGAAGGTGGTGCTTTGAACTGCTGAACGCGCAATAGGTTGCAGGGCATTTGCTGGCAGAAGGTTAAGTAGGGCCACGTCTCTCCCACTATGCCCACGAGACTCCATCACTTTCTCCTCAACCACTAATGTAAACTCCAGCCGGTTCACAGCAGCCAATGCAATAAACATGGACTTCCGCTCATGCGTAATCGCGGTTCCTTGCCCCATCGGAAACTCAGGCTGGAATGGTTGGTTCCCTACATACTGAAGTGTGGGCTCTGGGGCGGGGGAAGGACACTCTGGAAAATGTCAAGCCTCTATACACCCCAGACATAAACACACGGGAGGCCCATCCAGGACAGTTCTTTATCAAAGGCCTGGATCGCTGAAGGAGTGTGCAGCAATATGGACTGCAGAGGATCACACGAGCGATAGATGGAGAGGTGGGGGCGGGGGGCACGGGGAGTGGCAACATGCACGTCCTTCGAAAATGTAAATCATTTCCTTTCTTCTTGCCCGAGTAAGGAAACTTGTATACTGCAGCACGTGATTACATTTTCCATAAAGCACCTACGCTAATGTTCAGCCTGCTTTTAAGAACATACGAGTACTAACATGCGCATGAACCCACTGAGCTAACTTACCTACTATGGGGTTGCTAGGCTTTTGTGAACATATTATTAGTTCAGACGTTTGGGGAGGCCGGCAATCATTTTCTTCTTTATGGGGGGTAGGCGGGGATCAGGCAATGACTGGCTAATAGGGTTCTAAGGCAAATGCCCGAAGTTGTAGTCCATGATTCCATGATCGGCCTGGTTCTTTTGACAGAATGGACTGCCTTTTAGCCAGAGTGGGCCAATTTCATAAGCTGCTGTACTGGTTTTAACCAAATTAACTAAGCAAATATGTTTTCCAATGCATTATTTGCAAAATATTTTTACCAAAAACGCCCCCTTGGATAGTACTTGAACAGTCTGTTCTGGATAGTAATTAATTGTACTGTGTGATAGTGGGCCGGTTTTTCATTGGTACCTGGATGGATTGTATGCCCCAGTCTGCCCCTGGGGAGGATGGGCACAGGGCAGCATAGAAAGTTTGGAGTCCACTGAGCCAAGGGATTGCTGGTTCACTGGTTCACTGGTGCCTTGCCGGGAACAGTTCATAAAAGTGGACGAGGCAGCTGGGTTCAGAATAGGTATGCATAGGAGTTATGAAGGAAGAAGCCAGCCAGGAAGCGACAGAGTGCGGTACACACCAGGGAGGTGGCAAGAAGTGTGCAGAGGATCTGTGGTGGTTATGGGAAGCAGGGGAGAGGGAGCTCTGGAAGTGGGGTTCAACAGAGTGATTGGCCAGATGTTCTTTGAAGAGCAGGATGTTCATAAATCAAAATCATGTGCCCACTTGTGCCAGTTCAGTCCTTTGACCCTGCAGCGAGGAAACGGGAATGCAACCACTCAGCTGGTGCCAAGTCGAATGACCATATAAATGAGGGGCTTCAGTCCAATGGTGACTACTGCCTCCACACTTAGCTTAATCGATCCTAACACCAACTTGCCAGTCATGCTGGAGGAACCTCCCAAAATGTGTCTGCTGATGTCGGTGGGACACAGAGCCATAGCTTTTGGGGTTGCAAACCAGCCACCACCTGTAGCTCCTAAAAGCAACTCGCTGAAAAGCGAAAACAAGTTTAACATGCCACACTGCCCCACTGCCCCGCAGGGGCATGCAGGCCCCAGTACAAAAGTGGGGCATGCTATAGAGCCCTGTGGGGAAAGGCAGCAACCGCCATGCCCCCCACCACCCCCAGGCCAAAGCCTCAAGTTTTACCCCTGGGTGATCTAAAACGTTCCATATTAATCTATTAATCTCCGGAAACGTTCTAAAAGTTCACAGGAGCAAGACACACACACAAGCTGGTGTTTCACACAGCACTACGTTAACACGATTTTTTGGTGTTGCGAACCACAATAGCCTCATTTCAGCATAACACATTCCTAGCAGCTGCGAGCATTGTCTCCTGGCTTATATGGTCCAACAGGAAATGGGTATTACTGACAATGCGGAAGTCTCCCATTCCCGGGGTAGTGGTGAGGTATGAGCGGTAGCAGGGCCGGCCTTAGTGCAGGGCTGCCCAGGCGACCGGCCAGGGTGCCACATTAGCCTGGCTGCCACGCCAGGGCTCTTTCAAGGACTCCCCCAAGCGGGCCTGATGGGGGAAGGCGCAGCAGGCGCCCTATTTTAATTAAAAGGGGCCACTCTCCTGCTTGTGCTGGGCGTGCCAGCAGGAGAGCACGGTGCTTTTTATTACAATACGGCGCGGCTGTCAAACGGGCAGCAGCCCCCTGCTGGTTTGACAGCCGCGCTGTATTGAAGTGCTTACCTCCCAGCTCGGGCTTGGGAGTAGGGAGTTAAGCAGTTAAGCACTTAATTAAATACAGCAACAATTTGGGGTCTCTTTTGTTGACTTGCCCCGGCGCTTCCAGAGTTAAGGCCGGCCCTGAGAGGTAGAGCTGGGGGTGGCTGGTCTATTGGCCGGGCAATGGAAACTCTTCTGCCAGCTATCCAGATGCCACCGCCGCCAGCACCTTACCATCCCTCCATCTCACCCTTCCGCTGACAGCAGTGGCGATGCCTCACTGGGCCTAAATGGAGATATGCAGAAATCTATAAAGCACATTATTGAAATTGAAGGGTTTCAAAGGAATTGCGCACAGCAGCCCCAGGCCTCCAGGTTCTCATCTGTTCGTAATGAGATCGTGCCTAAGTGACAGCTCAGCCTCTCATGCAGTTTAAGTGAACAAGCTCTCTGCCCAGCCAGGCATTTCACCGAATCCGAAGCGGTTCTTCATGTAGGTGGTAACATTTGCAACATAGCATATCTTTGCATGTATGTGCAAAATGATAGGTGTTCAATGGCAAAAAAAGACATCCAGGCCCATTTAAAATGCAATTTTCCATGCATGCTTAAGCACGTCTACTGTGCTTAGTCCTCAGCTCTGGGCCTGCTTGACACTAGCAGTCCTCCCTTAGGTATGATCCAGGCCTGTTGTATCCTTGCATTGCCCATGGCCTCACCACTTTAGAACCTCATATCACAAGCCATCAACACACCCCCCTAAGACACACTTCTCCATAATACGTTCACCTCCTCTGATCTATGTGTACTCCTCAGGCGTAGAATCAGAAGGGTCCTGAATGGCCAGGATTTCCATACTTACCTGGTTCCTCGACCCACCGACCATTTATGCAGGGCTTAGGTGGTGGTTCAGAGAAAACCAAGCCATCCTTTGCACCACCACACGCGACAATGACAGCAGCCAGAGACAGCACCCAAAACCGACGACAACCCGTGCCTCGAGAACGCAATGGATTGTTCCATCGAGGTGACACAAGGTAGACATTCTATGCATCTTTGAGGAAAGGACCACATAATTGCAACCTCTTTCTTATGCCTTGGGTCAGTTTGAGGACTATGGCCTTCCTTCCTGGTTATCATGGATGGTCTGGCTGGATTGCAGCGGCCCCTCAGAGCTATGGGGGCAGCATGGTCACGACACGTGGCTCAGCAAGGTTAGATCGTGATGCTAATGACTGGTATTCAGCACAATGGATTTAAATGTCTCCATCGTATCCCCCCAGCCCTCAATCCTGGTCAAATATTTGTGCACAGGTGTAGTAGATACTTTGCTCCGTTTATCACAGGAAAGCACACATTTGATCTTAGACGTGAAACTGGTTATGAGGGATGCAGGTGTTGTTTTGGTGCTTCTGGAGACGAGATCACTTAGCTAGTCATGCAGTTCTCTCTCTCTCACTCTCTCTCTCTCTATCTCTCATCGAGGAAAACTTTGGCTTCAGTCACACAACCCGGCTGTTATATTGCCCTCAGTCACTCAGTTCATGAGTTTCGCCACCCTGCTGTTATATTGGCCTCAGTCACTCAGTTCATGTGTTTCGCCACCCGGCTGTTATATTGGGGGGAAATAGGGCTACCCATTGGAAATGATACCATGTCTAAAATCTATGGAAAGTGCACGCATTTGCAATGATCACAGTATGCAGGGCGAGCGACGCATCCCACCATTGTCTTCTGTGATCAGTATCACTCGCACCAGTTATTTCGCAGTGTTAGCCATTCATTCACCTCATTGTTTCAATAAATGGGCACCGGGCCATTCATCACTGGAACGGATTTTTTTAAACTGCTCTAAACATATAGCGTTGAGACATGGAACAATGCCCTGTCCTGCTAAAGACTGAACTGTCGGCCCTTCTATGTGTGTGTGTGGGGGGAGGAGGGAGGGACACTCCCTCATTCACTCCCCACTGTGCACTTACTCTATTCGTTCACATTGGTCACATGGCCCAGCTGCTCCCGGTCAGTGGTCCATGAATCCCGCTGCATTCCATTCAGGATATCGGCTCTAATGATTTCAGACTGGGTCAGGGTGGCTCATGGGCTCTGGGCTGCATCCCCTACACTGAGTACATAGAGTCAAAATGGATGCTTACATTGACTTGCATGCATCAGTTAATACAACTCCTTGTCCCTTACTGCTACGACATGCCACACTGCACAATTGCACGCTCTCCCACTGACATTACACACAGGCATTACCACTTTTTAATACAAAAGCACACACAAGGCCAGGATTCTGGCCTTGCCAAGAGAGGCCTCTCAGTTAAGTGTGGAAGCGGTAGGGGGAGATTCAGAGCCTGTCCCACCTCTTCAGTGAAGTGTGCAAGAGGCACGATAGGGCACCAGTGTGCACGACAGAGGGAAGGGGTTATGCAAGAGGCATAACAGAGAGAAAGAAAAAGACAGCGTAAGTGTGCACAACAAAGTGAAAGGAATAAAGACAGTGCAAGTGTGCACGGCAAAGGGCAAGGAATACATGGAAGTGGTGAAGGAAGCACGTGAAGATAAAAAAGCACAAAGGAAAGAGCAAGTATGAAATAAAGAGAGGGGCAAAGGATCAGAGTGGTCGTGCTTAGGAAAAGCAAAGATCTTGGTATTTTTTCAAAAGCCTCTGATTCTACCCCATGAGCGATTGTATGTAGATAAAGCTGTAAATGAGGAAAAGGCACATCCTGACCAGCTGAATTTATGGTTGGAACTAGAAGGGCCTGAGCCTTGGGAAGGGCACCCTGAGAGGCCTACTTAAGACATCAACGTGCATCCTGATAAAAAACAGACTTTGTGTTTGAAAGCTGGAAGGGGCCTGAGTTTGGGGTAGAGAACCCTAAGAAGCCCAACCAAGTTGGAGACTTATTGGTTTTCTTTATAGTGTTGAAAGGACTGAAGCATGGGAAGGAACCCCCAGAAGCTTCAAAAGGAACTGTGATACATTTCTTTTGTGGTGTGTGAAACTTGAATACGTTGAACTTGGGGAAGGGAACCACAAGGAACACAAACACACTGAAGGTATTTGCATTCACTGCAAGGACCCTGTGGCAAAGGTCTTGCAAGCAACCCTGTTTGATTGAACTAATTCTTGTGAGCTTAAAACATGCCTGGCAAGAAGGCCAACGGAAACCAACCCTGGTTTCCTATTTTTCTGTTGAACCACTACTTTTCATTTTTGAGAAAAGACCCTCTAACACATTTATGTATAGATTGAGTGCAAGCATAGGTTTAGACACAGACAAACTATTCTTTTGGACTTTCAGACATCGACGGCCCTTAGAAACATCATTTGAGGGAACCATCCCTTTAGAGTTAGGGCCAGTTAGGTATTACACCAACTCCAAAAGTTTAAGAAATAAAGGATTTGAAAACTTATTTACGGGTCTGTGTATCTCTTGATACCATGCTTGTCTCCAGTACTCAAGCTGGATTAGTCTTGTGTCCGCCACCAAATTGGCATTCTTGTGTGGAGCAGCGGGAATGGTGGTGGGACGAGTTGGGTTTGTTCGGCGAAGGAGAATGCCCATATTGAGACCGGTGTGAGAGATGGTCGGGGGGGTTGTTCCCAAAAAAGATGATTATGATATGTTAGTTAAAATATAAATTAAAGTGGGGAATATTGGGGTGGTCAGGAAAGGTCCCAATGATTACGAGGGTTTCATTTTGCGCACAATGTATTGATGACTGGAGGCAGCAGCGAACTGGGTGCCATGTTGCAATTTAATATGCATCAACATGTAGTAAATTATGGATGGGATGTTACTTTTACTGTTACTTTGGTCTGGAATTGATAGATCTTAGCTTCCATGCGCGCAGAAAGATTCAATGTTAAACACTTCAAAATGTAACCACATACATGTAGATTAATACAAATACATGGGGAATTCACGAATCTCAATATAGTGGGCGTTTACAAATTAATCAAAGCCATGGTAGTTGGGATTGTTTACAAGGTGAAATTTGACTGTTAAGTAACTGATTCTGTGAGGTTTTGGAAGCCAGGTGATGGGGGAATAACTTCATAACCTCTGTGGTCCACACAGCTGCAGAAACTGGCCATGAGTTTTGATCAATATCACAGGTGGCAGGGGTAATTTCTTGATGAATGGGAGCATGTTAAAAGAAGTTCCACTATTTGTTTTGGCTAGCAGTGAAACTGTGGGTGAGCCAATGCCTAAGCATAACTAATAAGAACCCAGGAGTTGCAATTGCATTGTCAGAAGTGCCATGTGCGATAAAGCGGCATGGTATTTAGATTAGAATTTTCCACTGGAACCAATGACCTGGGGAATGAGTTAGCATTACTGACTCAAAGAGAAATTATTTACCTAGCCTTCCTCATAAAGCTGGGAATATGAATGCAAATTATGTGTCAATCAAAAGTTAAGGTTTCAACGGCTCAGGCCAGTTATTGATAGTAATGAATTATGTTTCCATACAAATGTTTTACTAACAAATGATGTCAAGACCCCCCACAACGAATCCTAAGAAGAGGTGTGTTCTACACATGAGCTGAAGATGCTAGTTAAGATAAAACTGGCCAATGAAAATGTGGGATTTGTAGAAAGATGGGATTTCTTTGAAAATATTTTGTACACACACATGTGGCGGGTAGATTGTAATAAAGTATCTGGGAGTGTTTTAGCTGTTGCAAAAATGTATAACAAAATGTCAACTGATGTGGGTTGTTGAGATTTGGGTTGGTTTAGTCCTACGGTACCATCTAACTGCTTATACAATAAACCTGCTTTACGTACAACTGTTAACTCAATTTTTAAGTGGTGGGTCTGTTTGGGTTAGGGTAATTAAAGGCATATCTGCACGCTAGTGATACCAGAGTCTGCTCAGGTATATTGCTTAAGTCCCCCCACCCCCCGCGCGTTAGGAGTAATGGTAGCTCCTGGTGATTCCAGAGTGTCACACAGGTATAGTGCTTACCCACCTTAACTCCTCCACCCCTGACTTGGGGTGATGGTAGCTCCTAGTGATACCAGCCCCTGGCTCATGTATAAGGCTTAAGCTCTCCCCCCACGCCTTCCACCCACCAGCATTGGGAGTGATGGTAGCTCCCAGTGTAGTGATTCCAGAGTCTTGCTCAAGTATATTGTTAAATATCCCCGCCTCCCCAAAGTGCTAGGAAGTATGGTAGCTCCTAGTGATACCAGAGTATGCTTCCTACGATCCACCATCCCTCGTCCTTCTCTTTTTGTCTCGGTTCAGAGAATGGCTGCATATTCTGTCATTCCCGCTTACTTTCCCTGTCTCGCCACCGACTGGCTTCAAGGGCTGCGAAAGTCACCAGGGAATCTTTAACGATGAGCGAAAGAAGGCTGCAGGACTGCTCCCCTGTAACCAACTGCAATTTCCTCCCCCAACTTCTCTTCTCCATCTTTATACCCGTTTACTTGGTGCAGGTCTTTTTCATCGCCTCTCCTTGCTTTCTTTTCTTTTCAATGTACGTTTTTATCGGCTGCTCATTCTTTCACCGTCTTCTATCAAAGCCGCTTCACTGGGAACCAGACTCAGTGCTTGAAGCTCTTTCACCCAAACTCAATAGGTGCCACTCTCACAAATGAAACCATGGTCTCATGACTTTCATCAGAGTCTCATGCAGAGCACAACTGTCTTACGTGTAAGGAGCACGTTACTCCTTGCGTGGTAGTCTCAAATGCTTGTGCACAGTCTCACTTACTGAGCCAATTTCAAATGCTGTAGCCCAGTCTCTCTCACGCAGTTGGAGCCAGTCTCACATCTTTAAGCACAATCTCACTAACTCACCAGGTGTCACTCGCACGCCCTGAATGATACCTGCAACGTTGGAGCAGAGTCTCACACAGTGAGCCCCAACTTTATAGGTAGGAGCACAGTCTGCCTGAATCCGGGCGCAAATCCTGGGGCGCAGACACACTAGGCTCATTCTCAGATTTTGGAGTAGAGCCTCATGCACTGAGTGTAACACCCTGGAGCATGGTCTCAGTTTTGGTCGGTATTGCTTGCCCAATTGACTTCACAACAATCAATCGACATTGTTTTATTTGTACATTGACATTTGGGCCACATCCAGATCTCATGCCTGCTGCCAGATCCGATGACTCCTTCTGTCCATACCCTCTCCCTTTGCTCCTGTTTCTTCCTTTAAGCTTCTCTGCAAGGTCGCAATTTGTGTCAGGTTATTCTAGTTCTTTCTGTTCAGTTTACTTCCTCCCTTTTCAGCTTCTTTATTCCACCCCTTGCCTTTGGATTCTACCTGCTCTCCTCCTCACCTCTTGTTTTCATCTTTGGTCTTCTTTGCTATGATATGATATGATATGATATGATGGGTTATTTATAACGCTCTTAATACCCAAAGGTTTCTAAGCGCGGACCCGGGGATCGAAACCTGCATTGCTCGTGTCGTCTTGCTTCCAAGGCGAGCACGCTGCCCCTAAACTATCCTCCCGACATTCATTCTGCTGGACATTCTTCTTGCATTTCTATCCCATAATGCATTTGAGCCCAGCTCTCCCTTTCTCTCACTCCCATCACAAAGTTTAGATGACACACCCTTCCGTTCTCTTTATGACACCTTCTCCTTATTCGCCCACAACCCCTGGTACTTCTCTTACCATCATCGGTGTCTGCTCTTTTTTTCTGGTTTCTCGCATTGGTGTCTATTGGCAGTTTTCCTATTTCCCCTCTACACTCGTCGGGATGAAGTCAGACTGACATTGTGACCGAGGTGTCTTCTACTCTGGCCCCAGTGGTGGGGGGTTTGGGGAGTCAGAGTGGAGTCCAAGCGAGTAGAGTGAACAATGCACATGTCCATTTTCACATTTTAAGAGGCCCCAGAAGACAAGTGCTACAGAAAACACGACCAAAATGGAAGTCAGACCCTCCAAGTCAAGGATCTGATGGCTTCTTTACGGATATATGCCAACCACGTGCCTCCAGTGGTCTGTCAGCTTGCGGGTGGTCCACATAGCATTTCCGGTGTTAGGCTCAGTCCACCAGGTGGTAGTTCCAGCCTTCCAAGAGCCCCCCTCCCCCACCTTCCAGTATCATCTTTCCCCCAACTTCAAGGTACTTTCTCTTGCCTTCCAGGAGGCTTCCCCTGCCTCGCAGGAGCCTTCTCCCCGCCTTCCAGGACCCTTCCCCCACGCCTTCCAGGCGCCTTCTCCCTGCCTTCCAGAAGCTTTCTCCCTGCCATCCAGGAGCCTTACCCTGCGTTCCAAGAGCCTTCCCCTGCCTTCCAGAAGCCTTCCCCCCGCCTTCCAGGCACCTTTTCCCTGCCTTCCAGGAGCTTTCTCCCTGCCATCCAGGAGCCTTACCCTGCGTTCCAAGAGTCTTCCCCTGCCTTCCAGAAGCCTTCCCCCGCCTTCCAGGTGCCTTCTCCCTGCCTTCTAGGAGCCTAATCCCTGCCATCCAGGAGCCTTACCCCGCGTTCCAAGAGCCTTCCCCTGCCTTCCAGGAGCCTCCCCCCTGCCTTCCAAGCGCCTTCTCCCTGCCTTCCAGGAGCCTTTTCCCTGCCATCCAGGAGCCTTACCCCGCATTCCAAAAGCCTTCCCCGGCCTCCGGGAGCCTTTCCCTGCTTCCAGGAGCGTTCTCCCCACCTTCCTTGAGCTTCCTCTCTGCCTTCCAGTGTCTTGCCTCTGCTTGTCAGGAGCCTGCTGCAGCCCATAAAATGTCTGCCCACTACATCAGTTTCAAAATAGGTAGTCGACACTGGATAAACATCTGGCATCTGGTGGTCGGTTGGGTTGAGGTCCTATCATGCAGTCAGCCTACTTCCATTCCTTACTAATGCTTCCAAATTTGAGAAGGCTGTAGGTAAGGTAGCTCATCGGGTTGACCACCCAACCTAGAGAAGTGTCTTTCACCTGCATCCCAGGGACCAAGCAGGGCTCACCCAGTCTTTTCCCTCCCGGGGTTGATCTAAGTAATGTCAATGAACGGAGTAGTAACTTCTTATTTCATCACAATGGAGGCCATTCAGGTTATCATGTGCTCTATCCTAAAGACCTTCCCGATACTAAGGACCTTGAGCGGCCTGTCCTTCTGCAATGATTGCTAAGCGATGCTATAACATCGTCGCTCAATACCCGAGCAATGGGCGGGTTTTATTCTTGTACCAGTCGCAACAGTTTACTGAAATGCGTACCTCACTGGAGAATATTACAATATTTGCGTCCTTATGGCATCAGCAGTGAACTGGTTATTCGGAGCTCCCGGAGGACTTTCCCCAGCACCAGCCTCAGCCCTGGAACTCCAGGAGCCTCCTGTTGGGAACCACTGCATCCTTTTGAAGGGTTTCCCTTTTTGCAAAAAGCTAATGAAATATCGAACTCAACTCAAAAGGAAAAAAATCGAATCCTCCCAGAAGCCTAGACTGTCAATGATTGAAACCATGCCCGCGGCCTCACCGCCTCATACCATATTTATCTTGCCTCTTATTAATTTAGTGTTTACGCCTCTGCTTACTGGGCCTAGTTGAGTGAAGGCTCCCGCGGGATCCTCCCCTGGAAAATCCCTGCTCCTCCTCTCCGCTAGTGGAGGGGAGGCAGGTATTCTGCAAAGCGACTGCGTCCTGGAACGCGCTGCCAGCAGCAGAACTCCAGTGGCAGCAAGCGCTTCCATCGTAGCAAGGGGAAGTTTATTGAGACGGGTTGGCGTCAGCAGGTGCCATCATGCTGCTCGCCTCACTTTTTAACCCTTGTTAACACAGAGACCTTGGCCAGCTTGCAAAGGTTTCCAATGAACGGCATCCGCATAACGGCCTACATTACAGAACCAAAACCCCAGAGAATTTCGTCATCCAAGCTCCGCCCAACCGGCCACGCCCGCAATTAAAAAAAAATACGACTACAAAGAAACATAAGAAAAGAACAAAAAAAACAGTGCAGTTTTCCCCAAGCTAACAATTGCAATAGAAACAGCAAAACCTGGTAAATGAGTCAACTTTTGTTTTCTTCCTCACAAGACTTCACAACGCTTTGCTTTCCGTGTACAAAGGGAGTGTAACTGTGTACACAAGCTGCAGTGTTTAAATAAAATGAGAACGAGACCACTGCATTTTCAGGGACAGTCGTGTAACGTTCAGCACCATGAGCCAGAATGAAGAAACGTGCGTTTTTGCATGGTGTTCGCGCAGGGCTGGACTGGGAGCTAAAAAAGGCCCTGGAAACAATTACTGGGGACCAAAAGAGGCCCTGGAAATAAACTTCAAAGTGGCCCCATATGACTAATTTTCAGCAAGCCCAATGCTTTTCCAATGAGAACATTTGGAAATACCACAGAAAAGAGGCCCAGGGTGCAGAGGCCCACCGGGAAATCTCCAGAGTTCCCTATAGGCCAGTCCACCCCTGTGTTCGCGCCCAGACAGCAATGTGCCTGATGCATAAAGAATATGTATTGCTCATTTGCGGCTCATTCGCAAAGTGGTGTCCTGAACGGCTAGAAACCCAGAGACTCCATGCTCTTCCCCGAAGAGCATAAAAACCCTGAGTCTCCAGGCTAAACCCGGAGGTTAGGCAGGTGTGGGCATCCGCATCCTGCACGCTACCGCATTCGCCAAATGTTGCCCGAATGCACAATATTTAGGAGCGCATTTCTTCAATGGGGAATTTTAAAGGATGGCGATCACAGAATCCGATATTTGAGTATAACAAGTGCTGTAGGCAGCTTTTTATAACAGCAAAAACAATACGTCATTTGTATAAGAAAAGAAGTCGAATCACACAAAGTCACTTATGAAAGACATCAGTAATAAGAATTTGTTTGCAATAGAAAACATGTTTTAAAAATCATGCAAATGCGATCCTTGAAATGCAGAATTTGTTGCAAAAATCAACAACAAAAAAATCAATGTTGCATACTGCAATGTAGCTACAAAGCTTGCTGAAATATAATCCATTTTCTTTACACCGTGCCCAATCTCTTTTTAGTACACACACGTTCTGATCAGATTTAAATACCCTGCATATCCTCCTGACCAAAGCAGAATCCTCTTTAACTCGTTCATAAAAGGGATGTCAAATTCTCCTCTCTGTTCCCTCCTCCTCTTTCGCTTCCTCAAGTGCCAAGAAGCAATGAAGTGAGGGGAATATGCAAGTAGATTAACAGAAAACCCTGGCTACTTGCCAAATATGACTAATGCTGACCGATATCTGTTAGGTATCCGACGTGCAAGAAACACGTGAAACGCTGGCCACTTAACACATGTGTCTGATGACTTTCTGTGCTCTCACCTGTACCCCTTGATTTCAGTCCAAACGCCGTGATACCCCCGGGTTTGGGCATTACATAAATGCAATGAATAAATAAATAAATACAATCCGATACATGGAAGAGCGTGACCTGGCTCTGCCGAGGGCAGTGCATTGTAGGTTTCATTCCTACCGGGAAGTTGTGCGGCACCAGACATCGGTGCTTCCCTGAGGACCCCTGCGGTGCTCATTTTCTCATTCCGGTTGGATTTCCCGCTGACTATGAATTCCCAGATTCACACTTTGCACTCCGTTAGCCAATCATTTAACATACTATATGCAATGATGGAAAATCACGCGGGGCTTCCTGTGGCTGTCTGTGAAAAGGCCGCTCCCCCAACATTGTTGCTTGAGAAACTAAGCAACACATTTCCATGTTTTTCAGCAATGGGTTCATGACAGGATAATTGGATAATGAAACTAAATTGATAGGTTATGTCTTAAGATGTGCCCCTATAGACTGGATATCAGTGATGTGCTACTTGGAGAATGGGATTTGAGGATGGGGTGTGGGGGGAGGGCCTTGCCCCCTTTCTGCAAACCTCCAACTCTTACTCACTGGGAAGTCATCATCAAGTGTCCAATCTGCCTGCTGTGAACCTCTCAAAGTGACACCCTTTATTTGAGAATTTGACACCAAGCAGAGTGGACACTTAATGCCCTCTACCCAGTAAGAAAGAGGGATGTATACAAATTGACCTCATGACAATTGATCGCGGAAGAATTGATCACGGGAGAATTGATCTAATTTAAAAGGTCGCTTTGGACATATATGCAGGGGGAAACCCCCGCAACCCTCCGCCAAATATAAAACCCGCCAAAACCCCCTACCCAATCCCCTTATATTATTTAGTAACCCAAACCCACCCCACACATATATAAAAGAACAGAAATAAAGGTAAAGGTCAGTTGTGAGAAGGTCAATTAGGACCACTATTATTAGGTCAATTAGGACTAAAGGTCAATTTGAAATGGTCAGTTTGGGTAATACCAGAAAGGGTTGGGGGTAAAATATGACAAATAATCAATGGAAGAAATAGCAGACCGGTACAATATAACTTTTTATTTTGGACGCGAGATTATTCCCTTAAACAAACCTAGATTTAGTGTGTACACTTGCCAGGTTTGATGGCAGAACGTAACATAATTGGAGGCCAATTGTGTTGTCTGGCTATTCTGCCAGCGGGCACACAGATTTCATTCTGCAAGTTTTGAGTGGGACATCCTTTTCCTTCACAGAGAACGATAACATGCACGCTTCTTGCATTCCTGTGCATATTGTACATGATATGATATGATAAGATATTTTATGTGTAGCACACCCATACACAAGTGTTCCATGGCAGGGGTAATGATCTTTGGGGTTTTCTTTGTGCAATGACATAGTTTACACCCAGTCTGGCCTCTCTAGGTGGCCTCCTTTGGGTGTGGATGCTTGCCTGTTAGGCTGGCCAGTTTGTGGTCACTGTGGGTGTCTGTCTGTTGTGGGTGCTATGGTCAGAGAAAAAGGAGTCTGCTAGGCTGCAGTTGCTGCGCTGCTTGGTGGGCATCTGGCGCTGATCTTTCATGCATATGAAGCCTTGGGTTTATGGATCTTGCACCTTCTTTTAAAGTCTGGAGTCCTATTGGATAGTGATGTGATAAACCTGGGGTCTTCGGATCTAGTCCGTGAGAGCCCCAACCACACATATAAGCACCAACTCCAATTACACATTTTGCATAAACTCCAAAATCTGTGACCAGTGATTCTCTACTGCTTGGAATTCTAACCATACCTTCCCCACACTCCTTCCATTGGGCATTCGTCAGGAATCAGCGATTGGCCCACCCCTCTTCAACCCCTCTCTGGGTTGGCATTTCTTCCCTTGGCTTTCATTTACAACCTCTTCGATATGGATACCTAGATCAGTTTCCCAATCCCCTCGGTTATATCAGAACGAATGAGCATTAACCCCACCGCCATCTACCATGGAATTGCCCTGTGCTGCCTCCCTGGCCAATGTCCAATTTCTTCAACCATCCATTGAGAACACACCTTTCCCTTCGCCTTCTCCCTTGATCTCCTCACTCCATCGCCAATTGCTCACTTCCTTGGTGTCTTAGACAGTCACCTTAAAGTCTTTCAATTCATCATGACCACTGTCACGCCATCCAGGCTTAACTTACTCAATATAAAGAAAATCTACACTCTCCAACTTAACAAAACTTCTGATTTCTGCCCTGGGGCTCAGTAAACTGAATGAATGGACAAGCCTTCTCCCTGGACGTCCCTTCTACTTCTACCCCTTTGCTATCATCAAAAAAGCAAGCTGTATACACTCCACAGACCCTCCCCAAGCTGAACCTACCATCCCCACGCTGCATTGCTTGCCATCCCTCTTTAATCTCATAATCCTTCCACTTAATTCTATCCCTGGTCTTGCTGACTGCATCTTGCCACCTTTCTCTTGAACTCTACACTCATCTTCTCTCGGGATACTGTCTTGCCTGTGCCCCCTTGCATCCCTTATCATTTCATTGCCTCCTCACTACTCTCCACACTCCAATGGAATGCTTTCCTCTGACAAATAAAGCCTTTGCATCCAAGGCAGGATCAAACACCTCTTGTCAGTGAGTGAGGTTTCATCCCCTATCCCCACGCTATCCCTTGACTACTTACTGCCCAGCCCACCTATCCTGGTAACATCTCATTGGAATGCACACATGTAAATTGTACCTATGCAAATACTGGGCCTAGGCTCTAACTCTTTGTTGTTTATATTTTGTCCACTTGCCATTGTCCTTGATATAATGATATGATATGATTGTTTATTTATATAGCGCCTATACATAGTGTGTTTCAAAGCGCTTCAAGGCAAGGGAGGGAACAAGGGAAAATATAACCACATTCTTACAGGCCATGAACAGTAAGGATGTGAAATTAACTATCGTACTTGGCCTGACGACATTTCAGATAGTGCAAGAGCTAAAACATAGATAAGGAAGGGAGGGGGAGAGTGGGAAGGAAATGGAAACAGACAGGCGACTACCGTACTAGGCCTGAGGACATTTCTGGTAGAGCCAGAGAAAAACAAAAGGTGAGGGAGAGGGGTGCAGAAAGGTAGAGGAGGAACAAAACAAGTGACTATCATACTAGGCCTGACAACATTTCTGGTAGAGCCGGAGAAAAACAAAAGGTGAGGGAAAGGGGTGCAGAAAGGTAGAGGATGAACAAAACAAGCGACTATCATACTAGGCCTGACGACATTTCTGGTAGAGCCTGTAAGCGATAATCAATCAACACTACAGCTAAGTCAATGCCTAGTCTGGGATGCTGAGGAAAACCCTTATTGATGTATTTTTATGTCCAGTTCAGTACTCTGGATGACAACCCTTGTATAACACCCCCTTCTAGAATCCCCCTGACCCCACTGAGCCAAGAAGTAGGTTTGGTTTGCAATTTAAAAGGTTTATTTGAAAATTTAAACAATATATATATATGTCACACTTCTATAAATAAATTGATAATGGATATTACACTTGTGAATATGAGAAGTAATCAGCAAGAGGTAACTTATGAATAGGAACAGAAGAATAAGGTGGGAAAGAATGATTTATATGGTTCACGGAAATGCAATGATGAATGAAATGCAGTACAGAAAATAACTTGATATGGCTTCACAAGAGATACTACGTTCACTTTTCCCCTGGTGGCAATTCACCCCCCCCCCTACATGCAATGCAAGGAGATGGAAGTAACACACACAGTCTTCAGGAATACAATCAAGTACAATACGGAATTCAGTTCCCCCCTAGCAAGCTTAGAGGAAACAGGTAGAAGTTTGAAACACAGGCCCAAAATGCTTTTAAATGTGATGGCAATGGATGGGAAAATGTGCTAACTGATTTTAATTCCCTCTAGAGATTCAAGGTGAGTGAGAGATGCTTGTTGGTATTAGTTCAGGCTCACTTTAGCAATGCTCTATGAGTTATTACCAGGTTGCAAACGGATTTTTAACAAAGGAAAGAATGGAGCTGCTATTTTGACAAGTGGAGAAATTGAGCCAAAATCGCAAATCGCGGTAAATTTCACGAGTGCGTAAATCGCGATTGCGGAAAAAGTATAGGGAGTAGTCGGTTCTAGGTTCGTTGGAAAGCCTAGAATCACAGCTTTAAAATGAAAGTTAGGACAAACGGTTCCGGAGATACAGGCGATTTAATAAAGGTAGATTTTCGGATTTAAAGTAAAACTCAAAATGACAGGTGACAGTTTGCAGCGTTAGGATGACAGATGACCGCTCGCAGCTTTAAAAATGACAGATGACACGATTTCTAGGAGGCAGTTCTACTTAGGTTAAAATAGCTTGAATTAGATTGTTTTAACTAAGAGATTGGTTCTGCACAGTTCTGCTAGGTACTCACAATATAAATTTGAACTAGGCCTCGTCACGGATCTGGTCAACACGTCCGGCGGCGGTTCTGTCTGCTAGGCGGGTCAATCAGGCACCGGTTCTGCTCACAGCGATCCGGATCTCTGGTTCTGCTCACAGCGGTCTGGGTCAGCTCTGCTCTGCTGGTCTAGCCTCTCTGGATACAGCTGCCTCTGGTTCTGGATACTGCTCTGCTTTCCGGTCCGGATCAAGTGGATTCTGGATGTAACACTGCTTTCTGGGTACTGGCAAAGGTCCTTGGCAAAGAATTCAGACAGCTCGCCCGGCTGTGGAATCGTTTTCAAATGATTTTAAGGATGCTGAGGCCTGCTGAGAAGAGTTCTTGGGTTTAGGCCCTTGCTTTAAGTTCTGAAGTAAATTTCTGGTCTCTGAAGATTGATGGATGTGAAGTCTGGAGTCTCCCGGCAGAGCGTCCCGCAGAAAATGGAATTGAATGTCTCTACCTGTCCCAGCAGTCTCTTTTTATGTGTTTTGGAAGTGGGAGTGTGCGTGGCATAACTGAGCGTGCCCCTCTCTGCTTGTCATTGGCCCAATTCTCCCCTCTCCCATGATTGGGGGAAGTAAATGGATTGTCATCATGATGCGGTCTGTTTATGGGTCAGAGGATCCTCCCCTGGTCAATTTGCCCACAAATCTATATTTGATTCAAATACATATTTCCCAGATACACAATTTGTTGAAATTACATGTACACATTATATATTCCTTATGGTCCATGCTTGTCCGCCTCTGATCTTCCTGGGGGCTTGCATTCAAAAATGACAACATTTTGCGCTTTTTGACTGGTTTACCAATATCGGACATTTACCAAAAATTACACACGTGTGCGCAAGGAGTATGGACATTAATTGATGAAGTGTCAGATTTTTAACATGCAGACATTTGGAGTAAGACCCTATTTTCCACTAGCAACCCCCCAGAATACACCACAGGGTCCTAACGCCTCTTAAAAGGTGCACAGAAAAATCACAAGAATAATGATATTACTTATATAATTTTGACCAGTCCGCACTATGAGTTATCTATCTTTTTTAAATTATGCACTGGCCCAGATGGGTGTAGTTTAGGTTCCAAAGCACATGGGGGAAGCTTCTGTCTGCCCCCGCCTCCAGCTCGGGTGGCTCCCAGAGGCACTTCTCCTCCCACTTCTCCCAAGAGGAAGCCACTTTACGGCCCCCCAATATAACATTTGCCTGAGTCCAGGACAAGGCTTTGTTCAACCTCCTGCGGTGCCCCTCCCCTAATCTAATCAGAGAGGTGTCAACTCCTTTTGGTGGGGAAGCAGGATGCAGCTAGGCCGGGGAAGAGTGGCTGAGCAGGTTTCTCCTGTCGGGGGTAGTTGTCAGGCAGAATTCAGCTAAATGTCACTTTAGTTCCCAGTTTAAATCAAACTTACAATTTTTACCTATACATTAAATAATTACTTCCTTCAAGTCATTTCAGAATATAGTTTTACATTGTATCCACCTCTTAGCAAGTCTTTCCTTGGTCTGGTTTGGGTTCCTCTGTTCAGTTTTACACAAAAGTCTGGTGGTTTTAAAACGCCGGCTTTCTGATAGTGGTGAGTACCGGTATTGCAACCATTTTTGGGATTAAGAAAATTAATTCCCCCCAGTTCTGAGTTGCTTTTTGGCAATCAGCATTGCCATTCCCAATGGTTTCAGGCTACTGTGTGTGTAGCCCAATGGTGGTTTTAGGCAGTGCCCTCCTATGCTCACAACATAGGCAAAAATGGGTGGCAGCCTATTCTTCATGTTTTCCCTGTGCACTCTCTGGGGAGTTCTGGCCATCATGATGTTTTCCATGCCAGTACTGCACAGTTTTATGGTAGGGCTTGGATGCATGGGAAAAAACATCCCACAAGCCGGAGAAAAACAAAAGGTGAGGGAGAGGGATGCAGAAAGGGAGGGGAGGAACAAAACAAATGTACAAGGCCTGATAGTGCTGATATATGTTCATTTACATTACCCCTCCACCTCCTGTCCTACTTCATCCATAAAGCTAATATATCTAGTAGTGGAAATGGAAAAACATTTAAAGGTGGATCCCACAAGGGCCGGGTTGGGGTGGAGTTTTAAGGAGGGGGCGGAGATCCGAGGAGGCAGAACTGGCAGTTGAACTCTGCTCAAAGGAAATGTTCAAAAATATTTTTTTTAAATTGTGCAATTTCTTTCATGCTGCTGCTTTCCAAACTTCACACTGTACATCAATTCCACTTTAAATCACTTCTATGGCAGTCGTGCACCCAAATAATTGCAGTCATTTTTAGTACATTAAGGGATGCGTAGACACGCTCTACAGTGGAAGGCTACCAGGGTAGCTCAGCTGGTTGAGAGACAGTTGCTGAGATGTTATATTTTCAAAACTGGTTGTTAATCGTATGACTTTTTGCAATTACTTATAAAAAAACAAGTGCTATAAAATGTGTTTGGCCAGGGGATGGGTTGGGCTGGTCGCTTGCTTATATTCATGGCGGAGGTGGGGGTATTTCTGCCCCTGTAGTGAAAATCAAAAGTTGGCACTCATGAACCCACAGTTTAATTTCCTAATAACTGCCGACAGCACAACAGAATCATTCATTTGTGAATAACCAGTTTGACAAGCTATAACATCTTTATAAATATAACGTGATAGAACACAAAGGAAGGTGAACACAGATTACAAAATATTTGTGTGGCTGTCCAACAAATAAAAAAGTAACATTTTCAAAGAAAACTAGTGAACTAGTGAATGAAAGCAGCATTTAGAAGTTTGGAAATTACTTTTTTCTACAAAAGTGTAAACTGCCCATTTGGAAAACAGAAGAGTGCCCATCATGTTGAAAGGCTGCTTTTAACATTGATGGTCCCCACCCCAGTGATATTCATGGCCCAATGATTCCTGGGGTGTCCCTTTCAGGCCAGAAGCAACAGTCTGATCAGGCTGCGGGGGCGGATGACGGCTGGGGAAAGGAGGACAGAGAAGATTATCGCCGAGCCCCCAGCTTCCCTCGGTGAAGCAGGGGGCTCAGTCAAGCCTGCCTGAGGCAGGCCGGGTCCTGAGATCCGGCAAGAGCCGGCCCATTGACCAGCGCTGGTTACATCTTGTGAAGGCACCCCCCACAGGGACTGCCTCCAACCTCTGAGCTGGGTCCTCTGTACAACAGTTCTGGTCTAACGAACATCCTTTATTTAGCTGTTTCTTGTGTGGATATGATATGTCTTGAGGACTGGACGTGAAGACCAATAGGCACTGTTTACCGGGGCACCGCCGGTGACGTCAGAGCACGTGGCGCCTCTAGTGCTCTGCCAGCTACGGTTCAAGAGAGGGGGGGAGACAGAGTCCTAGAAGATGGGATTGGAGCCGGCACTGTCATCGATACACCCTGGAATGCAGGCCTCGAACAGATGATAAACTCTACACCGTATAAGCAGCTTCGGCATTAAGGTGGTGCTGCGCTCTTCTTCCACAGACTCAAATTCATCCGATTCCCAAAACTCCCATGTGTTCAAGCCAACGTCATAGCATCAAGACCTCTATATGTGTTACTTTTAAGGTGGGCCGGAACATCTTTGGCAAACGGACCCACTACCCCAGCCCTTTAAGGAACCTGAGAAGGTGCCTGCTCCAGGGAGGGGGTCACGGGGAGCTCTGCAGGTTAGCTTCTCATCCTTTTGATACGTTGGCATGGTAACAATAAACCTCCCAAAAATATACATAGGTCTATTCTGGTGATTATCCACATCGGAGGACAATATCATGCACACACAACAAAGAAATTCTTAAGCCATGAGGGTTGAGATGTCTACTGGACCGAAGCATGACCTGTAACCCTATATTTGTTTCACTTCTCTTAGTGCTACGATCACACAGTACAAGGCACTATGGAAAGTAACAGTGCAGGGAGAGAAACCTCCTAGGGATGCAGCAACAGGCTGTCTTCCCGATCTGTCTCGGAGTTAGAGCGCCCAGCATGCATCTTGCCTTTTCCTCAGTCTCAGGGCTAGAGCACCCAGCATGCATCTTGCTTTTTTCCTCAGTCTCTGTGTTAGAGAACCCACCATACATCTTGCTTTTTTCCTCAGTCTCTGTGTTAGAGCACCCAGCATGCATCTTGCTTTTTTCCTCAGTCTCAGGGTTAGAGCACCCAGCATGCATCTTGCTTTTTCCTTAGTCTCGGAGTTACAGCGCCCAGCATGCATCTTGCATTTTTCCTCAGTCTCAGGACTAGAGCCCCCAGCATGCATCTTACTTTTTTCCTCAGTCTCGGGGTTAGAGCACCCAGCATGCATCTCGCTTTTTTACTCTGTCTCAGTGTTGTAGCATCCCAGCATGCATCTTGCTTTTTTCCTCAGTCTCAGGACTAGGTCGCCCAGCATGCATCTTACTTTTTCCTCAGTCTCGGGGATAGAGCACCCAGCATGCATCTCGCTTTTTTAGTCTGTCTCAGTGTTGTAGCATCCCAGCATGCATCTTACTTTTTTCCTCATTCTCGGGGTAAGAGCACCCAGCATGCATCTTGCTTTTTTCCTCAGTCTCAGGGCTAGAGCGCCCAGCATGCATCTTGCTTTTTTCCTCAGTTTCAGGGTTAGAGCACCCAGCATGCATCTTGCTTTTTTCCTCAGTCTCTGGGTTAGAGCGCACAGCATGCATCTTTCTTTTTTCCTCAGTCTCTGGGTTAGAGCGCCCAGCATGCATCTTGCTTTTTTCCTCAGTCTCTGGGTTAGAGCGCCCAGCATGCATCTTGCTTTTTTCCTCAGTCTCTGGGTTAGAGCGCCCAGCATGCATCTTGCCTTTTTCCTCTCTTGCTTTTTCCCTCAGTCTCGGAGTTACAGCGCCCAGCATGCATCTTGCATTTTTCCTCAGTCTCAGGACTAGAGCCCCCAGCATGCATCTTACTTTTTTCCTCAGTCTCGGGGTTAGAGCACCCAGCATGCATCTCGCTTTTTTACTCTGTCTCAGTGTTGTAGCATCCCAGCATGCATCTTGCTTTTTTCCTCAGTCTCAGGACTAGAGCGCCCAGCATGCATCTTACTTTTTCCTCAGTCTCGGGGATAGAGCACCCAGCATGCATCTCGCTTTTTTAGTCTGTCTCAGTGTTGTAGCATCCCAGCATGCATCTTACTTTTTTCCTCATTCTCGGGGTAAGAGCACCCAGCATGCATCTTGCTTTTTTCCTCAGTCTCAGGGCTAGAGCGCCCAGCATGCATCTTGCTTTTTTCCTCAGTTTCAGGGTTAGAGCACCCAGCATGCATCTTGCTTTTTTCCTCAGTCTCTGGGTTAGAGCGCACAGCATGCATCTTTCTTTTTTCCTCAGTCTCTGGGTTAGAGCGCCCAGCATGCATCTTGCTTTTTTCCTCAGTCTCTGGGTTAGAGCGCCCAGCATGCATCTTGCTTTTTTCCTCAGTCTCTGGGTTAGAGCGCCCAGCATGCATCTTGCCTTTTTCCTCTCTTGCTTTTTCCCTCAGTCTCGGGGTTAGAGCGCCCAGCATGCATCTTGCTTCTTTCCTTAGTCTCAGGTTTAGAGCACCCAGCATGCATCTTGCTTTTTTCCTCAGTCTCGGGGCTAGAGCGCCCAGCATGCATCTTGCCTTTTTCCTCAGTTTCAGGGTTAGAGCGCCCAGCATGCATCTTGCTTTTTTCCTCAGTCTCAGCATTGTAGTGCCCACAATGCATCTTGCTTTTTGTCCTCAGTCTCTGAGTTAGAGCACCCAGCATGCACCTTGCTTTTTTCCTAAGTCTCGGGGTTAGAGCATCCAGCATGCACCTTGCTTTTTTCCTCAGTCTCAGCGTTGTAGTACCCACCATGCGTTTTTCCTCAGTCTCGGGGTTAGAGCGCCCAGCTTGCACCTTGCTTTTTTCCTCAGTCTCAGCGTTGTAGTACCCACCATGCATCTTGCGTTTTTCCTCAGTCTCGGGGTTAGAGCACCCAGCATGCACCTTGCTTTTTTCCTCAGTCTCAGCGTTGTAGTACCCACCATGCATCTTGCGTTTTTCCTCAGTCTCGGGGTTAGAGCACCCAGCATGCATCTTGCTTTTTTCCTCAGTCTCGGGGTTAGAGCGCCCAGCATGCACCTTGCTTTTTTCCTCAGTCTCAGCGTTGTAGTACCCACCATGCATCTTGCGTTTTCCCTCAGTCTCGGGGTTAGAGCACCCACCATGCATCTTGCTTTTTTCCTCAGTCTTGTGGTTAGAGCACCCAGCATGCATCTTGCTTTTTCCCTCAGTCTCGGGGTTAGAGCGCCCAGCATGCATCTTGCTTCTTTCCTCAGTCTCAGGTTTAGAGCACCCAGCATGCATCTTGCTTTTTTCCTCTGTCTCAGCGTCATAGCATCCCAGAATGCATCTTGCTTTTTTTACTCCATCTCAGCATTGTAGTGACCACCATGCATCTTGCTTTTTCCCTCAGTCTCGGGATTAGAGCGCCCAGCATACATCTTGCTTTTTTCCTCAGTCTCTGGGTTAGAGCACCCAGCATGCATCTTGCTTCTTTCCTCAGTCTCAGGTTTAGAGCACCCAGCATACATCTTGCTTTTTTCCTCAGTCTCATGTTTAGAGCACCCAGCATGCATCTTGCTTTTTTCCTCAGTTTCGAGGTTAGAGCGCCCAGCATGCATCTTGCTTTTTTCCTCAGTCTCATGTTTAGAGCACCCAGCATGCATCTTGCGTTTTTCCTCAGTCTCGGGGTTAGAGCGCCCAGCATGCATCTGGCTTTTTTCCTCAGTCTCGGGGTTAGAGCACCCAGCATGCATCTTGCTTTTTTCCTCAGTCTTGGGGTTAGAGCACTCAGCATGCATCTTGCGTTTTCCCTCAGTCTCGGAGTTAGAGCGCCCAGCATGCATCTTGCATTTTTCCTCAGTCTTGGGGTTAGAGAACCCAGCATACATCTTGCTTTTTTCCTCAGTCTCGGGGATAGAGCGCCCAGCATGCATCTTGCTTTTTTCCTCAGTCTCAGGGTTAGAGCGCACAGCATGCATCTTGCGTTTTTTTCAGTCTCGTGGTTAGAGCACCCAGCATGCATCTTGCTTTTTTCCTCAGTCTCGGGGTGAGAGCGCCCAGCATGCATCCTGCCTTTTTCTTCAGTCTCGGGGTTAGAGCACCCAGAATGCATCTTGCTTTTTTCCTCAGTCTTGGGGTTAAAGCGCCCAGCATGCATCTTGCTTTTTTCCTCGGTCTCTGGGTTAGAGCGCCCAGCATGCATCTTGCTTCTTTCCTCAGTCTCAGGTTTAGAGCACCCAGCATGCATCTTGCTTTTTTCCTCTGTCTCAGCGTCATAGCATCCCAGAATGCATCTTGCTTTTTCCCTGAGTCTCGGGGTTAGAGCGCCCAGCATGCATCTTGCTTCTTTCCTAAGGCATCTTGCTTTTTCCCTGAGTCTCGGGGTTAGAGCGCCCAGCATGCATCTTGCTTTTTTCCTAAGTCTCATGTTTAGAGCACCCAGCATGCATCTTGCTTTTTTCCTCAGTCTCCGGGTTAGAGCGCCCAGCATGCATCTTGCTTTTTTCCTAAGTCTCATGTTTAGAGCACCCAGCATGCATCTTGCTTTTTTCCTCAGTCTCGGGGTTAGAGCACCCAGCATGCATCTTGCGTTTTTCCTCAATCTCGGGGTTAGAGCGCCCAGCATGCATCTTGCTTTTTTCCTCAGTCTCGGGGTTAGAGCACCCAGCATGCATCTTGTTTCTTTCCTCAGTCTCGGGTTTAGAGCACCCAGCATGCATCTTGCGTTTTTCCTCAGTCTCGGAGTTAGAGCGCCCAGCATGCATCTTGCATTTTTCCTCAGTCTCTGGGTTAGAGCGCCCAGCATGCATCTTGCTTCTTTCCTCAGTCTCAGGTTTAGAGCACCAAGCATGCATCTTGCTTTATTCCTCTTTCTCAGCATCATAGCATCCCAGAATTCATATTGCTTTTTCCCTCAGTCTCGAGGTTAGAGCGCCCAGCATGCATCTTGCTTCTTTCCTCAGTCTCAGGTTTAGAGCACCCAGCATGCATCTTGCTTTTTTTTACTCCATCTCAGCATTGTAGTGACCACCATGCATCTTGCTTTTTCCCTCAGTCTCGGGGTTAGAGCACCCAGAATGCATCTTGCTTTTTTCCTCAGTCTCGGGGTTAAAGCGCCCAGCATGCATCTTGCTTTTTTCCTCAGTCTCTGGGTTAGAGCACCCAGCATGCATCTTGCTTCTTTCCTCAGTCTCAGGTTTAGAGCACCCAGCATGCATCTTGCTTTTTTCCTCTGTCTCAGCGTCATAGCATCCCAGAATGCATCTTGCTTTTTCCCTCAGTCTCGGGGTTAGAGCACCCAGAATGCATCTTGCTTCTTTCCTAAGGCATCTTGCTTTTTCCCTGAGTCTCGGGGTTAGAGCGCCCAGCATGCATCTTGCTTTTTTCCTAAGTCTCATGTTTAGAGAACCCAGCATGCATCTTGCTTTTTTCCTCAGTCTCGGAGTTAGAGCGCACAGCATGCATCTTGCATTTTTCCTCAGTCTCTGGGTTAGAGCGCCCAGCATGCATCTTGCTTCTTTCCTCAGTCTCAGGTTTAGAGCACCCAGCATGCATCTTGCTTTATTCCTCTTTCTCAGCATCATAGCATCCCAGAATGCATCTTGCTTTTTCCCTCAGTCTCGAGGTTAGAGCGCCCAGCATGCATCTTGCTTCTTTCCTCAGTCTGAGGTTTAGAGCACCCAGCATGCATCTTGCTTTATTTTACTCCATCTCAGCATTGTAGTGACCACCATGCATCTTGCTTTTTCCCTCAGTCTCGGGGTTAGAGCACCCAGCATGCATCTTGCTTTTTTCCTCAGTCTCGGGGTTAGACCGCCCAGCATGCATCTTCCTTTTTTCCTAAGTCTCATGTTTAGAGCGCCCAGCATGCATCTTGATTTTTTCCTCAGTCTCGGGGTTAGAGCACCCAGCATGCATCTTGTTTCTTTCCTCAGTCTCGGGTTTAGAGCACCCAGCATGCATCTTGCTTTTTTCCTCACTCTTTGAGTTAGAGCACCCAGCATGCATCTTGCATTTTTCCTCAGTCTCGGAGTTAGAGCGCCCAGCATGCATCTTGCATTTTTCCTCAGTCTTGGGGTTTAAGCACCCAGCATGCATCTTGCTTTTTTCCTCAGTCTCGGGGTTAGAGCGCCCAGCATGCATCTTGCTTTTTTCCTCAGTCTTGGGGTTAGAGCACCCAGCATGCATCTTGCTTTTTTCCTCAGCCTCGGGGTTAGAGCGCCCAGCATGCATCTTGCTTTTTTCCTCAGTCTTGGGGTTAGAGCACCCAGCATGCATCTTGCTTTTTTCCTCAGTCTCGGGGTTAGAGCACTCAGCATGCATCTTGCTTTTTTCCTCAGTCTCATGTTTAGAGCACCCAGCATGCATCTTGCTTTTTTCCTCAGTCTCGGGGTCAGAGCGCCCAGCATGCATCTTGCGTTTTTTCAGTCTCGGGGTTAGAGTGCCCAGCATGCATCTTGCTTCTTTCCTTAGTCTCTGGGTTAGAGCACCCAGCATGCATCTTGCTTTTTTCCACAGTCTCGGGGATAGAGCGCCCAGCATGCATCTTGCTTTTTTCCTCAGTCTCGGGGTGAGAGCACCCAGCGTGCATCTTGCATTTTTCCTCAGTCTCGGGGTTAGAGTGCCCAGCATGCGTCTTGCTTTTTAACTCAGTCTCGGGGTCAGAGTGCCCAGCATGCATCTTGTTTCTTTCCTCAGTCTTGGGGTTAGAGCACCCAGCATGCATCTTGCATTTTTCCTCAGTCTCTCTGTTAGAGCACCCAGCATGCATCTTGCTTTTTCCTCAGTCTCGGCGTTAGAACACCTAGCATGCATCTTGCTTTTTTCCTAAGTCTCATGTTTAGAGCGCCCAGCATGCATCTTGCTTTTTTCCTCAATCTCGGGGTTAGAGCACCCAGCATGCATCTTGTTTCTTTCCTCAGTCTTGGGGTTAGAGCACCCAGCATGCATCTTGCATTTTTCCTCAGTCTTGGGGTTAGAGCACCCAGCATGCATCTTGCTTTTTTCCTCAGTCTCGGGGTTAGAGCGCCCAGCATGCATCTTGCTTTTTTCCTCAGTCTCGGGGTTAGAGCGCCCAGCATGCATCTTGCTTTTTTCCTCAGTCTCGGGGTTAGAGCACCCAGCATGCATCTTGTTTCTTTCCTCAGTCTCGGGTTTAGAGCACCCAGCATGCATCTTGCTTTTTTCCTCAGTCTTGGGGTTAGAGCACCCAGCATGCATCTTGCGTTTTTCCTCAATCTCGGAGTTAGAGCGCCCAGCATGCATCTTGCATTTTTCCTCATTCTCGGGGTTAGAGTGCCCAGCATGCATCTTGCTTTTTCCCTCAGTCTCGGGGTTAGAGCACCCAGCATGCATCTTGCTTTTTTCCTCAGTCTTGGGGTTAGAGCGCCCAGCATGCATCTTGCTTTTTTCCTAAGTCTCATGTTTAGAGCACCCAGCATGCATCTTGCTTTTTTCCTCAGTCTCGGGGTTAGAGCGCCCAGCATGCATCTTGCTTTTTTCCTCAGTCTTGGGGTTAGAGCTCCCAGCATGCACCTTGCTTTTTTCCTCTGTCTCGGGGTTAGAGCGCCCAGCATGCATCTTGCTTTTTTCCTCGGTCTCATGTTTAGAGCACCCAGCATGCATCTTGCGTTTTTCCTCAATCTCGGGGTTAGAGCGCCCAGCATGCATCTTGCGTTTTTCCTCAATCTCGGGGTTAGAGCGCCCAGCATGCATCTTGCTTTTTTCCTCAGTCTCGGGGTTAGAGCGCTCTGCATGCATCTTGCTTTTTTCCTCAGTCTCATTTTTAGAGCACCCAGCATGCATCTTGCTTTTTTCCTCAGTCTCGGGGTCAGAGTGCCCAGCATGCATCTTGCTTCTTTCCTCAGTCTCTGGGTTAGAGCACCCAGCATGCATCTTGCTTTTTTCCTCAGTCTTGGGGTTAGAGCGTCCAGCATGCATCTTGCTTTTTTCCTCAGTCTCGGGGTTAGAGCACCCAGCATGCATCTTGCTTTTTTACTCATTCTCGGGGTTAGAGTGCCCAGCATGCATCTTGCCTTTTCCCTCAGTCTCGTGGTTAGAGTGCCCAGCATGCATCTTGCTTTTTCCCTCCGTCTCGGGGTTAGAGCACCCAGCATGCATCTTGCTTTTTTCCTCAGTCTCGGGGTTAGAGCGCCCAGCATGCATCTTGCTTTTTTCCTTAGTCTTGGGGTTAGAGCTCCCAGCATGCACCTTGCTTTTTTCCTCAGTCTCGGGGTTAGAGCGCCCAGCATGCATCTTGCTTTTTTCCTCGGTCTCATGTTTAGAGCACCCAGCATGCATCTTGCGTTTTTCCTCAATCTCGGGGTTAGAGCGCCCAGCATGCATCTTGGATTTTTCCTCAATCTCAGGGTTAGAGCACCCATCATGCATCTTGCTTTTTTCCTCAGTCTCGGGATTAGAGCACCCAGCATGCATCTTGTTTCTTTCCTCAGTCTCGGGTTTAGAGCACCCAGCATGCATCTTGCTTTTTTCCTCAGTCTTGGGGTTAGAGCACCCAGCATGCATCTTGCGTTTTTCCTCAGTCTCATAGTTAGAGCGCCCAGCATGCATCTTGCATTTTTCCTCAGTCTTGGGGTTAGAGCACCCAGCATGCATCTTGCTTTTTTCCTCAGCCTCGGGGTTAGAGCGCCCAGCATGCATCTTGCTTTTTTCCTCAGTCTTGGGGTTAGAGCACCCAGCATGCATTTTGCTTTTTTCCTCAGTCTCGGGGTTAGAGCGCCCAGCATGCCTCTTGCTTTTTTCCGAAGTCTCGGGGTTAGAGCGCTCAGCATGCATCTTGCTTTTTTCCTCAGTCTCATTTTTAGAGCACCCAGCATGCATCTTGCTTTTTTCCTCAGTCTCGGGGTCAGAGCGCCCAGCATGCATCTTGCATTTTTTTCAATCTCGGGGTTGGAGTGCCCAGCATGAATCTTGCTTCTTTCCTCAGTCACTGGGTTAGAGCACCCAGCATGCATCTTGCTTTTTTCCACAGTCTCGGGGTTAGAGCGCCCAGCATGAATCTTGCTTTTTTCCTCAGTCTCGGGTTAGAACCCCCAGCGTGCATCTTGCATTTTTCCTCAGTCTCGGGGTTAGAGTGCCCAGCATGCATCTTGCTTTTTCCCTCAGTCTCGGGGTCAGAGTGCCCAGCATGCATCTTGCTTTTTCCCTAAGTCTCGGGGTTAGAGCACCCAGCATGCATCTTGCTTTTTTCCTAAGTCTCATGTTTAGAGCACCCAGCATGCATCTTGCTTTTTTCCTCAGTCTCGGGGTTAGAGCGCCCAGCATGCATCTTGCTTTTTTCCTAGGTCTCATGTTTAGAGCGCCCAGCATGCATCTTGCTTTTTTCCTCAATATCGGGGTTAGAGCATCTAGCATGCATTTTGCGTTTTTCCCCAGTCTCGGAGTTAGAGCGCCCAGCATGCATCTTGCATTTTTCCTCAGTCTTGGGGTTAGAGCACCCAGCATGCATCTTGCTTTTTTCCTCAGTCTCGGGGTTAGAGTGCCCAGCATGCATCTTGCTTTTTTCCTCAGTCTCGGGGTTAGAGCACCCAGCATGCATCTTGTTTCTTTCCTCAGTCTCGGGTTTAGAGCACCCAGCATGCATCTTGCTTTTTTCCTCAGTCTTGGGGTTAGAGCACCCAGCATGCATCTTGCGTTTTTCCTCAGTCTCGGAGTTAGAGCGCCCAGCATGCATCTTGCATTTTTCCTCAGTCTCTGGGTTAGAGCGCCCAGCATGCATCTTGCTTCTTTCCTCAGTCTCAGGTTTAGAGCACCCAGCATGCATCTTGCTTTTTTCCTCTGTCTCAGCGTCATAGCATCCCAGAATGCATCTTGCTTTTTCCCTCAATCTCGGGGTTAGAGCACCCAGCATGCATCTTGCTTCTTTCCTCAGTCTCAGGTTTAGAGCACCCAGCATGCATCTTGCTTTTTTTTACTCCATCTCAGCATTGTAGTGACCACCATGGATCTTGCTTTTTCCCTCAGTCTCGGGGTTAGAGCACCCAGCATGCATCTTGCTTTTTTCCTAAGTGTCATGTTTAGAGCACCCAGCATGCATCTTGCTTTTTTCCTCAGTCTCGGGGTTAGAGCGCCCAGCATGCATCTTGCTTTTTTCCTAAATCTCATGTTTAGAGCACCCAGCATGCATCTTGCTTTTTTCCTCAGTCTCGGGGTTACAGCGCCCAGCATGCATCTTGCTTTTTTCCTCAGTCTCATGTTTAGAGTGCCCAGCATGCATCTTGCTTTTTCCCTCAGTCTCGGGGTTAGAGCACCCAGCATGCATCTTGCTTTTTTCCTAAGTCTCATGTTTAGAGCACCCAGCATGCATCTTGCTTTTTTCCTCAGTCTCTGGGCTAGAGCACCCAGCATGCATCTTGCTTCTTTCCTCAGTCTCAGGTTTAGAGCACCCAGCATGCATCTTGCTTTTTTCCTCTGTCTCAGCGTCATAGCATCCCAGAATGCATCTTGCTTTTTTCCTCAGTCTTGGGGTTAGAACACCCAGCATGCATCTTGCTTTTTTCCTCATTCTCGGGGTTAGAGCGCCCAGCATGCATCTTGCTTTTTTCCTCAGTCTCATGTTTAGAGCGCCCAGCATGCATCTTGCGTTTTTCCTCAATCTCGGGGTTAGAGCGCCCAGCATGCATCTTGTTTCTTTCCTCAGTCTCGGGTTTAGAGCACCCTGCATGCATCTTGCTTTTTTCCTTAGTCTCGGGGTTAGAGCACCCAGCATGCATCTTGCGTTTTTCCTCAGTCTCGGAGTTAGAGCGCCCAGCATGCATCTTGCATTTTTCCTCAGTTTCAGGGTTAGAGCACCCAGCATGCATCTTGCTTTTTTCCTCAGTCTCGGGGATAGAGCGCCCAGCATGCATCTTGCATTTTTCCTCAGTCTTGGGGTTAGAGCACCCAGCATGCATCTTGCTTTTTTCCTCAGTCTCGAGGTTAGAGCGCCCAGCATGCCTCTTGCTTTTTTCCTCAGTCTCGGGGTTAGAGCGCCCAGCATGCATCTTGCTTTTTTCCTCAGTCTCATGTTTAGAGCACCCAGCATGCATCTTGCGTTTTTCCTCAATCTCGGGGTTAGAGCGCCCAGCATGCATCTTGCTTTTTTTCTCAGTCTCGGGGTTAGAGAACCCAGCATGCATCTTGTTTCTTTCCTCAATCTCGGGTTTAGAGCACCCAGTATGCATCTTGCGTTTTTCCTCAGTCTCGGAGTTAGAGCGCACAGCATGCATCTTGCATTTTTCCTCAGTCTCTGGGTTAGAGCGCCCAGCATGCATCTTGCTTCTTTCCTCAGTCTCAGGTTTAGAGCACCCAGCATGCATCTTGCTTTATTCCTCTTTCTCAGCATCATAGCATCCCAGAATGCATCTTGCTTTTTCCCTCAGTCTCGAGGTTAGAGCGCCCAGCATGCATCTTGCTTCTTTCCTCAGTCTGAGGTTTAGAGCACCCAGCATGCATCTTGCTTTATTTTACTCCATCTCAGCATTGTAGTGACCACCATGCATCTTGCTTTTTCCCTCAGTCTCGGGGTTAGAGCACCCAGCATGCATCTTGCTTTTTTCCTCAGTCTCGGGGTTAGACCGCCCAGCATGCATCTTCCTTTTTTCCTAAGTCTCATGTTTAGAGCGCCCAGCATGCATCTTGATTTTTTCCTCAGTCTCGGGGTTAGAGCACCCAGCATGCATCTTGTTTCTTTCCTCAGTCTCGGGTTTAGAGCACCCAGCATGCATCTTGCTTTTTTCCTCACTCTTTGAGTTAGAGCACCCAGCATGCATCTTGCATTTTTCCTCAGTCTCAGAGTTAGAGCGCCCAGCATGCATCTTGCATTTTTCCTCAGTCTTGGGGTTTAAGCACCCAGCATGCATCTTGCTTTTTTCCTCAGTCTCGGGGTTAGAGCGCCCAGCATGCATCTTGCTTTTTTCCTCAGTCTTGGGGTTAGAGCACCCAGCATGCATCTTGCTTTTTTCCTCAGCCTCGGGGTTAGAGCGCCCAGCATGCATCTTGCTTTTTTCCTCAGTCTTGGGGTTAGAGCACCCAGCATGCATCTTGCTTTTTTCCTCAGTCTCGGGGTTAGAGCACTCAGCATGCATCTTGCTTTTTTCCTCAGTCTCATGTTTAGAGCACCCAGCATGCATCTTGCTTTTTTCCTCAGTCTCGGGGTCAGAGCGCCCAGCATGCATCTTGCGTTTTTTCAGTCTCGGGGTTAGAGTGCCCAGCATGCATCTTGCTTCTTTCCTTAGTCTCTGGGTTAGAGCACCCAGCATGCATCTTGCTTTTTTCCACAGTCTCGGGGATAGAGCGCCCAGCATGCATCTTGCTTTTTTCCTCAGTCTCGGGGTGAGAGCACCCAGCGTGCATCTTGCATTTTTCCTCAGTCTCGGGGTTAGAGTGCCCAGCATGCGTCTTGCTTTTTCCCTCAGTCTCGGGGTCAGAGTGCCCAGCATGCATCTTGTTTCTTTCCTCAGTCTTGGGGTTAGAGCACCCAGCATGCATCTTGCATTTTTCCTCAGTCTCTCTGTTAGAGCACCCAGCATGCATCTTGCTTTTTCCTCAGTCTCGGCGTTAGAACACCTAGCATGCATCTTGCTTTTTTCCTAAGTCTCATGTTTAGAGCGCCCAGCATGCATCTTGCTTTTTTCCTCAATCTCGGGGTTAGAGCACCCAGCATGCATCTTGTTTCTTTCCTCAGTCTTGGGGTTAGAGCACCCAGCATGCATCTTGCATTTTTCCTCAGTCTTGGGGTTAGAGCACCCAGCATGCATCTTGCTTTTTTCCTCAGTCTCGGGGTTAGAGCGCCCAGCATGCATCTTGCTTTTTTCCTCAGTCTCGGGGTTAGAGCGCCCAGCATGCATCTTGCTTTTTTCCTCAGTCTCGGGGTTAGAGCACCCAGCATGCATCTTGTTTCTTTCCTCAGTCTCGGGTTTAGAGCACCCAGCATGCATCTTGCTTTTTTCCTCAGTCTTGGGGTTAGAGCACCCAGCATGCATCTTGCGTTTTTCCTCAATCTCGGAGTTAGAGCGCCCAGCATGCATCTTGCATTTTTCCTCATTCTCGGGGTTAGAGTGCCCAGCATGCATCTTGCTTTTTCCCTCAGTCTCGGGGTTAGAGCACCCAGCATGCATCTTGCTTTTTTCCTCAGTCTTGGGGTTAGAGCGCCCAGCATGCATCTTGCTTTTTTCCTAAGTCTCATGTTTAGAGCACCCAGCATGCATCTTGCTTTTTTCCTCAGTCTCGGGGTTAGAGCGCCCAGCATGCATCTTGCTTTTTTCCTCAGTCTTGGGGTTAGAGCTCCCAGCATGCACCTTGCTTTTTTCCTCAGTCTCGGGGTTAGAGCGCCCAGCATGCATCTTGCTTTTTTCCTCGGTCTCATGTTTAGAGCACCCAGCATGCATCTTGCGTTTTTCCTCAATCTCGGGGTTAGAGCGCCCAGCATGCATCTTGCGTTTTTCCTCAATCTCGGGGTTAGAGCGCCCAGCATGCATCTTGCTTTTTTCCTCAGTCTCGGGGTTAGAGCGCTCTGCATGCATCTTGCTTTTTTCCTCAGTCTCATTTTTAGAGCACCCAGCATGCATCTTGCTTTTTTCCTCAGTCTCGGGGTCAGAGTGCCCAGCATGCATCTTGCTTCTTTCCTCAGTCTCTGGGTTAGAGCACCCAGCATGCATCTTGCTTTTTTCCTCAGTCTTGGGGTTAGAGCGTCCAGCATGCATCTTGCTTTTTTCCTCAGTCTCGGGGTTAGAGCACCCAGCATGCATCTTGCTTTTTTACTCATTCTCGGGGTTAGAGTGCCCAGCATGCATCTTGCCTTTTCCCTCAGTCTCGTGGTTAGAGTGCCCAGCATGCATCTTGCTTTTTCCCTCCGTCTCGGGGTTAGAGCACCCAGCATGCATCTTGCTTTTTTCCTCAGTCTCGGGGTTAGAGCGCCCAGCATGCATCTTGCTTTTTTCCTTAGTCTTGGGGTTAGAGCTCCCAGCATGCACCTTGCTTTTTTCCTCAGTCTCGGGGTTAGAGCGCCCAGCATGCATCTTGCTTTTTTCCTCGGTCTCATGTTTAGAGCACCCAGCATGCATCTTGCGTTTTTCCTCAATCTCGGGGTTAGAGCGCCCAGCATGCATCTTGGATTTTTCCTCAATCTCAGGGTTAGAGCACCCATCATGCATCTTGCTTTTTTCCTCAGTCTCGGGATTAGAGCACCCAGCATGCATCTTGTTTCTTTCCTCAGTCTCGGGTTTAGAGCACCCAGCATGCATCTTGCTTTTTTCCTCAGTCTTGGGGTTAGAGCACCCAGCATGCATCTTGCGTTTTTCCTCAGTCTCATAGTTAGAGCGCCCAGCATGCATCTTGCATTTTTCCTCAGTCTTGGGGTTAGAGCACCCAGCATGCATCTTGCTTTTTTCCTCAGCCTCGGGGTTAGAGCGCCCAGCATGCATCTTGCTTTTTTCCTCAGTCTTGGGGTTAGAGCACCCAGCATGCATTTTGCTTTTTTCCTCAGTCTCGGGGTTAGAGCGCCCAGCATGCCTCTTGCTTTTTTCCGAAGTCTCGGGGTTAGAGCGCTCAGCATGCATCTTGCTTTTTTCCTCAGTCTCATTTTTAGAGCACCCAGCATGCATCTTGCTTTTTTCCTCAGTCTCGGGGTCAGAGCGCCCAGCATGCATCTTGCATTTTTTTCAATCTCGGGGTTGGAGTGCCCAGCATGAATCTTGCTTCTTTCCTCAGTCACTGGGTTAGAGCACCCAGCATGCATCTTGCTTTTTTCCACAGTCTCGGGGTTAGAGCGCCCAGCATGAATCTTGCTTTTTTCCTCAGTCTCGGGTTAGAACCCCCAGCGTGCATCTTGCATTTTTCCTCAGTCTCGGGGTTAGAGTGCCCAGCATGCATCTTGCTTTTTCCCTCAGTCTCGGGGTCAGAGTGCCCAGCATGCATCTTGCTTTTTCCCTAAGTCTCGGGGTTAGAGCACCCAGCATGCATCTTGCTTTTTTCCTAAGTCTCATGTTTAGAGCACCCAGCATGCATCTTGCTTTTTTCCTCAGTCTCGGGGTTAGAGCGCCCAGCATGCATCTTGCTTTTTTCCTAGGTCTCATGTTTAGAGCGCCCAGCATGCATCTTGCTTTTTTCCTCAATATCGGGGTTAGAGCATCTAGCATGCATTTTGCGTTTTTCCCCAGTCTCGGAGTTAGAGCGCCCAGCATGCATCTTGCATTTTTCCTCAGTCTTGGGGTTAGAGCACCCAGCATGCATCTTGCTTTTTTCCTCAGTCTCGGGGTTAGAGTGCCCAGCATGCATCTTGCTTTTTTCCTCAGTCTCGGGGTTAGAGCACCCAGCATGCATCTTGTTTCTTTCCTCAGTCTCGGGTTTAGAGCACCCAGCATGCATCTTGCTTTTTTCCTCAGTCTTGGGGTTAGAGCACCCAGCATGCATCTTGCGTTTTTCCTCAGTCTCGGAGTTAGAGCGCCCAGCATGCATCTTGCATTTTTCCTCAGTCTCTGGGTTAGAGCGCCCAGCATGCATCTTGCTTCTTTCCTCAGTCTCAGGTTTAGAGCACCCAGCATGCATCTTGCTTTTTTCCTCTGTCTCAGCGTCATAGCATCCCAGAATGCATCTTGCTTTTTCCCTCAATCTCGGGGTTAGAGCACCCAGCATGCATCTTGCTTCTTTCCTCAGTCTCAGGTTTAGAGCACCCAGCATGCATCTTGCTTTTTTTTACTCCATCTCAGCATTGTAGTGACCACCATGGATCTTGCTTTTTCCCTCAGTCTCGGGGTTAGAGCACCCAGCATGCATCTTGCTTTTTTCCTAAGTGTCATGTTTAGAGCACCCAGCATGCATCTTGCTTTTTTCCTCAGTCTCGGGGTTAGAGCGCCCAGCATGCATCTTGCTTTTTTCCTAAATCTCATGTTTAGAGCACCCAGCATGCATCTTGCTTTTTTCCTCAGTCTCGGGGTTACAGCGCCCAGCATGCATCTTGCTTTTTTCCTCAGTCTCATGTTTAGAGTGCCCAGCATGCATCTTGCTTTTTCCCTCAGTCTCGGGGTTAGAGCACCCAGCATGCATCTTGCTTTTTTCCTAAGTCTCATGTTTAGAGCACCCAGCATGCATCTTGCTTTTTTCCTCAGTCTCTGGGCTAGAGCACCCAGCATGCATCTTGCTTCTTTCCTCAGTCTCAGGTTTAGAGCACCCAGCATGCATCTTGCTTTTTTCCTCTGTCTCAGCGTCATAGCATCCCAGAATGCATCTTGCTTTTTTCCTCAGTCTTGGGGTTAGAACACCCAGCATGCATCTTGCTTTTTTCCTCATTCTCGGGGTTAGAGCGCCCAGCATGCATCTTGCTTTTTTCCTCAGTCTCATGTTTAGAGCGCCCAGCATGCATCTTGCGTTTTTCCTCAATCTCGGGGTTAGAGCGCCCAGCATGCATCTTGTTTCTTTCCTCAGTCTCGGGTTTAGAGCACCCTGCATGCATCTTGCTTTTTTCCTTAGTCTCGGGGTTAGAGCACCCAGCATGCATCTTGCGTTTTTCCTCAGTCTCGGAGTTAGAGCGCCCAGCATGCATCTTGCATTTTTCCTCAGTTTCAGGGTTAGAGCACCCAGCATGCATCTTGCTTTTTTCCTCAGTCTCGGGGATAGAGCGCCCAGCATGCATCTTGCATTTTTCCTCAGTCTTGGGGTTAGAGCACCCAGCATGCATCTTGCTTTTTTACTCAGTCTCGAGGTTAGAGCGCCCAGCATGCCTCTTGCTTTTTTCCTCAGTCTTGGGGTTAGAGCACCCAGCATGCATCTTTCTTTTTTCCTCAGTGTCGGGGTTAGAGCGCCCAGCATGCATCTTGCATTTTTCCTCAGTCTTGGGGTTAGAGCACCCAGCATGCATCTTGCTTTTTTCCTCAGCCTCGGCGTTAGAGCGCCCAGCATGCATCTTGCTTTTTTCCTCAGTCTTGGGGTTAGAGCACCCAGCATGCATTTTGCTTTTTTCCTCAGTCTCGGGGTTAGAGCGCCCAGCATGCATCTTGCTTTTTTCCTCAGTCTTGGGGTTAGAGCACCCAGCATGCATCTTGCTTTTTTCCGAAGTCTCGGGGTTAGAGCGCCCAGCATGCATCTTGCTTTTTTCCTCAGTCTCATTTTTAGAGCACCCAGCATGCATCTTGCTTTTTTCCTCAGTTTCGGGGTCAGAGCGCCCAGCATGCATCTTGCATTTTTTTCAATCTCGGGGTTAGAGTGCCCAGCATGCATCTTGCTTTTTTCCACAGTCTCGGGGTTAGAGCACCCAGCGTGCATCTTGCATTTTTCCTCAGTCTCGGGGTTAGAGTGCCCAGCATGCATCCTTGCTTTTTTCCTAAGTCTCATGTTTAGAGCACCCAGCATGCATCTTGCTTTTTTCCTCAGTCTGGCGGTTAGAGCGCCCAGCATGCATCTTGCTTTTTTCCTCAGTCTCATGTTTAGAGCACCCAGCATGCATCTTGCGTTTTTCCTCAGTCTCGGGGTTAGAGCGCCCAGCATGCATCTTGCATTTTTCCTCAGTCTTGGGGTTAGAGCACCCAGCATGCATCTTGCTTTTTTCCTCAGTCTCGGGGTTAGAGCGCCCAGCATGCATCTTGCTTTTTTCCTCAGTCTTGGGGTTAGAGCGCCCAGCATGCATCTTGCTTTTTTCCTCAGTCTCGGGGTTAGAGCGCCCAGCATGCATCTTGCTTTTGTCCTCAGTCTTGGGGTTAGAGCACCCAGCATGCATCTTGCTTTTTTCCTCAGTCTCGGGGTTAGAGCGCCCAGCATGCATCTTGCTTTTTTCCTCAGTCTTGGGGTTAGAGCACCCAGCATGCATCTTGCTTTTTTCCTCAGTCGCGGGGTTAGAGCGCCCAGCATGCATCTTGCTTTTTTCCTCAGTCTCGGGGTTAGAGCGCCCAGCATGCATCTTGCTTTTTTCCTCAGTCTCGGGGTTAGAGCGCCCAGCATGCATCTTGCTTTTTTCCTCAGTCTTGGGGTTAGAGCACCCAGCATGCATCTTGCTTTTTTCCTCAGTCTCGGGGTTACAGCGCCCAGCATGCATCTTGCTTTTGTCCTCAGTCTTGGGGTTAGAGCACCCAGCATGCATCTTGCTTTTTTCCTCAGTCTCGGGGTTAGAGCGCCCAGCATGCATCTTGCTTTTTTCCTCAGTCTTGGGGTTAGAGCACCCAGCATGCATCTTGCTTTTTTCCTCAGTCGCGGGGTTAGAGCGCCCAGCATGCATCTTGCTTTTTTCCTCAGTCTCGGGGTTAGAGCACCCAGCATGCATCTTGCTTTTTTCCTCAGTCTCGGGGTTAGAGCGCCCAGCATGCATCTTGCTTTTTTCCTCAGTCTTGGGGTTAGAGCGCCCAGCATGCATCTTGCTTTTTTCCTCAGTCTCGGGGTTAGAGCGCCCAGCATGCATCTTGCTTTTGTCCTCAGTCTTGGGGTTAGAGCACCCAGCATGCATCTTGCTTTTTTCCTCAGTCGCGGGGTTAGAGCGCCCAGCATGCATCTTGCTTTTTTCCTCAGTCTCGGGGTTAGAGCGCCCAGCATGCATCTTGCTTTTGTCCTCAGTCTTGGGGTTAGAGCACCCCGCATGCATCTTGCTTTTTTCCTCAGTCTCATGTTTAGAGCACCCAGCAGGGAGCTATTTGCATCATAATACATTTACATGTTTGGCAAAGAGCCTCCATCTAGATTCACAAACAGAACAGCCATTGGAAAAATCAAAGGTTTGGGCCTTTCCACTAATTCCTTGCATTTTACATGAATTTGTGTTGGCCTGGCTCAGGGAACATACAATCTTAAATGCCACGCCTCACATAAATATTAATAAGTGAGCAGTTAGCCTGTGCTGGATGATAAATTGCCTCTAACATTTTACATTGGCTGCTGATACAAAGAGCCTGCAGCTTGCATAGCCAGTTACAAAGATTGATAAAATACTTGTCACCCGTGTGCCATTTGACCTGGCAATTTCAATATTGTTAAAGCACACCTTCAAAGAGAAATTGTTTGGGGAGAAGGACTAGGGAGAAGTGGAGGACTGGGACGAAGGAGAAGGCTGGGGTATAAGGACTGGGACGAAGGAGAAGGAATGGGACGAAGAAGCAATGCTGTCCTTGGAGGAATGAGTCGGGCCTAATTTCTGCATGGGGGGAATGTAGAATTCTCTACCTAAAGCTATCAGCTAAAAGCGAGTTCTGGCATCTTCCTACAACTTGGCTATTCATGCAACAATTTACCCACTGGGTTCCAACACACCTGTAACTGTGCAAGGAGGCAACTTGTGGTGGCAGGCCACTTTACCAGACAGACACAGCATAACATAGCAATCGTCACTTCACTGTCTTTATGAGCCTTTCACTATTTGATTATACTAATTTAAGGTCGTTTTGCAGTAAATAAAAACGGGTTCGTCCCTGCTCCCTTCTTCAATCTGCTAGAAAGGCAGAGGATAAAAGCAAAGGAACTATTCTATCAAACCATAAAAACATTCTGATGTCGCGAAAAAAATAACCGGCACGTGGCCCATTCTGCGCCATAATCAATTGTGCAAATGCATGAGGCTCTTCTTTTCTAAATATGCTTTTTCTTTGTAGCCTGTTGTTACATACAAAGACTGTTCTAAGATGAAACAAGGAATCGACAACCCAGACCAACTTCCCTAAGTGTCAAGCAGAATTGAGCGCTGGCGTGTACCTGAGCATGACGGTCATTGAGCAGGGGGTCGCCACTTTGTCTGTCGTAGTCTTGGAGAAGAAAAGGCGGCACCAAAAACCCCCCTACTATTGCCAACCGACTAGAAACAATGGATCAGAGGCTGCGCGCAGGGTACGTCTTCCTGCACCATGAAAGGGTGCCCCAGATGAACGAGATGCAGGAACAGTGCACAGCACTGGACTGGGACACCACGGTGGAATAGCGTTAAATCAGCAAGATGCAGGGCTGGTAAGAGGAATCAGAGCTCGAGAGCAAGACCAGGCAACAGAATCAGGATAGGAAAGCCCCAGAGAGTGGGTGAACGGATAGCAGAGGAAGAACAAGGGAGCAAATGACAACAAGAGTGTTGAGACATGCCGAGCTAGGCGCTTCATGCTCTTTCATGCCTCGGCACCATAACGAGGTTGTTGGGGACTGGTTGCCAAGCAAGTTCTGGGCTATCGCAATTGAGGGGGCCAAAGTCACTGCTGCATGTCCAGGAACAGTAGAGTGGAGGCCGAGTGTTTTCAGGTAAGTGCAGCACCACGTAGGCAGCCACAAACGTGGATATAATCTCCAGCCTCCCGATCCGCGATTGCGGGATCGGAGGGACCGCGCAGCGTAACGGTATGACACTGAAAAGCTTCCTTTCTTGCTGAATCCGTTTACACTCCTGTGGCCCGGATCTCTTGCCCGTGCATGCTGGTTTGGCAGCCAGATGCAGCTTGGTCTATGTTGCTGTGCATTAAAAGTTAATCGAAATCAAATCAATCAAATCAACTCTCACATTTTATCCTCAACAACTGGGGACGGGGGATCTGAGACTGACACTGCAGCAATGGGTGGCCAGTCTGAATCCAGGTAGAGGCAGTCCCAAGAGAAGCAATGGTACTGTGTGCCTACCCAAGAGCCTGGGTGTTGGTGTAATTAGTACGCGGGCTACAACCCAGAATGACGATTTTTAAGGGAAACCGTCTTTGTGTGACTTCTATGTGCCCATTTACCTTAAAAACACACTACAAAACAAAATGGCTGTTAGTGAAAGCAGTAAATGGACATTTCCCCTTTACTATTTCCAGGACTGGTTTTGTGGGCATCTGTGCTGTGGTATGGAGCAACAGAGAAGGCGGCACACAGATAAATGCACGTCAGTTGGTGGGGTTGCAGGTGCCCGAGGAGGGAGGCAATAACCCCAGGCACCAACAGGAGGCCTGCAATGGCTGATCCTGCAAGCAGGTGGCTAGGAAATGATGTGGGCTGTAACTGGCTGCTTCTGTCTGCATTCTTGCCAAACTGATTGGGTGGCATCTCTCCCACGAATGCTCATTTAGGATATACAATTATGTACTATAGCTTCTGGAGCCAAACACTGGACTTTTATATTTGTTAAAAACAATTCATATTAACTGAATCAGAAATATATACATTTGCTGTTCACATGACAACAAAAGACCACCGAACTCGATGCAAAATAGTATATCTACGTTATAGTATATTTTCCACAGGCACACTCTGTTAATTTAGCTTCCAGTATTTCTATTAAATTAGCACATCATTCCAATTTTTAGAAATGATAGTAATTGTGGTAGAAACTCGTGCTGATTCAAGTTCGACACCTTTAACCTGTCGTAGGACATGTCAGGTAAGCCGCATATGAAGTATAGCTAGTTTTAAAACTATTTTATTAAAAAAATACCTGTAAACAATTGACGTTCTTAACTAGGTCCTGAACGTGTGTGAGTAGTCAAGATGTTGCTCCGTTCTTTGGCGCCATCTTGGATTGGCAGCATCTATGCCTAAAGAGAGCAAAAATAGCCAAGGCAAGATGAGGACTGTCTATTTGACACTGGCGCATCGGGATCTTTGCCGGGATCGAGAGCAAGGGATGTGAACTCTGCGCTCCCCTCTGTCAGCTGCCAAGCGCCAACGTGACACAGGAAATTGCTCAGCAGCAATTTGATGACAGCGGTAAGTGCGGCAGCGACATTTCTGAAATGATCCGGTAATTACGAGGCGGTCTGTGACAGAAGCAAGAGTACGGTAATTCACCAGCTTCACTGTCACGCTCTTATCTTGAGGGCGAGTTTGGCGAGTCGGGAACAGCTCATGCAAATTGAAGGGAATTTGCGAATCTTTCTATGTTCGGTGTCTCAGCTGAAGGGCTTCTGAACCTCTGGAGTCGCCAATCATAGGGACTCCAGCACTGACCTTACGGGTGAGCCATCGCAGGGTCTTGGGCAGACATGTAGCACAAAAGCCTGGGTCGTAGTAATGGAATTTAAAGAACAAGAACACACTCTACTTTGCCTCTGAGGCCAGGCCTAACACATTCCTCTGTTGACTCTATACCTATCTCGCCCACTTCTACTTCCAGCACTGTTCTCCTGCTCACATCCTGCTCTTGGATTAAGCCTCTTTTCTGAGTTTGGCTTGGCAGGCCAAGAATTAATTTTCAGGAATCTACCTGCACCACCATACTGGTGTTGAAGCCTAGATATCCACCCTGATTGATCGAGCAAGAGATCAAGCCCCCCCACAAGCACCCAACACAACTCAAGCTCTATCTGATCACACTACCAACCCATGTATCATTTCAATGGATCCATCCCTAACCAAGACCCATTCATAACATTTCCCCCTGCCGCACCTCCTCCCTGCATCTGAAAACCCCTTCCCTGCTTTCCCTTACTCTTGGTCCACTCTCGCACAGGCTCCCCTTCCCAGCAGAGTAAGGTCTGCTTTCCCCAGCTGGGTCACAATACACCATAGACAAGGGTTCGAAGATTGGAAGCTACTCAGTGAACTTAACATGCGTAGTATCATAACATAGGCCTCTAGCCTTAGAGTTTGAAAAACATGGCCTGGTTCCAGGCGCAGAGTGTATGCTTCAGTGTTTATAATGTATCCTGAATTTTCAGGCATAGACCTTCTCATCTTCAGGGTTCATAATGCAGCCTAGGGGCCGGAACACAGATCTTCCTAACTGCAGGGTTTAATAATTCGTGCGGCGGCCGCAGTAGGCGGCCTTCCTAATCTCCGGGACCTAATCAAATTCTCAAGCATGGACCTTTCTAATGCTCAGGGTTAATAATGCACCCTAGGCGCTCAGGCACAGACCCTCTTACAATCAGGGTTCAATAATTATTCAAAGGGCTTTGAGCACAGACCTTTCTACTCTCTGGATTAATCAGGTTTAATCATATGTGTAAAGTAGAGACTTTTATATTTTCTGTTGTTAATCTAATCTCTTGGCATAAATGTTCCAAATCTCAGGGATTAATACCCTGTCTCGGGTAGAGCCCTTATTAACACCTGTATTAATGACTATTCCTCACATGACGTCCAGTGCTATCCTCCTAATACCAGACGTTAATACTCTTTAAACTCAGGGAATGATTTTGTGTTAACACCTGGACTCGGGATAGACACAGGCGGTGATGGCCTGCCAGCCCAAATCCAGGTAGGCGGAAGGGAGGGTGTCCGCAAGGCCTCCAGCCTCTTCCAGCCTCTGTCCACTGCCGATCCGGGGTGCTGAAAATGTATTTGTGTGTTTTTTTAATGAAACACGTTTGTGATACTTGTATGTGCCAGTTTTCATTAAAAACATTATGCAAAACAGAATGGCCTTGTGTGTGAAAAGTAATGGGGCGTGGTCCCTTTGCGAATTCTAGGGCTGGTCGATAGATGTCCAGGATTCACAATAGGGCACTGGAGAAGGCAGCATATAGGCAAATCCCGGTCGGAGGAAGGGTGTTTGTGGATGCAGCACATGGGGATCAGGCCGGGGCAGCAATGGAGGCCCTGCTGGGTGTGGGGGTGGGGGTGCATGGGTAGCCAGGTAGGAGTGTGGTCCATTACTGGTGGATTCCACCTAAATTCCTGGCTATGTGAATGGCTGGCATGGGTGTCAATAATCTTTATAACAGTGCAACGCCTGGGAGCCATTGTAAACGATGAGTCAGCAGAGGGCCTTAACCACTGTTACAAAGCCTGGTGTTTCTCGCCCACCATTCCACCACTCAAGGATCAGTTTCTCCCTTAGGCAACATCCCACCAGAGTAATGCTCCCTGCAACATTTTGAGCACATTTATCAACTGTTTTCTCATTTTTCTAACCTGTTTTCCTCAAGCCCATAACTCGGGTGTGGGCAGATAAAACGTGTTACATCCCTCTCCCTCATTGGCCGAGATGTCTCAGACAACGAACCTGAGTCCCCAAGATTGTCTCTACTACTAGGTCTGGAACCTTTGGCTCTCCAGATAGTTTAAAATACAAATCCCATCAGGCTTCGCCAATATAGCCAATGACGAGGGATTGCGGGAGTTATAGTGTAAAACATGTGCAGAGCCAGGGGTTGCAGAGGCCTTATCTAGGGCCAATCAGATTTACAGCCGCCATTGTATACCGCATCTCCAAAACTTAAACTGGAGAAACTCTGGAGATGCTTTGGGCTTCTATGCGAGGCTCTTGCCATCATACTATCCATCAACATGTGCTCGAGTGCATTCCAAACGCTCTTCAGGCCTCTGCATCTTTGCTCCGGTTTAAGTCTTTGGGGATATCGTGCAAAAGGGCAGGTGCAAATCTAAGGCGCTCTGGGCCCCTCCCAATCGCCTCTGTGACTCCTGAGTTGGCGGGCAGTGCCCGGCACACACTTGGTCTCACACCTTCTCAGAGAACAGGCGCTCATCAACGCCCCATTTTCCCAGTTCTCTCTCACGCGCATCCCCGGGGTCCCGCATTAAAACACTTTTCACGACAGCTCTGTCCCTGCGCGGCGCAGGCATCCCAGGATCCGGCTGCAAATAGATCGGCATGCCACCAATCCGCCAACGTCAAGTTGGCATAAGCAGGTTTGTGGGGCGACTGCCAAGGGGATCGCTAGAAAGAAGCCAGTGGAAACGCCTCCGACTGCCAAGCGAGAACGTGCTGCCGGCCCATAGTGGCGGAGAGGGGCCTCCTGAGGCATGGATGGAATCGTTGCTATTCGTCCAATGACCCCGTGACCCGACAACACCAATGGCTGTCGGACACTGGGTAGCACTGGCTCACTCAGGCACGTGGTTTGCCACAGATGAAATGTCAGAGCAAGGGCAGCAATGTCAGCGCATCCCCCCAGCACCTTTCCTTCATGTGTTCATAGTCTCCAGCTTTACACTTTCTGGGGCACCCTCGTCTCCTGCTGCCTTTTGAAAGAATCAGGCTTTTGAAATCTCGTTTCCTTGTTGCTTGCCATTTTTACCAAGTTCCGTGTTTCCGCAGTCAACATCTGTATGTTGCCTTAACGTATCATGGCGTTATTTCCCAATGCGTTTCATTTATCGTTATTAGAACATAAGTGCGGGCAAGATCCTCTGGTTTTCGGCGTTAGGTGGATTGTGCAAGCCGAGAAAGGTGCCTTTAACATGCGTGCGCTACACAAGAATAATCATAGCTCGCCTCTCTTTCACTAGTAAACTCCTTGAATTTGTTGCCGAGGCAAATCTGGTTGCTGGCTGGTCTTTTCATTACTTTACACGATTTTAGGTACGAACATTCAATTCCAAGAGTGCGCCACAGCTGCAACCTTATTATCAGTGAGGCGCGCTGACTGCACACCGACTGAAGAGGAGGACCTCCTAGCTAGTGAACAGCCATAACTGCTAGACACATATTCAGGCAAACTTACATTGGTTGTGTTGCAGTGAGTGCATTTTGACTTACGGCCCATGCCCTTCCCCGTGAAATATTACACCACAACATTTGGTCAAGTGTTGGCAATCAAAGGCCGTAGGGTTTTATTGTTTACAAATATGCTTATGGAACTTAAACAATAATCTCATAACATAATAATATAGTACTTTTGGGAACCGGGTCCTGAGGTTACCTCCTCTGGTCCGTGCCGCCTTCTTTGTCCCACGACTTGTTGTGGCCACCGTACGGTGTCTTGAGTTTCATTCCGTTGTTATTCTCCTCCTTTTTCTAAGGTGGTTGAGTTTGTGGAAAAGAAAAAATAATGTGAATATGCTGAGTACACAGCGAACTTCCGTAATTGTTTGGGTCCCTGTGCAGTGTCCACAAACAGTAGGTGATCTTTCGAGCTGCAAGCAGCTCATTATATAAGACCCACGGAGGCCCCTGGTCTCTGTAGTCCTCTGTGTGGGCTGTAACCAGCCCACCCGGCCAGCCATGTAGCTGAGTCCTTCAATACCCCATCCAGAGGGGACAGACTCCAGAGTGTTCCATAGTCCATACAGTTATCAAAGTCCCTCAATAATCCCATGCAAAGAGGGTAGGCTCTGGAATGTCCCATAGTCTATACAGTTATCAAAGTCCCTCAATATACCTATTAAAAAAGGCAGGGCTCAAGTCGAGGTTATACGAGGGTGGACAGAGCCCACCCACTTTTTTTCAGAGGACGTACACCAGCCCACAGGATTTTTTAGAGGTCATGCGTAAAATGAGAAACAGTGACTGTCTTTTTTGAACTTCTGAGTTCGAACCACGGCCGCCAGGTTCGCAGTCCAGCACTTCACCCCGTAGCAGACAAGCTGATGAAAAATAGCAAACACTTAAAGGTGAAATGTCACATTTCCGGACTGCATGTTCCATGGAAAACATTGTTACTGATTCTTAGAGTTTAAATCATGCACACTGTTTAACATTTTCAAAACACCATAAGAAGAAAATATCCTCTCTTGGTTTTGTGTGTGTGTGTTGATTTTATGAAAGGCAAGTGCCATTCGTCCTGTGCAATTTGTATGGGTTTGCAAAGTCAATCGACTGAAATGTGCTTAATTCACCTTGATATGCTAACTTCTGGTGACGTTGCAGCCTATTGCATAGGTTAACGAGTCCCCCCACTTTTTCTTTTTACGGCTTGACCCGGTCTATGCACATATAAAAGACCCTCAACACCCCCATGCAGAGAGGACAGGCTCTGGAGTGTTCAATAATCTATTTAGTTATCAAAGTCTCTCAATGCCCCATGCAGAGGGGACAGACTCCAGAGTGTCCCATAGTCTATACAGTTATCCAATTCCCTCAATATCTCCATGCAGAGAGAACAGTCTATGGAGCGTTCCATAGTCTAAACAGTTACCAGAGACCCTCAGTAAAAGAATGATCCCCCTTTGGTCTCCATCAAAATATTGACAGGTGGCCACGCCCCCTGTATCCAGTCTTAGTCCTGCCCCGTTTTGATATGCTTTGACATAAACTTAATATCGAATTGATCTAAAGAAGATATCAAAGATGATACGTGAACTGTTTTTTTTGTTGTTAAAGAAAATTCACATAGGGCTACCGTGCCAGTCTCTATTAACACTCTGTATCAAAGCCAGTGCATATAACATTGATTTAGATTTTTTTTTAATCAAAATTGATATCAAACATTTTTTATATCATTTTTTGGGGGAACTTTATATACAAAAAGTATATACATTTTCATATAAAAATAGATTGATTTGTATATACATTTCTGTATAAAAATATTATTTTTATATTGATTTTATATACCTTTCCATATCAAACATATTTTTATATTAATTTGTATATACATTTTAACAAAAAATCTTAAATTTTATATTATTTTATACATTTTTATATTAAAAAGATTAAAAGGGGTATCGCTGCTGGAGTTAGACTCCCACTTTTAAGGGGTGAAAATATATACCTTTTCCTGCACACTTTTCTTATCAACAATCAACAGATTTGTGTATTTCTGCTTACTTTGCAAAAAATTGTTTTTTTTATCAACAAAGTACAGCATTCTTTTTCGTTCATACTCAACAGAATTGGAGGGTGCATCTGGACCCAGGAAATATCTAAAATTAACCTCAGGCTGTAGATGCTTCCTGTGCCGTCCTTCCGTCAGTTGGGTTTAATTGATGAACAATGTCTGTATGTATTTTCCTGGGGGTGTATTTACACAGCTGTCACAGAACATCCTGTATTCTGGCGAGCCAAATATAAAGAGCTGTATGCGTTTTCTGCTGATGTAGATAGAATGCTGCTCTGTGAGTCACCACATTCCTGGGATTCCACAGGCCTTGTCGTAAATAAAATCCCACAGCAGTGCTGTTTCACAGCTGATCAGCTCCGTCATTCCTCTTTCACATGCTGTAGAGGGAAACATGCAAGCTGCGTAAGAGGTGCTTTAGACTCAGGCAGACCATAGTTTGACTTTCTTTTGTATGGGCTCTGGGATAATGATGATGATAATGATAATGATGGGTTATTTATATAGAGCCTTAATCCAAAGCGCAAGATGCACAGTTTATTTATAAAGTGAACTGTTTTTCATTATTTAAAGAAAGACGCCTTGTCAAAGGCCATAGTTTGAACTTTTGTACAGGCTCTGGGAAGCACACTTTACTTATAAAGCAAATTGACATAGGGCTACAGTGCCAGTCTCTATTTGCACTCTGTAGCAAAGCCAGTTCATATAACATTGATTTACATTTTTATATCAAAATTGATATCAAACATGTTTTATATCACTTTTTGGGGACATTTATATAAAAATATATATTAAAATGTTATAGCAAAACAAATATGAACTTTTATGTACATTTCTGTATAGGATTTATACATAAATGTGTAAATCAACAATATTTTTACATTATTTGTATATACATTTTTATATAGAAAATATTAGTGTTTATATTAATTTGTTATATACATTTTTATACTAAAAAGATATCAACATTGTTTGATACAATTTTCCACTTCCTATCACATCGGGCAGAACCCTTCTGCAATGTCATCACTGCGTCACTCTCCAAAATCCTATATTCACAGTCCCCGACTTCGGAGCTCACTTCGCCCTCAACCCTCATCCAAACAACACTGATGCTGAATGCTCTCAGCTTTACAGCATATTGATATAAAATGTATTTTCTCTTATATCAAATGTTATAAAATGTATACCCAGTTTATATAAAATATACATTTTATATCAATTGATATATAATTAAACCCACTTCCTATAAAATATACATTTGATATAAAATTGATATCATCTTTGATATCTTTTTTATATCAAATGTATATTAGGTTTATATGAAAGCATATCAAAAGGGGGAGGACCTAAGACTGAAAACAGGGGCCGTCGCCACCTGTCAAAATGTTGGCATAGACAAAAGGGAGATCCTTCTACTACTTCCCTCAATACCCCATGCAGAGAAGACAGACTGCGGAATGTAGCAGAGTCTATACAGTTTTCAGAGTCCCTCAATATCCCCATGCAGAACAGGCTCTGGAGTGTCCCACCAGTCAGTGGGCAAGTTGTGCACTGCCAAGATAATCACAACAATGCTTCCAGATGGAGCCAGAAGTTATGGTTATTATCTATAAAAACCCAAATCAACCCCTTATCTGTCTCAATGCCAAGGCTTGTCCAGAGACTTGTGCCCTCAGCCTCAGGGAAGAGAAGTGGAATAGAGAAAAGAGGGTAAACATTAGAAAAGCAGGTATTGGGAGAGGTAAAAAGACAGAAAGATACCACATTTTCAAACTGCAAGTTTCTCTCTTGCGGAAAATCAAGCCCTTTATCCCAGAAAACAACTCCAGATGCGCTGTCCAAGCCTTGGTCCGCTCCCACCTGGATGGTGGCAATGCCCATTTTGGAAGTCATTCCAGTGACTACCCTGGCACCCCGGCTCTTCCCACTTTGATTGTAAAGCGCTATGTTGCTTCCCAATGCTAGGTCTGTGCTCAGTAAATACCCTAATAATAATAATGATAATAAAAAGAAAGATACGGGTGGGGTTTGGTGTTTCTAATAGCTTGGATGGGTGTGGATGGGTGTGGATCCATCGTAGGTACATTAGTGGCAGAATAATGCAGGGCAATTCTATAGTGTTTTTTTTATGGTGTTCCAAGATTCATGGTCACAGGCCCGGTTTGCTGAATCTGGCTGTACTGGGGCTTCCATTCCAGCAGTGAACATGCATCAGGGTCACTTTTGCATACCCCACTCAGTGGTGGGACCCTCCTGGCCCACAATGGCAGACTCCTCTAGGTGTAGAGTACATCTTCACAACCCCACCCCACCATGATGCTACCCTGTACGGGCAGGGGGCACTCCCACAACCCCAGCACACTGTGCCGAAGCCCACTGTATGGCAGGTGGGGACCCCCACACTGCTGTCCCACTTTGATTGTAATTATCCCCAACCCTTGCACCTCCTCATCCACCATCCATCACACCCTCCTTATTGCTGCCTGATGCATTTGCTTTCTGCCTGTCGGCAAAAAGCGTGCACCAAATGAGAGCTGATCATCATGTGACACAGTGAAGTGGGCCAAAAAAGCGTAATCCCACTGCGATCTAAATAGTATCAGGTTCATATAGAACGCTTGATGCCAGATTCCTCCTGCTTCTAAGTGCTGTGACAATAGTGGATGATATTTCCCCATTTAATAATACTCAATTTACCAACCTGGGAAGAGTGAAGGACAAGTCTGCTCTATTGTATTTGAACCTACGAAATACAGGCTTGTCCCATGTGGGAGACGAGTGCTTACACACACCCAGTGTCTTTCTCCAAAGACAGTGGGTGTCTTGTCTAAAGTATTGGATGGAGAGCAGGTTTGAGTAGGCAGCCTGGGTAGGTCTGGTGGACTGTCATTTTGTGACTTTTGAAGCTAGGTATCTGGGGGCTGAGTTTGACAGGCATTTGTGAGTTAGTGGAAGAGTTTTGAACGTGATGCGATCACTGACGGGCAGCCAGTGGGCTTTCTGTCTAACAGAAGCCACATGCACTTTTTGGGGATGTTTAGAGCTGCTCTAAGTTTGTTATTTTATAAAGTCTGAAGTCTTTTAATGTTACGAGATGTTGAGCCTCTGAAGAGGGAGTTGACATAGTCTATTCTTTGTAGGATTAGGGCTCTGGGGATCGTTACATGGTTTTTTGGGGAAAGGAAAGGTCTGCAGGCATTTAGATGTATAATCTGTGGCCAAGGTGATGGCGTTTATCTGTCTGGTTAGAGTGAGTGAGGAGTCCAGGTAGACCCCCAATCTTTTTACTTCTTTTGATACTGGGATAAGGTTTCCATCGATTGTGAAATATTTGTAATCATCGCTAAGCTTGTTAAGTCGTGTTTGTGTACTGCAAGGAGCAGTTCAGTTTTCTTGTCTTTTAAACATAAGGCGTGTTGAGCCATCCAGGCCTGGATGATCTGATAAATGTTGTTCAGAGCATTGGAGTCTGTGATGTAATTGCCTGAGATGGGAAGGAGGATCTAGCTATTGTCTGCATAATTGGTGTAGGTGAAACACGCGTCATCAAGGAGGTCGAAGAGTGCCTTAGTAAAAATGTTATAAAGCATTGGAGGAACGCAGGAGCTTTCAGGAACTCCACAAGTGACATGGGCTGGGAGGACAGCTGCGGAGGTGGAAAAGTCTCTCAGTGTATGGTTAGAGAGGAAGGTCTCAATCCAGGCTATGGCTTTGGTAGACGGGTGTGCTGCTGTTGAGAGGTTTTGGCATAGGATGTTGTGGTCCACTAGATCAAAGGCAGCTGAGAGATCTACCAGGAGGAGGAGGGCCAGATTACCATTGTCTATGATTTTGTCCACTTGGATTTTTAGACCCAAGAGAGCTGATTCTGTTCCGTGGCCAGGTCGGAATCCAGATTTTCACAGACCTAGGAGGTTGTGGTTTCGAGATATTTTGGGATTTGCAGGTAGGCTTCTCTGTCCAGCATTTTCAGTAGGAAGGGGACTGTAGTGATAGGGTGGTAGTTGGTAGGGGTATTTGGGTCTAGCATAGGTTTTTTTCAGGAGTGGGTGGTCCCAAGCATCTTTTATATTGGAAGGTATATTACCGGAGGAGAAGGAGTTATTGATGAGCGGGGAGATGAAGGAGGTGATTTCTGCAGCACAGTCTTTTATGGGTGGTGCTGGTCAGATGTCCCCTTGGCAACTGGAGGTCTTGAGGCATTTGAAGATTTTAGTGACTGCTTCGATGGAGACTGCAGTAAACTGAAATGGGAGAAGAGATTGGGGAGACGGGCACGGGGGCGAGTGTCCCTTTACTAGTGTCATTTTTCTTTTATCTGCAATTTTTATTTGGAGAAGTTGGATTTTGTCCAGTTGTGATTTGTGGATGAAGGTGCACCAGGTGATGTCTTTCAGGCAACTGTCTGGAGGGGAGATATGAGATTTAAGTTTTCGCAGGATATCGAATAGTTCTTTCGAGCTAGAATTGGCTTTCTCATTTCGCCCTTACTAAGTTTTGTTTTTGCTTGGAGGATGGCTTGTTTGTAGAATTTGGCAAGAGAAGTAAAGTGATCTTTGTTTTCTGCTGATGGAAACTTTTTCCACAGGCTCTCTGCTGCTCGCTAGGTAGAGTGTAGTACTTTGAGATCAGGGGTGTACCAAGAGTTCAAGTGAGCTATTGGTTTAGGTTTTCGTTTACTCATGGGGGCACCTTATCGATAGCTAGTTGAAGTGTTTGATTGTATAGTTCTACCATGGAATTAGGAGAGCATGTTAGCTCGGGTGATCTCATGCGCATTTCTTGAGAGGGAGGCTGGTGCTGATTGGAGCATGGCACACGTTTGATTGTTCTTGGGGAAAGTAAAATAGATGATGTTGTGGTCAGACCAGGGGAAAGGAGTATTGGATGTGATATTATTGATATTGATTAATTACATTATTCAATATCAACATTTACAATCATGCTGACGATATGCAGCTATTTTATGTAAGTAATTAATTTTAGGAGACCAACTAAACTTTAAGAATTGCTTGATATCCTTGAACATTGGTTGTTCACGAACTTTAAAAAATATTAACCAGTCTAGAACAGAAATCATGGTCGGCCATGTTGACGTGTTGAGAATGTACCCGGCCTATGACTTACCTCAATCTAGCTCTGTGAAAGTGTGGGAGCTACAATAGACACAGACCATTGTATGTAGTGTCAAGTCACATTGGTGGTGAAGGAGGGCATCTTTGACTGTAGTCTGGTGAAAGGAATGTTTGCTTTCCTCACTGTGCCAGGTGCAAGGGAGCCTCCTACCCTGCCACTAGATGCAGGGGGCTGGACTGCTAGTAATGTTATGTTTTATGTTAGGATGCACAATTCACCCCAGCCACCAGGTGGGTTCTAGCTGCTAGTAAGGAGCATGTACAGACCAATAGAGGAGAGAGGCTGATGGTAGATTTGCAGATGTCTTCTATAGGACCGGTGGTTCTCTCATTCTAAGGGTAAAGCGTTTCAGTCTGGTTGCGAGTGCTGAAAAGGAACACCCCATTAGCCCCAGTCTCCACCTTCTAAAAGAGGGGAAATAGGCCGGAGCATATTCTTGGTAGAGCTAACACAGCGCCTAGGTCGATAGCGCAAGAACCTGCTCTTGAGAAATGGAGGACCAGTACCATAGAATTCTCTGTGTTACTGACGGGCCACTTTTAAGCCATGGTTCTGGGCAGGAAGCTCGTTCAGGATGGGAAGGTCCTCTGTAGACCAGGCATTCTGATAAAAACTCTGAAAGTTTAGCTCGGAGCTTTACCGGAATCATCCGCATAGGTACATTGCTCCAGAGGCAGGTTGTGCAACAGGAAAGGGCCTGTTTTTCCAGTTCCCCACTCGCCCCCTTGCAGTTCTTTGTTTCCAGTCTGGTGAGGCTGTGTCTTCTGTTGGGGCATTGGCCACGTTCGATGACCGCATAGGGGAATCTTATGAGGGTATCTGCCAGTATGGAGAAAGCAACTTCTACCGCTCTCTTTTGATCTCATTAGAGGAATGTCGTTTTTGTTCCATCAGCGAACCACAAACATAGTTTAATCACTAACCTAGCCGCGGAAAACATGCATCAGCAACCGGTGAGGTGGAACCCGGTGGGCTTCCCTTCCCAGGCTGGCTTTTGCTGAAACTTCCAAAATAGAATGGAGAGCTGGGCCGGAAATGCCAAGCGTGAAATCGGTAGAGTAGTCATTCAAGCACAATTGTTTTCTAAGTTACTGGCGCATCTGAAGCCTCCGCCGTGTAATCGCTAATGAACGAGTGAAAGATCTAATTAAATGTTCCCGGTCTCCGAGCTTCGAGAGGAAGGCTTGCTGGGTCTTTGCAGGAAAGACAAGGAAATCCTCTGGTTGGCTTCTGGATCCCTGAACCAGATGGACGCGTGCATTGGTGGGGGCGCGCAGGCGCAGCGGTTGCACCACCAGGAGCGATGGAAGGCATTCTTCAAGTCTTCTCCATGAATATATTTCCGGCTTGTTAAGATGCCGGTAAATTATGGGCCCCTCAACTCATTTGCATTTACAATTTCTTTTGTGAGTGAAGACTTCAATCCTCTGCCACACGAGGCTCTCGGCCCTACGAGAATCTGCCAGGCACATTAAAATGGCTGATTTGCATAAGAAAGCTTTAAAATTACCCAGCAGCCTTAATGTATTGGTTTCACTTCTGCATCTCCTGGTTTGGATCCTTGCTTTTGTTCCTAGTTTATTTCTTATTTTTACACCTTATTTGTTGATCTGATTTGCCTGTTTCCCACTCAAGTGGCAGCCTACGACATCAATGCAAACTATGGGAACATGCCATTTTGAAACAACCCCTGACCTACCTCTATGCAGATAATCAAAGGTGGACTCCAGAAAAGAGGCGTATACTGTCATGACACTCACAGGATGCTGCCCTTCTGTATCACAGCCAGTAGCAGAAACGCATTGCCAATGCGAACAGTTTGTGCCTTTGTGCAGGAATGAGAATGGCACTTGCCAGGAACTGTCGTGGTGGTGTTAACTGGCCATTGATGGCAGCAGTGCAAAACAGTGTGGCTACTAGTCATCTGATGGCAGTGACTGGTAAATGCTTAATCTTTTAAAAAAAAAAGGCAAAACGGTTGGTTTTGGCAATGCTTGTTTTTACAAGACTTCAGTGAAGGACGGGGATAGTGCTTATACATCGAGTGGCTGAAAACAGACCTGGTTGAGACACTTCTATTACACCAATAGCGAGTTTGTAACTCCAATGAAGTCATTAACTCAGAAGACTGCTTTGATAAAATACTGGCAGGCACTTCGAGTGCAAGGTTTGATGGTAAGGTTTATTTAAAGTGAGCAGAAAGAGTTCCCATGAGGAGGTTATTTGAGCGGGAGGGGCAGAAACAGGGTGTTAATAGCCAACGTGGCCTTGGACAGTGAATGGGCGGGGAAATAACCAAACAACACCTACAAGCTGTGTGTCCCTCCTCAAATGTCATTCCTCTCTATCTGTACTCCAATGCAATCGTTTCAGCTTATAGGAACCTAAAAGCCCAAACTAAAAAAGACAAGCTCTAATACCAGTGTAGACATTAATCCTGAGGGGTTTGCCTACAGCATTGTGCCTTAATCTGGAGACCTAATATCTAGAAAGACCAAGTCATTACAGACAGCCCCCTGAGGATCGACCAAGATGTTCCTGGGCCACACCTCATACTTCCTGAAGAAAGAGGCACACATGTAAATCTCTATGGTCTGAGAGAGGAGAGATATGAAAGAGAGAGACTAGGAAGCTTAGTGAGTTAAGTGCTTTCCCCAGCGATCTGTGCTCAACCCAGTGGTTTAAGTCAGCCAGGGTTAGCTGAGGTGTAATTTTACCAGTGCAAGCATTCAGCGCCTGAAAGCACAGACCGAACAATTGATTTACAAGCTGTGAAAGGGAATACTTGTAGTGCAATGAGACGCAGTCCACTGCTTAAGCAGGACAGGCCAAGCCTCACATATGAAAGATGAGGCTGTTGAACTGAGTACATATGGTACATAGAGACGTTTTACTGTTATGGTGAGTGTTGTGACAAATGAGATGAACACCAAGTCCAGTGTACATTACTTGCTCTGAAGGGTTCATGCTTGAATCACTATCGGAGACACATTTGTTACATAGAGAAGTTTGTGGCCATTTTTATCTTCCCAACATTCTCTTTGATTTCATGCAGAGCAGCTAGGAATCCTCCTTCATGTAATGTGTTCCTCTCCCCTTTCCCATAGGTGATTTATTGACATACTGGGATTGATTTACTAACAGATTGAACTGTTTATGTACTGAGAGTGATTTATTTAGTAACCAAGGCAGAGAGATGTATTTACAATAGGCAAACACGACCACATGAGACCATGCAAAGTGACCCAAAATACCTCCTTTATTGTATTGTATTGTGTGGGGCAGGGGCACTTGCCTAAGCCACCTGCTTCCCTTCAGGCCCCACATTCTTGATAGTACTTCCCCCACTCAATTTCTGATCCCACTTAAAGCAATGGCAGAACCCCTTCAGCCCTGTCATGGTCATCTCAGACCTTCATCCTTCAGAAGTCATACACTGAGCGCCATTCGTTTGTGTAATAATGATACTACAGCATTTAGAAGTGTGAGGAATTCAGCATGGATTGCTAAGTGAAAAAGAGAAAATAAAATGCGCAAGTATTTGAGTAGCATAAGATAGTAGAGAAAATGAGCAGGTGTTGGAGTTGAGAGAATACCCGCCATGGAAAGTGAGTAACTTAAGGCTAATGTCATAGGCCCTAGACCCGCCTCATTTTACGTCAATCAAGCAGATATAAAAGGTGTTTGAACCATATTCCTACACATTTCTTCAAACTCTGATGTGCAGCATAACCTTAGCAACACACAAATCCTAGCTCCCGCAGGAAATGGTGGGTGTTCACAGCCAACTCCCCAGATGTGCCGCTCTTTGAAGGCGCTGTTCGATGCAGTGCCCGTGGTCTTCCTTTAGTTTACGGCAGAAGGCCAAAGATCAGAGAAGCCCTTCTTGCATTTCTGCCGCCTGAGGTTACAATGTATACGTCGACTCCTACAAGTCGGCATTGCACAATGCGTCCTACAGGAAAGGACAATTGTTCATATTCAATGGAACTCTCAGCACAATGGAAGATGTTCTCTCTAATTGGTGCCAAAACGTTTATTTCATGCACTGTTGCACATACACACAAGTAATAGAACAAAAAAACAGATCAGCGCGACACGCTGAATTAGGGAAATGAACATGAACAGTTGCTCGTGCGCAAAAATGTGTTAATTATTTTTTGTTGTGAAACCCTACTTATAGAATGCTAAATCAGTGTACTTCAGAGAGAGAACATCGTTACAGGACGTTAGCAAATGTGATGGGATGACAATTGTGATAATGCTTTTTCATGCCACGTTTGTGAGGGGTGCTGTAAATAATTAAGGAATAATAACCAACTATGGGCTTTAGTGGGTGGTACCGTCCGGGACCCCAGTTAATAGGACTGAGTTTAGCGTGGGGTTTTAATGAGGGTCCCTGGGACATTACCAACCGACACAACACCGGGAGCTGGTGGTTTATCGGGGGCTGATAGCAATAGTGTGCTGGGTGGTAATGGCAATGTATCTGTTTGTAACAACGGGTTTTGTTGCGTGCGTGACGCGCTGTTTCAAACAAATACTCCCCAAACATGGCTCCCATGGAAATGTAGCGAGACACCTAGCTCCTCTTTGTTTTACACGGTGACCCTGGGGCATGAGAGGAGAAGCATGCTGGTGCTCCAAGTCCTGGCGGTAAGTGGGAGCTCGGGGAGAAAGGGAAAGTGAGGGAAGGAAGCAGAGTAAACATTAGGGAGACAGGTGAGAGAGAGGTGGGTGAGAGGAGCAGTGAGCTTGCTTGCAAAGCATTCTTGGATTATGGGAGCACATTGGATCAGCTGATTGGCTGCCACACGCACCCTGGGTGCTAATTTACCTTCAAGGGATGAGCAACTAGTTAGCATCGCAGTCTGGTCAGTCATGTGCTCACAATCGACTCTTGGTTTGGATGGTGGGGCAAAAGAGTTTAATCCACGGGGGACACACGCACTGTAGGCGAGATAGGGCCTATTCAATTATGGGAATTGTATAGAAGCTGTCAGTACATCGTAATGAGGAGGGCGAGAGTTCCACTCTTTGGACCCCTGGTGTCGAATAGCGGTGGAGCCAGACTCCAAACGTTGGGGTGTGTGGCAAGATGGGGGATGAAGGATCCTTTTTAATAAGGGGTTGTGAGTTATCACACAATACTTGATAGCCCTCCAAGTGCCCTGGTTCCTTCGCTTAAAAATAAACAAGTTCACATCAACTTGGCAGCTCTGGTCTGGGTAACCTTTGGTACAGATCTACAGAATGGAGGAGATGTTAGGTAAGTTGATTTGTGATTCCCAATTGGACAATCTGATGTGTGTTAACTCCATTTCTAACCTTAACAACAGCTTCAGAAGAATTATTTTAAAACATTAACATCTATGTTGAAGGAGGTCCTTCTGAGTTGCAGAAACTTTTGTTCTCTTTTAAGTGTATTACCAATTTAAGAGATTGTTTAGTACATGGAGATGCAATACCGAACATCAGAGAAGGCATCTCACATTGACTGAAATGTGTGGCTTGCCTCGCCCCTCAGGCCACTGTCCTTGCAATCATTATTTAGTTTGCTATTTCATTAAGCACAGCAAGGAACTTGATATTGGTGTTTGGTCACCTTGGAAACTAGTTCAAATCACTAACTGCAATATTAGTACATTGGTGCATGCCATTACTTAGCCCTGTGGTCTGTTGTACGGTCTGAGTCGGTGAACCCAGGAGTTGTGTAAGCGATGCCAGTGTAGCAGCTCCCCTCATTAAGCATTTCATAGATGAAGGACATTTTGACAAAGAGATGTTTTGGTCAGTTTTGACAAATTTGTGCGCAGAAACACATTCAGAAGGTAAACTATTTGAATTGGAACAATGTCTAATTTTTAAGGCTAGAGCACACATAATTGCACTTAATGATTATGTTGACTGGGTTTAACTGATCTGATTGTCTGAAAGATTGAAAGAAAGCTGGCAAGGCACTTACACATTCTGGGGTAATTGCTTTCAAACAAAATATGCTTCACTCTTCATTCCACCTACAACATTGTTGTTCTTCAGAATATATTTAAGGAGAGAGTTGGGTTTTCTTCAACAGAGGTGCTGACTTAAATGTACTGGAGGTCGGGTGGGATGGAGGCAGGTGAGATACCTAGCATAAACTTTGACCCAGGTGATTTAGTAGGATATCACTCCACATCAGCACTATAGAGTCCTTTTTTGAATGACATTCTGCTTTCCACAAAAACTAAAGCGATAGATGTACGTTTTTAAATTAATCACAACCAGTGGCATTGTACTTTGCAACCTACCATAGAATAATGAGAGCAGCCTGTCTAAGCATTACCAAAGGGAATCAGATAGTTCCAAACCAGTCTTTGTCCTGCCACCAATACTAGCAATCCAGTCAGAACTCTAAGGGCATGGCATACTTGCACAGGAACACTAGACACCCCAGACATGCTTCGACTTTTTAGGACTTAGTGGAGAGTTTCTGAATTCCCTGGGCATAGTAATACAGACCCACATCACTGTATATACTCTCGTATGTGGGGTGTACTTAAAGGCCCCAAACAGAACTCCTTTTCACATGAATAGCAAGATTTTGAACACTGAAACAAAAACAGCCTTTGTTTTTGGTTTTCAAGTCAAATTAAATCAGCATTTTAATTTACAAATCACAGAGGAATCAAAGATCCCTGTCACATGGAAAACAGGATTTTTAAACATTGAAAACAAAAGCGGCCTGAAAAAAATAAAATATCACTGCTCACATAGAAATGTCAGGAAAAAAAAACATGATGTGTGGGTTGACTAAGAGCAATGTATATTATGTTTCAGCAACAAAACTCCAGTGACATTTGAAGAGCCACTTTGTCTTTGTGAAAAAAAATGTCAGCCCAAGGCAGACCATTTTGCTGGCTGTGGGCAAAACTTCACAAGGAAAACTCCCCCTCCCAGCCTTGATGTCACATCTCCCATCTAATCACCAACTGCAATAAAAATGTCCTGCTAAAGGCATTGACATTCAGTGTTCACCAGACTTGCTAGCTCTGAAAGCATTGACTTCAAGAAAAAGTTACCCTTGGCTGGAGCATGACTAATATGTGTGAAAATGGGAGCACCCAATTCAAAGAGGAAGCTTGCAAAACAAAGGAGATTGATATCAACATTTTTTAAAAACTGTCGGCACAGGCTGACCCAGTGAAAACAAATGGCCGGAAGCAGGAGCAGGACCATTTATACCACATGAACATTTGCAATTAATTTAAAAGGACTATTATCATTTAGGCCTTTTTCTCAACCATCATAAGGTGGATGGATTTAATCTATGTACCATTTTTTATGTAATTTAAAGGCGATTTTGGGGATATAAAAGTCATCTTCCTGTGACTCTGGGAACTCTAATGGGCAGTTAAACTAGGTTTCTGGCTGATCTGAACATGTTCCAAATGTGAACGTTGGTGGACGAGTGGAAAATTAAATTAGGGATATGCGTAATACCTAACATATTCATAACTGATGTGCCTTTTATGGAAACAGCAGGAAGGTGCCACATGGAGTGCTATATGGTACAGATTTGTTGGTCGATTTATCTAATTCTCCATGATGAGCTGAATCAGAAAATATGTTTAGTATGGCAGTTGCTAGTAAAATTATGAAGTTGTGATACATAATAGGATTTTGAAAAAAAGTTGAAAGGAGAACAAAGGGTTATTACAAATGGGAATTGCCATATTTTGCTCCAGACCCCTAAACAAATCCTGACTTGGAGGCTGGGTTTGGGAGGAGAGAGAAGGGTAACTCTCCAATCCTAGTGGCAGGGATTATTGCAGGGTACATCCCAAGATTGTAAAATTGGTGTTGTCATCACTGCTACATAAGGGGGACTGCACTAGGACAGGAGACACACACACAAAAGGAGAGAACAGAAAAAGGAGAAAAAGAACAGGCAGACAGAGAGATCAGGAAGGCTGCTGAAACCTACCAACTGACAGCTGTAAGGTGACACCAAAGGAGATTACCGAGAGTGCATCTCGGTGGAGCTGTCAATTCCGAGGAAGGCCTCAAAGCTGACTGGGTCCTATAGTGGAGAGCGGGTTGCCATCTTTGAGAGTGGAGTGCCCGACCCCAGCATTATCTTTCCAGGGTGTCCTGAGATGCAGCTGGCTTTCCTGAACCTTAAACAGAGAGAGGCTTGCTATGAAAGTAGAACTGATCCCTGGTAAAACAAAAGGCGGAGGAGTCTGCATGCCTTGAACCCTTTCCCATTGTAGTGGGCAGGAGGGCAAACCCATGCAGATCCTGAGCCTATTTAACAAAAAATATTAATTTAATTAATTCCCATTTGGCAAAACACAGCAGGGTGAATTTTGTTAAAATTCAAAATAAACAAAGCTCACTTCCCAGTATGCGCTGAAAACTATAGCCTATAATTTAATTAGGTAATCCTTGTTGCCCAGCTGACCCCGACTTCTTTATAGAAGAGGGGTGTCTTTCTTCTTAAATCAGTCCAACCTTTTTATCTAGCTTCCAGAACACAGGCCTTTTAGTAAGTTGGATCTGTAATTCCAAATTCCCCAAAGCATTCCAATTTTTCTGTCTGTCTTCCCAACATAGACCAAAGCAATGGGGGTGTGAAAAACAAAGCAATAAATCACCCTGTGTTTATTTCACACCAAAAGTGTGGGCAAAATCATAATTACCAGTCTTGAAATCCTACTGCTAGCCTTTTAAACCTGCAGGAAAATCAAAATCGCACAACATTACATTATAAGTGCCTTTATTATTGATCAGTGTCATTATTTTGTGAAGTGAAATGTGCAGAAAGTGAAGAACTGTGATTGTGTTCCTTTTAATTCACTTGTGTGATTTATTTATACTCAGAGACGTTGATTATGTTATGCCACGGATAAAGTGGTGTTTGACATTTTCGTGGTAATTTCTATTAATTTTAATTTAAATAAATACCTATATATTTCCCGTACACCGGCCTGGTTCTTGGCTCATTGTTAACTCGGCGAAGAGGGATCCACGTGGCATTATATGTGTCTGAGATAGGGCTAAAAAAAGAATCTGTTAAACACTTTGTTGCATAACCACGTGAGTGGGGAGGGAAGGAACGCCCCGTGTTGAGGGGGCTCATCAATAAACCGCTGCATTCACTGATGGAGAGAATCTAGTAATATATGGAAGACTTTGAATCCACGATAACCATATGCATTTTATTTCAAACCATAGCATTGAAACCATGTCTTGGTCCTGGCACCAATGTGAGCAGTCCAGCCCAAGCTGCTAGACCACAAGGCCAAAAATAGCAGAGGCTTCTTGTGTTTTCGGGAGGAGGAGATGCGATTTAGCAGTTGAGGCTGGACCGCTCCCTTTGGTGGTAAGACCCAGATGGATGTGCATGTGGCTAATGCCCTTCTGTAATCATACAGACTGCAACATGGTGGAATGGAAGGCTGCCTAGCGCCATTAAAGAGGTTATGACTAATGCAAAGCCTTGTGTTCATAATACCTTTTTATTTTATTTAGCTTATCTTCACATAATTGCATTTCTCAAGTACCGACCGCAATATTATCATACTTATACTTAATTAGATAAACCCATGGCATAGATCCTTTGAATATAATGTGTGAGGTTCGTTGGTTAATGCACCTGCTGCAGAGATCTGTCTTCAGCTGCAGGTCACACGTTTCACCCTCCTGAAGCTGTTAAAATCAGTATAATTGAGAAGGCTCATGCTCTCCTGTCTGGGGAGAGTGGCAAACCGAGCTGCCAGTGTGCCAATGTCCTTGGGGAGCTTTCCCAAGTCTCTCCAGTAGGCACACGAGGGAGCAGCAGTAGGCGCCATGCACATGCCATGGATGCTGGAAGAGGCGGGAGAAAAACAAAAGCAATGCATACCAGTCATCCTATTGAGCCTCCAACGGGTGCATGCCAAGTGATCCCATTGAAGTAAATGTGAACTAATACATTGCTGACTGTTCCTTAAAGTCCAGTGAAGTCTATGGAATACAAGTGGTGTGCTGGGAGGGTGAACTTGTGCTCAAGGCGGGTGGCAGCCTCCAAATGTGAGTGTGTTGATGAGTTGAGCGGTATTTAGATCTAGGCAAGCTTCCCCAGGCCCAGTTCAGTGTGACCCCCAAATCCCCTGCCTAGCCTACCCGGCCCCATGCCCCTGTTTCAGGCCGGTTCGTCCTAGGGCGCATCAGGACCCACAACACCGTTGCCTGAAACAGGGCTACACCCAGGGACGTCATTTCACCAAAATGCCAGGTGCAGCAGACGTAACATCACATGACCCTTGACCTGTGATGACATCACAGGAAGGGATGTCATTGGACCCCACCCTGAAGTGACATCATGGAAGGCAATAGAACATGACCTTTAACCCCTTAAATGAATCTAGTAAGTATTGCATAGAATTCCAGAAAGAAAGATTATTTGCTATTCCTATTATTTCTTATTTAGGGTCACTGATCAAAGTGTTACACTTGTGGAACTCCCTGTTTTTTTTTAAGAGGTCTCAACACAAGTTCTAGTCACTCCAGAAAGAAAGTGCCGCATTGTACTGACCACAACCCAGGAGCTTCAATGTAAAAACAAAAACATCTTTTTTTTAAAACATTTTCTTTTAGGGGTGGCAAGGGAGACCTCAGGGGTCGCAGATGCGACCCCCAAATGATGTCCCTGGCTACACCACACATGTAGCGCTGCGCTGGACTATCTCAGGCCACCATCATCTGCCCGGGCTGTCCTGTTCATGTGGCCCCAGGTCGTGCAATTTTCTGGGCTCGCCCTGACTGACCAGTTTGGGGCCGACCCGATTGTCACATCAGCCACCTCTAGGAAGCCCAGCTCATGCGACCCAGATTCACCCGCTCCCCCAGTCTTCCTCGCACCACCCAGGCAGCCTCAGGTGCTTACTCCCCGCCCAGCACATCTGGTCTCGACTTATTTTTCTCCTGGCCACTCTGTACACACCGGCTAGGGTTTTCCTTCCGGGATACTTGGTATTTGCGGACCAGCATGCTGAGGCTACTTCAGCTCTGGAGGGTGAGGGCGGTGGGAGCACTTGATGCCGCAACCCCCCATGGAGACCCCAGACAGTGCTCCTGTTCCTGTTTCCTCTGCTTCACCCAGTTAGAACTTTTTCTGCTGTCCTTTTTCTGTCTTCTTCAGCCCAAGGCCAGTCCATATCTGGCATCAGGGGTGACCTGACCCATTGTACATTGTACCAACATTCCATGGATCCCTTTACACGACAGGGACCTTGGTTCCACCAACTCCAGGTAAGTGAAACAATATAATCTAAAACATACATATTTAATGAAATGATTGGCACCCATAAACTGTGTGGGTGTGTGTCATTTCCTTCTACGAGTGTTAAGAGAGCCTGTAACTCCGTATTAGCCAGGCCCTAATTGGGCAGGGGCTACACAGATAAAAGATAACTCCTCTTTTTTTCATAATAACATGTGGTCATTTAACACCACATTCAGTTGAGTCACTTAGGGCATTATGCAGATTTTCATAACGAAATACTGCTGGATAAAGATTTAAAAAAAAAACAAATCCCTCAGTGCTGGCATCTGAATGTATCGTTTAATAAACGTTTTTTTCTTACCTATTTTCACTTCCAATGTAAAGGTAGAAATGGCTAGTCGCTAGTATGCCTAATATACTAAGGGATGATTTATGGGCCTTCTGTGCATTACATGGGTGCGCTGGTGAAAGCACAGCATCGGAGATGCCCACAGTCTCAACCCTTTAAAGTGGGCAGGCTGAAAATGCCTTTTACTGTATTGAAGGGTAGCGCCCGCACTTCTCTCTAAAAAAAAGTCAAGGAAATGTTTGGGGCTACTTTGGAATGTTAAAACAATTAAGCAGACTGTCAGCAGCCAGAAAGTCTGCATGGAATACCGCCAATGGTATTTTACCCAATCCTGAAATGGGTGTATCCGACAGTATTTGGCAAATGCTACAGGATTTCCCGTTTCCCAGGGTCACCACCCACGTCTAAATGAGACCTATAGCCTGTGATGAGGACTTCATGAATGTTGAATATGGAGCCTCAGATCCAGAAGTCATTAGCAGATGGCAAAGGCGACTCGGATTCTAATGGCGGCTTACAATGCGTCTAATTAATAGTACTAAATATCCTTGTAATCCTGTAATTACAATATGAAAAATGGCGATTAAAGGATTATCCTCTAATGGTGCATTCAGTGAACATTAGCTGAAAGGAAGGGAATCATACGCGCGATGCCATTGGGCCTCCGTGCCCTATTGTCCGCTGGGGAAAAGCGCCAAGTTGCGTTTGATCGCGCAGAGCTATATCTCCCAAACCCACCACAGACACCACAAACAAAACATAAATCCTTCCGGACGCTGCAACATTTTACCAATTTCAAGACGCCTATTGAATTTATTCCAAAACTGGATATTTTGATAGAACCATAGAAATAGCGGTGGAACTTTGCCCCATGTAATCCACCCCAGAAACAAAAAGGCCAAAACCAATCTCTTTGTAAGTCTCTTAAATTCTCCTTTCGTTCATTGTTGAATGTGAACCTGCATACTATTCAAAGTTCATATACATAGAGTACACAGGGGCCAACTGAAACAGCCAGAGGTCTAGGTGCAAATTCTATCAAGTGCCATTCAAGATTAAAAGCCCGATTCATGGAAATCCGCACATAGATCTCGCAAAGCCTACGTGCCGAGACCGACTCTGCGCGTTCATGGAATTGTTCCTGCAAAGTAGGACTATCCACAAGTCGCAGCCGGAATGCCCCCGACGCGCCCCCATGCAAAGCAAAAACAGCCAGAAACAGCTACTTTTGGGTTCTCCGAGGGCACAAATACATGCACCCTTAAAAAAGTGCATAGGGTCCCCTGCAAACAGCCCTGCATCTCGCAGACCCTGCGCGGTGTCCCCTGTACTGTTAAGGCACCCCCACAACATGTGTATGAATAATTGTAACTTAAAACTCAGAAAATCTGCGTGGGAACCCCCGTAAACTGTCCCTGCACCCTGCTACACTGCGTATGCGCACCCCTGAGTTAGATCGGAAACCCCCGGCTGTGTACATGCACCCCTTCCTCTGACACACGCTCTCACCTCTGTGCTGTGAATCTATGCACAAGTGTCTCTACGCCTGCCTTCTGGTGGTGGTTCGAATGAGGGTTGTGAGTGGCCATTTCTCTGCCGAGAGGTTTCACAGTAGGATCCATGAATATGCATCATTCCACGCAATAGTGGCTGTGCGATGGACCGCCTGCCGGGCCATGATAACACCTACATTTTCCCTTGTTCATCCTCATTTTACAAGTTCTACATCCCTCCCAGCCCTCTGCGCAAGCCACGCCCCGCGTGGTGTCTCATGGAAGGCACTCAGCTGCTCGCAGAGACGTGCCAAGCATGCGCAAAGTCCCTGCAAAGTAGGTAAAAGTGCCATGCAGTCGATTCCATGAATCAACAAATGGAATTTCGCATGCAGTTTGGAGCACAATGGCCCTATTTACTGTTCAAATAATTCCATGAAATGGGCCCCAAATGTGTGTCGCGGACATGCGCACCCATCAGGGTGCAAAAATAAAGATGTCGGCTAATCAACCACAAAAATCATAAGTGCTAACAGCGTGTATGTTCGTCCTGAATTCCCATAAGGAATCACTGTAGGCTCCACCCACTCCCGTACTAGGCATCTCGGAGACTGTACAAAGCTGTCTGTTCATGGCCTTTGGCTATAGATGGACTATAAGTTAGCTTAACAACTTACCTTATTCTTTACATGCATCTACTCTTGGGGTAAGGAAACCCTGAAACGTGGCCTTCAGAAGTGCATGCGATTTTATGAACCATCCTGCCAGTTTTAGACCTGGAGCCACTAAGCTTAAGACACCTGCAGGGAATTTCTCAAGATGGGGAGGAATAAGTTGAATTCCTAGACCCAAACGCAGCGCAAACTGAATTATCTCCTGTCACTCACCTCCTGGCGAATTTGCTCAAAATCTCCATTCACAATATTATGCATAGAGTTACAATGCTTGATAGCTATCCCTGTGTCATGATGTGCAAAGAAAAGACCCTAGAATGTTCATTGTATGCACACAGAGCCTATATTTTCTATTTAAATAATAGGGATTTACCGTGCCACTGTAACACGCATAAGCGCAGCCCCCTGTGATAATGCTATGCAAGCACAGAGACCTGCTTAACCGTTAAAGACAAGCTGCAGTTACAACAGATGGCAAATTGGCAATGCCTACTCATAGATAGAAGTGGTATAGTGTCCACAAATCACATTATGATGCCGCTCGGTGGCCACATAGGGGCGCGTCCCGTGCTCTTCTGCTCCGTTCGCTCGATGCGCCTCCAGTTGCTCGCACTCACGCAAATGCTCCGCTCCGTAAAGGGTACATTTCGAAAAGTATTCTTCCAAAACCGTTTTGCTTGTAAAATCACAAGTCTTAAGCTCTAATGCCTGTAACTGCAGAAAGTACACGTTTGCATAAGGTAGGCACAATTGTTGTAAAGTGTTTCCAGCAGTTTTGCTTAGTCATCCCGAGTGAGACGGGTATGCCAGGTGTGGGTCTCAGCCCTGCACCGCCTAGACACGCAAGCCACGCTTCAGTGATGACGCCTAGGGAGGCTAAACCATGTCTGGGGAGGCTTGTGGTCTCGTGCAGAAGGGATGTGACCTAGCAGCCAGGGCTGGACTGCCTCTTTTGGGGTGGGATCAAGCCTGATTTGCATATTGTCCTTTCCCTTCTAGAATGGCATGGCAGGCTGATAAACCATGGTCCGGCGGGTGGCCCGGAGCAATTGCCAGGGCCTAAACATGATTCATAAACCTTACAACCCTCAACCTTCACTTTTACTCAGGTGTTTTCATCAACAGTTTAAAATAACAACAACAAAAACCTCAAAAACAGAAGACAGGTGGGTCAGAGACTCGCCACTGTGTTTTCACTTAAATGATCAAAAACATAACTTATTCCAGGGATCTCTTGATTTCATAAGGAAACTGTAGTGGTGAGTCTCTGACGCACCTTTCTTGTGTTTAAGACACCGGTCTGCTTATTGATTGTGCTCCAGTCCTTAGTATATAGTAACACTTGGGCTTCACACAGCCTCGCCTTTCATTGCCTGGACCACTTGACCACCTCTCAGGAGAACCAAACCGCTTGATAGAGGCTCCACCAACTACCTGGATTCCTGGTTCCCCGGGCCCACATTTTGAATACTAGACTCGCTTGCACCAATGAATAGGAAAGAAGTGTCAGGTACCTTTATACTGTCCTAGCTACAGAGATGTGGAGGAAGCCAACCTTCTGACGCCGTCTAGAAGGAAAAAGGCTTTGCTATCAAGATGTTTGGTAAACTGTGCAGCGTCCCTGGAGAACGAAGACATCTGGTCTGGATGTTGTAGAAATGGAGGGTCTCTTTCAACTCAAATGACATGCATTGATCGGGAAAACAAATGGCACCAGTCCTGGAAGAAGCAATGCATGAAATGCATCGAGTGGCCAAACCAGCAGGATCACTGCATTGTTATCTTGCACCTCGGACACAAAGGCACAAGCATGCATATAGCTGTGTAGGCATGCTGGGCTTTACATGTCATGTCTAGCCTGAAGACAAGGTGTCGCACGTCTAAACCATGCAGCATCCTGGGAGCGCGCAGAGACGGGGCAAGACGTGCGACACCTTGTCTTCAGTCTAGACATGACATGTAAAGCCCAGCATGCCTACACAGCTATATGCATGCTTGTGCCTTTGTGTCCGAGGTGCAAGATAACAATGCAGTGACCCTGCTGGTTTGGCCACTCGATGCATTTCATGCATTGCTTCTTCCAGCACTGGTGCCACTTGTTTTTCCGATCAATGCGTGTCATTTGAGTTGAAAGAGACCCTCCATTTCTACAACATCCAGTTCAGATGTCTTCGTTCTCCAGGCACCCCTAAATCTCCCTGCATGAATGAGTGGAAGAGCAAAACCCCAGGATCTACTATAGACCTTGTTGATGAACCTCCAAAGCCCTTAGTACCCCATTACCCTTCCTTGGGGTCCTATAGTAACTGCATCATTACCAAACCGGTTGAGCTGTCAGTTTCACCAAGTTCTATGTCAACCTTTTTCATGAATGTTACCAAACACCGGCTCTAGGTAACGACAATTGGCACATGCTTTCCCATCTTTCAGATGGCAGGGTGGTTTCCAGATCTCATGGAACACCCTGCCCTGTGACTATGGCATCCCCACATCCTACTAGAAGGTCCTACAGTGCTGGGAAACGCATCTTTTTGAAAATACCTGACACATACCCAACATAAAATCTTCGGAAATGCATTATTGCAGTTGCAGGAGCGAATACCCTTAGAACAATGTTTCCATTCTTGGCGCAAGCGTAGGTTTTTCTGCATCATGTCAGTGTTGCTGAGTTGCTTGTTTTTGGTATCGGGCACTATCATTACTATGTGGGCTCTTAGCGCTGGCACTTGGGGCACACAGTCACATTCAAAGAATCAAGTTGTTGGGTGGGTTGGATTCTTGGTCGTATCACTTTCCTCAATAGTGAATAATCACTAGTGATTCTGATCCGTGTGTGGACTGATGAACAACTGGTGATGGGTGATATTTTTACATGCAATGGTGAAATAAAAATCAGGTTTAATAATCGCAGACATTCCATTTTTTGACAAGATGTCCATTGATGTTTTTTTCTGAAAGGTATGTTAATTTACTTAGACGCGTGGATTGAAAAATAAAGTGCTATTTTGCTGCAAACAGGTTCATTTAAAGCAACATATTTTTAGGATTGTTTTATGAATTACTCAGATCTTTAAACAATCCGTTTTTTGTTGGTGGATGCACATTTTTGTTGGGAAGGCAGCATTTAGCAACTTTTGAAAAGGTTTATTTTTGGGGCACAAGCTGCCAAAATGGCATCTAGGTGAATCAAAAGTGTTTCAGCAGATTGAAAGAATGTGCAATACACACTGCTTTAATATTTGTCTTTGGTACCATCGGGTGGAGCTTCATAGTTCAGGGCCAAAGTGTAATCAGTAATGCTGACCCTTTTCGGTTATGTTATGTTATGGGGTATATGTATAGTGCCTGCTGCCATTGGTATGGCCTCAACGCGCTGTGTGGATGAACGCTCCTTCGGAAGACCGTAGTCTGTGTGGAAAGTGACGAAAGAAGTGGTAAAATGCATGCGTGCATTTATAGCCAGACAGAAGGTAGGTAGAGAATGGCTAGGCCTCTAACAGCATCCCATATTACAAAGGTGTGAGGGCGGGTGCTGTGTCAAATGGTCAAAGAGTCAAAGCTACGTAAAGAGCTGGGCTGAATTTTGCGTGGGACTCAGCTGTATTCTATGGGTCGTAAAATGCAAAGTGGTGAGATTCCAGTACCAAACCCAAATCTGGGGAATCAAAGTAGCATACCCACACCTGGAACACACTGGGAAGTAGAAAGCAAGCATGGAAAAACACAACCAAGGTAAGAAATCTACATCAGTAACACTCGAGGAAGTGAAATGGAAGTGTGGAAAAATACAACAGTGGCAAGATTCACAGTAAGGTGTCCCTTACCTGGCTGTAGCTATTGGCCGGGAGAATCACATCTTGCATGGCAAAGGCACCAAGCAAACAGGCAACCCGGGAGGGAGGGCACCCTTAGCCTGCCCCCTTCACTGGTCGTCCTGTGAGATTCTCTTAAGAAGCTGTGTTCTTGGGTCACCTGACCAAGAGGAACACCAATCTGGTGTCAGGTGCGGGCAGATGGTGGAACCAGGAGAGCTGAGGGGGAAGGGAGGTAAGGACGAGTGTGGAAGCGCAAGAAGTGAACTGGGGAAGGGAGAGTGAAAGAAAGAGGAAGAGAGGCCCAAGGTCCAGGCAAAACACCCATCCTGTGCACCGCAGGTTACTAAGTGCATCTGCAATGCCGAATTAGGGAACCATGGATATAAAATGCTTTCTGTATAAAGCAAAGTGATTTTGACACAGACATATCCATTAGCATAGTATAAACAGGGGTGCCAACTTTCCATTTTACAGGGGCTGAGGAGTGGGAGGTGAGCCTTATGGTTCAAACTTAGAACCAGGTAATCTCATGGGAAATGACAGCAAAGAAAACTGCGGTTGGGCAGCACTATTTTGCAATTTCTAACAAAACTAAGTGATGAGTGGAAGGTGTTTATTTAATCATGACTACTGGCAGTATTCTAAGCAATATTCCATACCTTGGCTTTTTTAGTTTCCCTGCGCCAATACAGAATGGGGGTTAACCTTTTGCAAACCAGTCTTGGGCCTGTCAAAAATGAGAACAGCCCAGTCACACTTGCTAGGCCTTGTCGCCTCAGAATGGAAAAACAAGCAGACAGACATGGTTTTGGCTATGTGGGCCTAATTAGGGAGGTACAATATGAGAACCACGTCTGCGCATGCGCGCTCGCGCTTAGAGAAACAAACTAAAGCCAGAAAGGGCAGGCTGGAATGCTCTGAATCCATCATGCCCTGTGACATTCCGCTGGAAAGCCTTACCCAGTGTTCCATGAAAATCAGTCTTGGTTAGGGCTGTACCGAACTTCGGCTTCGAGTCCCTATTCTGCCGAAGTTCGGCTGAAATACAGCTATCCGGCTTCGGCAGAATAGTTTCTGTTTAGGGACTCGAAGCCGAAGTCCACTTTCTATGATTAGCTGCCCTCTCCCTGTTTGGGAGATGACAGCCAATCATAGAATGTTTGACAGTGTTCAGGCTGCAGAAGCCAAACAAGCTGTTTGCCTATTGGCTTCTGCAGTCTGACCACAGAGGAACCAGCCTAACGTGTTGAAATAGGAAGCGAGGGAAGGGAACAGTTCTTCCCTTCCCTCACTTCCTATGCCAGCACCCGGACCCAATCACCAGGTAAGTGACCCGACTCCCCCCCCCCCCATACCCCCTCATCACGGTGAGGCTGCGGGGCCTCAGGGAACCCCCGCGGCCTCACCGCAATAATGTTCTGTTTGTCGGGCCACCGGTGCAAAGCCGGTGGCCCGACGTTTATTTTGCATTGGGGGGCCGCTCCTACAGGAGCGGCCCCCCCAGACTCATGAGGCCGCCGGGGCACTTTGCCGACCCCGGCGGCCTCGGTGCCCCCCATCCCCCTCACCACGGTGAGGCCGCGGGGCCTCAGGGAACCCCCGCGGCCTCACCGCAATAATGTTCAATTTGTCGGGCCACCGGTGCAAAGCCGGTGGCCCGACGTTTATTTTGCATTGGGGGGCCGCTCCTACAGGAGCGGCCCCCCCAGACTCATGAGGCCGCCGGGGCACTTTGCCGACCCCGGCGGCCTCGGTGCCCCCCATCCCCCTCACCACGGTGAGGCCGCGGGGCCTCAGGGAACCCCCGCGGCCTCACCGCAATAATGTTCAATTTGTCGGGCCACCGGTGCAAAGCCGGTGGCCCGACGTTTATTTTGCATTGGGGGGCCGCTCCTACAGGAGCGGCCCCCCCAGACTCATGAGGCCGCCGGGGCACTTTGCCGACCCCGGCGGCCTCGGTGCCCCCCATCCCCCTCACCACGGTGAGGCCGCGGGGCCTCAGGGAACCCCCGCGGCCTCACCGCAATAATGTTCAATTTGTCGGGCCACCGGTGCAAAGCCGGTGGCCCGACGTTTATTTTGCATTGGGGGGCCGCTCCTACAGGAGCGGCCCCCCCAGACTCATGAGGCCGCCGGGGCACTTTGCCGACCCCGGCGGCCTCGGTGCCCCCCATCCCCCTCACCACGGTGAGGCCGCGGGGCCTCAGGGAACCCCCGCGGCCTCACCGCAATAATGTTCAATTTGTCGGGCCACCGGTGCAAAGCCGGTGGCCCGACGTTTATTTTGCATTGGGGGGCCGCTACTACAGGAGCGGCCCCCCCAGACTCATGAGGCCGCCGGGGCACTTTGCCGACCCCGGCGGCCTCGGTGCCCCCCATCCCCCTCACCACGGTGAGGCCGCGGGGCCTCAGGGAACCCCCGCGGCCTCACCGCAATAATGTTCAATTTGTCGGGCCACCGGTGCAAAGCCGGTGGCCCGACGTTTATTTTGCATTGGGGGGCCGCTCCTACAGGAGCGCCCCCCCCAGACTCATGAGGCCGCCGGGGCCCTTTGCCGACCCCGGCGGCCTCGCTGTGAAAAGTGCTCACCCCTTGAGCACGGTGAGGCCGCGGGGCCACAGGGAACCCCCGCGGCCTCACCGCAATAATGTTCTGTTTGTCGGGCCACCGGTGCAAAGCCGGTGGCCCGACGTTTATTTTGCATTGGGGGGCCGCTCCTAAAGGAGCGCCCCCCCAGACTCATGAGGCCGCCGGGGCCCTTTGCCGACCCCGGCGGCCTCGCTGTGAAATGTGCCCCCCCCTCACCCCTTGAGCACGGTGAGGCCGCGGGGCCACAGGGAACCCCCGCGGCCTCACCGCAATAATGTTGTGTTTGTCGGGCCACCGGGCCAAAGCCGGTGGCCCGAGATTGTATTGCATAGGGGGGCCTAAAAAAAAAAAAACTATTCGGCTCACTATTCGGCTCCGGCCGAATAGTTGACAAACTATTCGGTATCCGGCCGAATACTAAATATGCTATTCGGTACAGCCCTAGTCTTGGTCCTGGCACCAATTTGAACAGTCAGTCCCAAGCTGCTGCACCATAAGGCTTGCCCGAGGGGGCTTACGTTCCAGGGCAGACGGCACGCGCCTTAGCAGGTCAGACGCACTGTGCCTTCTGGTGACAGGGTCAAGTATGATTTGCATATGGCGGGACCCGTTCAGTAATGCACATGCTGGATGCATGAGGACGATGGCATGGGAGGCTCCCCAGAACAAGGACAGAGAATGCAATTAAGGGGCCCTGTTTCACATTCTTGGTGATTGTGTTTAAATAAACACAGAAGGAAATCAATTTGTTTTCTATCTCCGTTTATTTATCTGCTGGGTCCATCATGTGTTGCAAACCACTGGCATTGCAGGCTTGCAGCAGGGAAGGATGCGGACGGATTGTGATACATATTTCTGAAGCTATTTTGACTACTTAGACCAAACGTCTGAGGCCAGCAGCCTGTGTGTCCTGTATGTCTGCATGTTTAATAATACATGGATGCTTTTTCTGATAATGCAGAAACATTCTTGATGCAAATTATGTTTGTATATAACAGACAAAGGTGGGTAAATGCAGATAAATGGGCAAAACATATTTCGGATGAATACGGAGGGAAATGCATATAATTAAGCCTGGCATCCTTCACAGTATTACTTTAATTTGAAAAAAGGTAGCAGGCGCTCCTCTCCAGAAAGAACATGGCATGATAACCTGTGCTGAGATGAGAGTTTGCAGCACACGCTTTTTGCTCACTGTACCTTTCACAGATGGGAAATATCCATTTGCATAGCAGTCTTTTCGGTGCTGGACTGCCCATGTGGGCGGGACAAAGACTGATATGCAAATGAATATTTCCCATCTGTGAAACGTACAGTGAGCAAAAAGCAGATGGCTGCGAACTCTCAATGTGGTTAACAACCACTGAACAGGTTATCATGCCTTGTTCTTCCGAGAGAGGGGCACCTGCTACCTTTGTTGAACATTAGTACTTTAATCTGCTTTACCTGAACAATATTTCTTATGTACCAAACCTATGTATTCACCTATCCTTAGATAGGTGATCAAACAGAAAATAGAATGTTGATGCCTTTTCTAAGGTTCCTCAGTTGGCTGATGCTTCGGAAGCAGAAATCTGTCTGCAAACTACAGGTCATGCGTTTGTATCTTGGATGAGCCGGCAAAAAGCATCTCTTCCTCCGGAGGCAGGTAGAAGGAGTAACTGAGTTGGATCATGCCCAACTGTCTGTGGACTGGCTATGATGGGCAGAGCTGCCAGTAGGCTTAATACCTAGAGGAGCTGTCCGAGTGCCCATGCAGAACAAGTGGGAGCAGCAGCTGGCATCCACATGTCCTTAACCTCAGGCACGTGGGGCAGGAATGAAGCTCGATGTCTGGACAAGCAGTCTCGGTGCCCAGTACTAGTGTGCTCCAACTCAACACCCCCACTCACAAACCCATGGGCACAGAAGAAAGCATGCTGCTTGACTCCTTGCAGGGTCAAGGCCACCAAACTCAGTAGCACAACATTGATTTTACTTTTCTGCTAGGTGAGGATTATGGCTCATGCCATGAGCAAACTAAAGGACCATTCAGCATGTTAAGTGCACTATATAAATAATAATTATTGCTATACATTGAACAAACATTGTATACTATTACCAGATATATGAGCCAGGTGTTTTTTGCAGTTCACATTTAACAGAATCTTTTCTAGGTAATCCCAATGTTGACCCGTTTGGAAAATAAGATGCTTTAAGATAGAGGGATCTGCCCTGGATCACATCATTTGGACAAGTGCAGAAACCTGGCTGTGAGCCTGAGTTCTCTGACTGCAAATTGCCATGTTTTAGACATTCTGGTATGGTATTGTTTATTTATAAAGCGCCTATACACAGGCAAGTGTTTCAGGGTGCTCAAGGGAGGATGGGAACATGGGGATAAAACAACAGTTGTTCAGAGCCCTTGACGATAAAAGTCTGCACAGGCAGAGCAAGTTCATAACTATATTTACCAGTTTGAGAAACAGCAAATAGGCCTTACAGCGATTCTGCACTTTTAACAGTGCAATTAAGGGGGTGAAGACAAGGGGGTGAAGTCAAGCAGAACAGACAGACGATCTTCGGCACGGTATTTGCGGATCATCAAGTGCACAGATGGTCACAGGGAGGGGGAGGTCCAAATGCACCCGTCGGTGCAGACTGGGGTAAGTGCAGAGAGAGCCAATCTCTTGGGTTATTTCTCAAGTGCATTCTCCTGCTACATTTTTAGTGTTGCATCAAATTGCAATGGTGTGGAGTAAGTGCAGAGAGAGCCACTCTCTTGGGTTCTTTCTGAAGTGCATTTTCCTGATGCATTTTTAGGATTGCGCTAACTTGCAATGGTGTCTGCATAGTAGTCTGGTAAAAGTGAAACCAGCACTCTGCGTATGGGTGCCAACTTCAAAAGTTTCCACATCGTGGTTAACAGCTCAGTCATAAAGCACAACCTTAGACTGAGCCAGTAAGATCATCACAAGAAAGGGTGATCTGCCCTAAGCAATCAGGGTATGGGTATGGCCGGCATGGGGGAGAGAGAGGACATGTACCTAGCAGCGTTCTACAGTACTTTGTCCCATTTAGACTAGATATACAAAATGGCTCACCGTTCCATCATCCTGCCAGTTATGAATATCCCAATGGTCTGAAGGCAGGACAATTAAGGGCTAACCCATTGAAAGTGACCCACTTTTATTACAAATATGCAGAAATAAACCAGACATGCTGCCCTGATTGACATGCTTTGCAACATCTGGGTTTGTTGCTTGCACGCTGTATTCTAGTACGGTACTTGCACTTTTATTTTCACAGAACAAACACAAGACTGCAAGTATCTTAATGCAATGTTGAGGGGCTAAACTGGAATGGTTAATGGGTAACATCAAGATGTCTTTAATACCTCCCCTGGGTTATAAACATGTGTAATAACACCACCTGCTCTTAATTGTTGTTTGTTGCAGTATGCACTTTATTGTTAAGCATGGTGTGAAGTTGCACTCTGACAAAATCACAACATACAGTTAGCTAGGGAAACCAACTGATGATTTTCCTTTTAAGAACATGGTTTTACTTTGAAATGGTAATGGCAAAAGGTTGGTCCTGCTTCCAGCCCATTTCCCTGCTAACAACCAAAGCTTTCTAATTCTGGTGAAAATAAATCACTGTTCAGAGCATACAAACTATATCACTGAGCCACTTGCGGTGCAGCCCTGTCATGTCACTCACTGAACATGTTCCTGGTGGCACCCCGCACCACATTTTTCAGATGGGGGAACTTCTGGAGGACTCTACGGTATTTGGTTGCACTGGTTTAAAATGGAATGGATCAGTGCCTTGTAGCATGGTTCCTATGAGGAAAATACAAATAAGAAAATATGGCATTCAGAAAGTTCTGCAGGTCTGTTTATTGCATTTGATATTTTACCGCATTATACTGCTGCGATTTTATGGGAGCTGCCCCACCCCAATTTCCCTGTCGTACCACCCCACGCTCCTCCTACTGCACCCTTTATTTTACCCACTACCCACCCCACTTCTTCCATGGCAAAATGTCTTGCATTTAAATACAGAGAAATGGCTGCAATGAAATTGGGTGGATAATTTGTGCACTAGTCTCAGGTGGATAGCTCACGAGCAAGTGCTCGCCTTGGAAGCAAGACGACGCAGAGCAGCACAGGTTCAATCCGCAGGTCTGCGCTTAGAAACCACAGGCTATAAAATAAATAACCAATTATAATTATAATTATAGTATGCACGTATGGGAGATTTACAACAGAAACTTCACTTGCAAGCAAGGGAGCACAGCACAAACATGCACTTCGATAGCTATTATGAATAGGCATTTAGCAGGCAAAGTCATAATGAAATGACCTAGTTGTAAGGTGGCAACAGCTGACACATGTTGCGGTTTATTACGTGGTCCTGATCAACTCAGGGAGTTCCTTTTCCCCCAATGAATGTGACGCACAATAAAGCACTATTAGTTTGTTAAGGTTCAGGTGGTTAAGGCCTCCAACCCGTCTCGCACCCAATCCCAACAAATACCCAGTGCCACAATGGACTAGGAACCAGGCCGATGTGCTGTAAGAATATATATTTATTAATTTGTTTAAACCAAATTTGACAAATAGACTATCATCAGCCACCAATGCTGTGGCAACACAAGAACAAAAATGACTTCTGTAATGGCAACAACACAGAGATAATACTGAGATATGCAGTCACAATTTCCCAGAACTTTCTTTTCAAATCACCCACCAATACAGAAGAGAACAATTCAAAACACACAGTGATTGCTGATTTGGTTGTAATACATTTCTCCAAGCAACCCCCACCCTCATAACACTAATTATACTTGACCCCTCTGAATTGAAGGCCAGTGGCAGAGAGTTGGAACACAATGGGAAAATCATTTTGGGATTTAGATAAAATGCACACTTTATTATTACCACAGATGCAATGTGAGGGAAATAAAAGCAATGGGAACATTTGTTTTGCCACACCTAAAATAAACAGGCAGAGCTTTGTGGTTTGGGTCAGAGCACAATGGGAAAAAAGGGGCAATTTTGTTCCCCACCACACATGCAAAGGAATTACAAGGCTTCACACTTCTGATCTACAATGCAGGGTATAAGGGGAATTTTGTTTTGCACCCAGCACACTCACTTGGAAACAGGGTTTTGGGATCAATTCTTTTGGCAAATCTTTGTGTCTATACCAGCTCAAAACACACTGGCAAGAGCTTGTTAGTTATGAATGCCAACAAAACACATCTCGTGATTTCCATAAGGGAATTAATTGATTAACTTTAATTAAATATGCTAAGGATCTACACAGACAAACAGGATATTTTGCTACAGGAAATAACTAAAACAATGCTTGAAAATGCTGGGCCTACACAATCTATGGCTTTGGGGATAGTTTTACTTACAGGAGAGGCCTTGTAATGAGAATCAGTGAAGAGCGGGGCACTTCTGGGACAGCAAGGGTGTCAGTCCAGGAAAGTCCCCTCTGGTTCCTCTAAGGGGTCCCAGTCAGCTTCTTTGTCTACTGGTCCCTTTCTCCAATGTAAGATTTGGGGCCTCTCTGCTTGGATGTTTCTCGCAAGAGTTCAGCAGCAGGTTACCTCCCGGAATAAGTGGAAAAAGCCCATTTCTAATGCAAACTGGAATACTTATAGGGCAAATGACATCGAAAACTTGTCATGATTCCCACAAAAGGTTTTGGTTGATTTTCTCTTCCCACCTCCCATCTGTGTGCTAATAGGACAAGGAGATGAGGGATGGGAGTTAGGAAGCTGTGGGAGGAGAAAGCTTCATCATCCCAAACTGACATGTGGAGTTGGCATGTTCAAAACTCTAAAAATCTATCAACATGGCAAGTGCCTCATTTTTCTAATCTTTCTATGTATGGGTATATTTTTAAGAACTTTATTTTAATGCAAATCAGATGCTAATCTGCAGTCGGCACCCCCTTCCTATGCAGGGATACATTTTATTTTTTTACTCAGGAGCCCTATCAGTGAAAAATATGCCTCATCATAGGTCCCATGTTAATTCTGACCTTCACCCTCACACCAACTTTCAAATCTCTTGGAATCAAGTAAGGACCAAATCATATTTTGATGAATAACTTTAGTTACGTTTATCACACAAAAATCATGTTAGCATGGTTCAAAGAGGGTTACTGTCACCTTTAATAAAAGTCTGGAATGACCATTGTAGCATATACGCTGCCCTTTCTATTCAATAATATGTACTTTTCTATTAACTAAACTCCCGTTTTCTTTCTTTGTTCACTCTCAGATTAATTTTCCCTTGAGCATGTGATCAGCCAGAGGCTGGCTAATGTTTATCTTCGCCTCTCCCTTTAAGGCAGGAATGGCCCCAATTGCAACTCTAATTGACATTTTATGGGAATTGTGACCTCAAGGTCACTTCTGCTGAAAGAACAGGCATGGCTTTATCTTTCCCCACTGTGGTTTAAATCTAAGCAGTCTATTTCTTTCTATATTTTTAAGCAATGGCCCTGATTGGTGGTTGACAACCAGACCTCCCTCTCCAGGATTAGCAGAGGAAAGGTCTTGGGTGTTAAGTTTCATCTTTAGGAGAAATGATCAGCTGCATGTACAATTCTGCAAGAAATGGTTTTTAAACTCACACACAATGCATATTACATGAAATTGTATAACGCAACTGGGCCTTATATCCATGTGCAACATACTTCTTTAATCTCACAGTTGGAAAATACAAGAATATCACTTCTGGATTATCCATATGTATAGGGCAGTTATGTCAGAAAACCATGTTTACATTATGAAAGTCTAGTGAGCACTTCTCTTAGCATACTGTCATTGGAATGAGGAAAAAGGACTTTCATTCATTTCTTATAATTGCAATGATCTCAGTTTCACTTGATATGACTGGAGCACAATCTGGTATTACATTGAAGATAATGTACACACTGCTATCTGTCTCTTTAAGTAAAAGTGCAGCTCTCCATCGATTTAGTAAAACATCATTGTCAGCCACATGTCTTTCTTTTTCTGACTGAAATGCATTACGCATTTCTTCGCACCTTTGAGATTCAAGCACACTTTCTTTCCTTTGAGATGTAGGCCTGTTTTTGGTTCAATATGTCTCATGTTTGACATCACCATTTCTGTGCTACCCTTATACTTCAATGGGACTTTACAAATCACTCTGGCATCTTTATTTCTGGCATTCAGGGGCTATATTTCACCCCACACACATGTTGTAGAAACCGGTGCATATATTGTGGAACTGCCTGGCACATGGCTATTTACTATAGCAAAACAAAAGGAGTGATGGCTGGAAGGTTTATAATACATCTTAACCTCTGACATTGCTCTGGACAACCCTCCAGACCATTGTTCTTTCTGCTGCCAATATGAGAGCCAAAACGGGATTTAATGGGCCATTCAGTATAGGGAATAGATGCAAGGACACACTTTGCTTATAAAATCATGTAGTTGAAGGCACAGATGGTGAATATATTTTATTACACCAAGAACTGATTTACAGCTGTAATTAATCCATTGCACGTCTACCTTTCAGAAGACTGTTTAGAAATAACCATGGAAGCACCATACAAGCACACAGCTGAGCAATAGAGCTACCTCCGAGAGATCCCAGAAGAGTGTGTTCTGGGTGAGGAGGGGCGGTAGTCAGTGAGAGGGGTCATAGGGATTAACTTGGCCATGGGTGGGTAAAAAACCAAACAACCAATCACATGTGTGTCCAGACTCACAACACACACACATCCCATCTCCCTCCAATCTGTAATCCTATGATAACAGTTTTTGCTTTTCAGCTAAAACAAAAACAAAAAAAGGTCAGAACGTAGAGCGAGGAGAACAGAGAGAGTCTGGTGAGCGGAGTGAGTACGATGGGAAAGAGATGCGTTTAGGGGGGTCTGTGAGAATGGGGGTCAAGCTAGTGATATCCAGCGACATAATTTTGCAAGTTTGTATATAAAACAAGCCTGTGCCGCAGCAGCAGTGAACTTGACCTGTATCTTCAAAGCGCTGAGATTTGGTCTGAGCTAAATTCCCATGGTCAGGTGCCTAGAATGAACAAGAAACTCTTTGCATGAGAACACTGCAAGGGATGCCAGAGAGTATGTTCACACTGCATAAGTGAGTGATCGGAGGAGCACAGGTGCACATTGCTTGCACGAGCTCAGTGGCTCCTTTTCTCAATAACGCCCCTGTCTCTCTCTCTCTCTCTCTCTCCTGGCCATGCTCTGCCTCTCAGAGAAACACACTCTTACCTGGGGGCAAAAGTCAGTCACCCTACCCCGCAGCATCTGGTGCGCCAACCTCTCTTTTCTGACCCTGCGCCGCCCCCATATGCCCGACTTCAGAATGCTCTGCTAATGGAGTCAAAGCCCATCTCCACGCATCATTAGCACAGGCCACTGGAGTGCCAGCCAAAGCAATTTACTGCCCCCACCCAGCCCCCGTATTGGGCACCCTTCGCACTCCAATAATTACCTATCTCTACTAATTTAAGGCAAAGGCGGTGGTTGCTATGGCGATTCTTTCAGAAAAAGTCAGATCTTTTCCCCCTGCTTCTCTTCAAGAGACAATTCATTAGACTTAGTGGCGTAATGACTTAGACATAGCTGTGTGGCAGGGAGTGCAGGACTCCACACCTCTTTAATCAGACTCCACTAATAGCAGAGGTAGATGCACTTGACTCTGGTTCTTATGCACGCTCTCCTGCTTCCCGCCCCCTCCGTGCAGCAGTTTGTTTAATGTTTCACAATATTAGCATGACCTTGCATTGGAAATAGGTAAGATGTCGGCATGAGAAATCTTGTCCTGAAACTCGAGTACACGACTGAGGTAACCAATTCATATTATCTATTTCGGACCCAATGAGAAGGGGGGCATTAAGTCACATGACAGGAAGGCCAGACAGACACCATTTTAATATAACAGGAAGTTGTTTAATGTAGCACTCTGATGTGAGGTGTCATCAGGGGGTAACCACAAGCTGTGGAAAAACACACACACACCACACGCACACATACACTCGCACACACTCATGCATGCGCGTACGTTTGCTCTTCAGGAAACCCCACTGATGCATGGAGGCTCACCATTTATTTACTTCCATGCATCTAACATCAGACGCACGAAGCAAAGGTAGCTGCGGGCGAGGCTGAGGCAGCAACTACTGTAAGGGACTGTGCTACCTGGTAACATTCTTTTTAATATTGCAAAATGATCTCACTCCTTGAAATCACTGAGGTTCACAGTGTCAGTCCTGCAGCCAGCTGAGAGATAGCCGATGGAGGTTGCGTCAAGTGGTTCTTCCAGCAGTCACTGTTGACTCCTTGGCTAGGAACCTGGTGTTCAGAAACTGGTGGGGTTGATCACAATTCACCCCGGGGATTCAGGGGTCACTAGATCATCTGGTAGGATGGTTTTTGGATGATCATCTCAGTCATGGTCACCATCAAGGTCCCGGGAGAGGTTTTTGAAGCAGGGCACATGTTTAGCCCCTTGTAGATACCTGGGGTGTCAGACTTTAAGGAGGATAAAGACCCCCACTTGTATCTGGGATTATTTCCCCCCTTCATTTACTCAACAGTTGTTCATCTTTCTTTTATGCTCAATATCTAGAGGGCAGGATGGCACCATGCGCCATCTTGAATGAGCTGGCATGTTGCCAGTAACAGGCCTCCCACAGGGCATAGCAGGTGGTGAGACGCACATGGATGTGTCGCGAGTGCTTCTATATTCTCGCAGGACAATACATATGGCTAACTCCGGATTGATTCACTGATGCACAGCTTTCTGGAGAGTTTTCGTTCAGCTTCGCCAGTTGCCTGGGCCAACGAAGGGTAACCTTTGGATGCCATATGCTTAAATCCCTCATGGCTTCAGGATAATGTGCGTGTTGGTCAACTATGCCCAGTAGATGGAGTCCATTGGGAATCCAGCCGAAATTTGCACTGACTATTTGACAATGTCTTCCTCCTTATCAGAGTCTTCACTCTTACACTTCCTTTCCTTGACGCACCACATGAGCAAGTTGTACAGTTCCACGGGTGAGGCTGCGTGGAAGCACAATCCTGATTCATAAAGCAGTATGCTTCTTCTGACAGATAGTTCCTGCCGGATCACAAGTGAAGTGTGTGCTTGCGACAAGCAGAGTGCCTGATGGACTTGCAGACTCCTGGGCTCTGCTGACTGTTTTTGACCACCAGATATTTCCATCTTCCCATCTGAGCATGAAGGGCTACTTGAAGTCACTCGTCTTCTTGAGTAGTTGCTCGACTCTCCTTTAGTGACAGCACAACTGGATGATCAATTTCCACCAGTGCCCGAAAATTGTCCTCGGTTTGGTCGGCTTCCTTGGTTTCCTCTGTTCCGTGGCTAGTCCTGGTCCCCTCGAGAGGTAATCAGCAGAAATGGGGGCCTTGGGGCAATATTCAACTTTATTTATCGGTATTCTTGTTGCTGAAGAAACCATTTTTGAATTCTCGCTGGGGGCCGAGCAGCAGGCCCAACGAAAAGCAGCACCAAGTGCATGCACTCCATTACTAATTTAAAGTTGTGTCCACAGAGGTACAGATGGATTATCTTTAGAGCCCACAGTACGATGATGAATTCCGAGAGCCGTAGGGGATGGGTAGGAATAGTAAGAGTATTCCATTAATCTCTTTCGTAGTCAGAACCTCCAGAGCTCCACCTGGGTTTGCATCCACTACGAGCTTGTTGTCTGGGTTAGCATAAAAATAGGCTATTGTTGCTTGATTTGATAATGACTCCTTGATGTGCAGAAAGGCCACTCCCCGATGTTCGTTCCAGTTCCATCCCATGTTTTCCCCCAAACTTACGCAGCAGCTTAGTGGTGGTGGACTATAAATATTCCACAGCATGGTACCACGCCTGGGAAGCTATGGATTTCGCGTACATTTTGTGGAGCCAGGGCTGCTTTGACCATCATGAATTTTATTCGTGTCAGCAGCTATAGCCTGGTGGAAAACACATTCAGAATGATTCTAGCTTGTTCTTGTAGAATTCCTTGTGTTATTGTGGAGTGTGAGCCCGCTGTCTCTCCATCTGAACAACACTGCCTGATATGCTGCTGTTTTAGATCTTCCATTAAAATGGGTATGTCATTGTGGACAATGATGACTCTGGGAAGATCCATGATTCCCTCTCTAATGGCATTCGGGAATGCTACAGCCTCTGGGAATATACCAAAGTGAAAAGCTGGTTATCTATCAAGAGTTGGAGTGTGTGACGTATCAACTTCTGGGGCCAGTGGTCCAGGGATGAATATCGGTGTCTAAACCATCAATCAGCCGCACACCTAGGGTACACCAGAAAGGATCCAAACTGATTGGAAATGCATGAAAATTATAAACCTCCTTGTCCAATTTTGGTAACGTGGACGGAATGGCAGGCTTATCTTCAAAAAGGTTGTGGATCGTTGTTTAGTTGCAACACGGTGAAAATACAATTATTACCCAATGATAAAAGGGACTGTACAGTCAAATTTGTATAAAAATACCTACTTTATTATTATCACAACAGATAGTTCTAGCAACACTTCGAAATACAACCCACCCTGTAAAGGAATGCAGAGGACAGGCAGTTTCAAAGAAGGAAAAGGAATGGTAGTCGGTATACCAAATAATCACAACAGTACAAGGATACATGGTTTCAGCACAAAGGGAGCAATGGGTCTTAACATGTCTCTAGGGGCCTTCCAGGAATAGCCTGGGGGACAGAACCACAATGTACCTTGTGCTTGTAGGTGTTCTTGGTGCTCGAGAGGGTTGAGTCAGTTTCAGGGCTTTTTGAAGCTTATGCAACACAGTTCAAGATGGTAGATAGCTGAATTTATCAGGCAGTAAACAGTTCAACAAGCAAAGCTGGACAGATGGCTGCAGGCTGGCCTACACAGCGGCTCTGGTTCGGGAATTGTTGTCTCAGTGCTGGTCGGCGGTTCTGAAGCACTGGTTGAGATTTCTCGGATATCTTTAAGCGACTGAAGGGTACCACCGGTCAGCATTGCAGTCGGTTGCGGCTCGCCGAACTCAACTGATTTCAAAATGCCCTTTAAGGCGGACATTGGTAGATGCTCATCGATGCACTTCTAGCTTCTTCACTGGGCTCATGTTGTTCTTTAAGGCAGATTGCCCAGCGCTGAGGAGTGTATTGCAGGCTGCTGCCTTGTCCTTAGATTCGGGTTCAGAGACTTTCTGACACTTCCCACCTCGGAAGCTTGCTGCAGAGCCTAGCAGGGCACGCTGTGTGTTGGCTGGGTACCGGTTCTGGAGAGGCTCAAGGGTCTTCTGGATTCGGTATCTCCCTCTGTTCCCTGGGAGATGTTTAGGGGAGGGATCTTGTTTCCCTCTTTTGAGGTCCTGGTCTTCCTTCACTGGCGGAAGATGTAAGGCAGACTGTAACTTCAGACAGGGTCCAATGATGGGTTCTTCTTGCTACTTCTTGCAAAGTCTTCAGATGATCTGCCAAAAGAGGGGCTCGGCCCTCTTTTAAAGTCAAATGGACCACAGGGATTGGTGTAGGATAAGCTACCTTGATGAACCAATATTGGGTCCCAAACAACAATCTCCTGTATGCGTGAGATCATAACAAGAGTGCTTTGCAACAGAAAAGGTAAAGGGGTGAAAACATGTAATACTAAGTCCCACCCATCTTCCTGTACTTTTGGATCAAACGGTCTGTCTGGTTAATTGAGCCCTCTGTGGTTCCCGATTAAAGCGGCAGGTCCCCCTTTAATCTGCAGAGAGACCAAGCTTTCTGGCTCCAACAAACCACATACTTGTACCTTCTGAATGGGGTCCCCTTGCGGGGAGGACTACTGTAAACACACAGCACCAGACATGACATTTCAGTGCCAATCGGTAATGAGGGTGGGAGCTGGCATCAGGTTGACACAGTGCATATGAAAGGTTGGTGAGGTTCCCTTTCTCATTGGTTAGCCTCTGCATCCAGGACCCATGTGGGCTTGTTTTAATTACCCTGTGAATATTATGTTAATTTCTGCCACCAGCTACAAAGCTCAACAAAATATAGGGCAGAGCCTTTGTTAGTTAATTAGGCTGGCCAAGACAGGGGAAGGTTTGGCCCTCCCCCTCCTGCAGATGCATTGTGTACTCCTCCTGTGAGATCCCAACTAAATATGACAGGGGACTGTGTCTATAGGCTGTGTCCACCCAGAGTACACAGGTCTAGGCATATGTATTAGCCCCACACATTTCCGAGAGGTTGTTCTACCATCATTCAATTACATTTAAAATTTTAAAAAAGCCGAGGCGGGTGCACACCCATCGTGTGGATGGCCACATCCTCACAGGATGCAATGGTAGCTGATGGTACTCTGCATTGAAATCATGTTTGGAGAACCACATGCTACCTCTCAAATCAGCCATGATGGCATTCATGGGGGGCATTGAGTTGTTCTTGTCAAATTACTTTATTGGAGAGCCTTGTGTGCACGCATATATGGACCTCACTGGAACGGTATCACTTTCATTCATCCCCAACAGTTTTTATCAAAGTAATTGATTTCATCAAAATTACTTCGAAAAACCTCATCAAAATATTTGGGGGAGTGGCGTATGGGGCTACAAGGGGCAGGGAGGAGCTTGGGGAGGGTTTATAATATAGAAACAGGGGAGTGGGGGAAGCGCGACAAATGAAGAAAAGAATAGATTTTGCTGAGTTTTTTTTCGAAATAATTTCAGTGAAGACAATTTTTTTTTTTAAATCATGTCCCTGTAGGGACATCGAACCCACTGGAATGCATGATGTTAACCCATGAAGCATCTCAACCTCTTGATTATTCGCTCCTTCTCCATCTTGTCTAGCTTATTTCCACTTCTTTCCTGATGTGAATTGATATCCTGCGGTTACTTAATGCTACGAGCTGAACAGTGTTTTCGATGTGGAATTGGATCATGCTTCCTCTGAGACATCCCACACCTTGTAACAGTGTCGAGTTCATCCAGCAGGTTATCTAGCTCAGATGTGTGGATGCTATTGTTGAAATGTAAGAGTTGCAGTTTCGTAATGTCCCCATTCCTGTGTCCGGGATTAAGATCTTGGTGACCATACCAGGCTGTGCATGCTTGATCTTAGATTTGAAAGTGCCCTAAAGTGAAACTGGCATGATAGTCCCACACGCATATGTTGTTGGAGTTGGCTTGAGTTCTGGTGAGGGTTGGCGATATCATGCATGCCAGTATATCGAGACTTTAAATGAGAATTCGGAGCTGCGGTTGCGCCTGCCTTTTGCTCGATGTTGTGTTGGATAGTGACAGACCTCAACTTCTTTTACTTCCCTGGTACCAGATGGGGCTCTTTCTGACATGTTGCTGGACATCGGTTCTATTATTATTTTTTATTTGTTATTTGTTTTTATTTATTTGACACAGCTGGTGGAAACCAACTTTTCAAATTACAATTCATCTCAATTTGTAAGCAATAAAAACTACGAATGGTTACAACACAATTTAAGATCTTGTGTAATCAATGGAAATCGCAGATGATAACATAAGTCAAAGTATCATTGCACAAATACATCAGGTTTGATAAAACATAAAAAGTCAATTTAAACAATTCTTACATATACAAATTCAACACAATTTGGAATGAAAGTCAATTAAAAATTGATTGCAATAAGAATGAAATAAGAAAGAGGTGTAAGAATTGAGGGAATAGCTTATCGACGTGGTTACTTATTTGCTGATGGTATGCAATACCTTATTTCCATGTCGTGGGTCCTATTTTCTTTTGCCTCCTTTTCGCTTTGTTGCTTGTCCAAATGGACATTGATCTGCGCGCGTTGGTGCTGCGATTGATCTTCCCACAGGCTGCACAGATGTGTCAACTAACTGGACCTGAGGGACGGATCAGCCACAGTGGCAACACAATGCCTTTGACAGCTCTCTTCTGGCAGTCTCCTTATGGCCAGAGTTTTGAGGTGTGACTCCTGCTGCATGGAATACAAACATTAAAGGCCCCAACATATGGCTAGATTTGCAATCTACATAAAAGCCACCACAGAAACTGATCTAGATGCCAAACACTTAATACTTGCACGTCCCGCAGGACACGAGATGTACAAGCTCTTCATAACCCTTACAAATGTTCAGACTGTACGTGGGCAATCTAGAACTCTGCATCATTCAAAGCGAGCAGTTTTCCAATCCTATATGACCAGCACAGAGGCACTCAGTACATCAGACATGGTCAGAATGTTCATTAGGGTGTCTGTACCCTAAATTAGTCTTCACCAGTTCCAAGTACACAGCTGCTCTTTCCACGCTCTGGAAACAGCTCGCCTAGAGGAATGCCCATATAGGTCAATTTCCTACCCTGAAAAGTCATCAAGTCAGGGAAGATTTAGTATTGTACTAAGAAAATGACCCTGACAACCCCTGTTCCTAATACAGACTCAATACAGGGCTGCAAAATGACCCTGATGACCCCTGTTCCACTAATATAGGCTAAATACAAGATCAATGAATATTTCTGACAAAGTCTCAATACATCTCTCCTATTTAACCCTAGAGGTTTTTGTTCAACGATTAGTGGTATAAAATAAGGCCAAATGCCCCCACCATCTATATAAGTTGTTTTCAGAACTGGAGGTTAATAGAGAAGCAGATGCGGCTGATTAAAATTGGCCTCAGAAAATATAAGTAATTGTTTTGAACTCTTTATTTCTTTGCACAAGCTTCATAGGTATCACGTGTATTGTTACATATTAATTTGATGTGACTTTATTGATGTATTATTGTACACTTAGGAGAAATTTCTCCAGGTCTATATGTGGACTTTATTATTTGTGGATTAAGTGTCATTATTGTTTGTCAATGCCTAAAATTGTTGATTTTATGATACTTGAATAACTATTGTTAAAACTGTATTCAACTTTTATAGTTTTAAATCTCTTAAGGGGCTATTGAGATATGCTACATTATTCAACTGTATACATCATTATGATGTTGTATCAAATAACTTTTTGTATTTGCACAGTCCTACCCTCTTTACTCTAACAAACTATACTCTATAAGGATCAGTGGAAGGTACACTAAGGTTCAGACCTGGGATCTACAACTTAGGAGACCCAGCCGCATGACTAAAACACCCCAAATGGAGGGGCCCTATCAGAACCATTTTTCGTTGTGAAAGCACAGAGGTACACCCTTATGTTGATGTGTTAGTATTGTACTAATCACAAGCAGAAACTGTTAGCGCTAGTACACACACTGCTCACGTATGAAAAGCCTTAAGAACCTGCTGATGTGCTGTCGGTCTCGGAGAACAACGCTTAAAAGCCGTAAAGGGAAAGTCTTTACTAACAAGCACAGTGTGTGCTATTTGTCTATGAAATAATAGTTATATAGTTCTCATAATAATCCACTGACATTCATTTTTTTATTGAGACTGAAATTGCACCTTTGCGGTCAACTGGATTCTGAGCCAACCCGCTGCCTTCCACAGAGCTCAGCCTGCGCGTTCTGCCTTGCTACCAAATGATGAACCTGCTGCTCTCCTAAACCCCTTGCTTGACAGTTGATTAAGGGTTGCTTATGCTAGAGCATCAGGAACATATCCATGGGGTTTACATGTGAAGACAGCAGTATCACCATTGGCCCAGCAACCTATGGTACTGCTTATGAGCAGCGACAAGGGAAACCATTCCTAGAATGTATGTGAGTAGCGTATGTCCACGTTAGCATGCATGCCAATATCAAACAACCATTGGTTCCAGTCTGATCGCCGGCTCAGTGTTTCATGATTACGCAACGGTGGATAGATCATGAGTTAAGGGCCAACCTCTGACATGGGGCAAGCGTGTACTTTTCAAGCTCGAATATCGGCAGGGCCGACTCTGTCCTTTATCCGTCTGAGATTGCTACATTGAGACCAATTTAACGCGATAATAATAGCCACTATTATTACAAAGCAGAGAACAAGGAGGAAGCGGCACGAAAAAACACAAAGTATTATCATTAAAAATGTATGGACATTGTCCTGGTTATTCATCCTTTATTGATCTTCTTCTCTTACAGGATATCCTTGTAGCATCCCTTGGGAGCGTTCCCAGCATGCAGTGCAGGGCAGCCAGCCAGCGCCGGAGAATCTAGGGCCTTCGTGTCCAGGGTACATTTCTGCATCCATGGAATTAGCATTATTCTTGCGCAAGGTTTCTTTGGGCACCTGCTCTGTTCTGTATTGGTATAATCTGAGGTTCACGCTATGTGCTCTACTCCGTTCCCTTCAATTATTCAAAGAAGGACACAAAAAAAATGAAGCAGCCCAATGCACGAAGGAAGAAGAATAAGTAAAGAATGAGGAGAAAGAAGGGTTGTATGGGTGGAGTGAGTGGGACTTGGGTGGTGCTTACAAATGAGAGGAGGGAGAAAGAAAGTAGCAGAAAGAGAGAGGGGGGATGATTGGGGCAAAGTCATGATTTGCCAGTGGTCGAAGTGGGCAGGAGTGGTTGGGAGAGGTGCTCCGCTACTTTTTTAAATTAGGTTTTACTGTTCCTATACTTTTATTTTAAAAATAAATCATTCCAGAATGGTTTCATTTTAAAATAAATGTGCAGTAATAGGTTTAAACTTGCACTGGGTCCCATAAAGCTGCAGGCGTGTTTGTGTTTTGCTTTCACCCTACTGGGGATTTGAACCTGGGACCTCCTGGATTAGCTCTAATTTAGCATCACGGTGAGCTATCATAGAACTGTTAGGTTGCTGTTATTTTTTCAGAGTCTTGCTTGGGACAAAGCCCATTCCCTCATTAATAAGAATTGTGCATTTAAGCACATGTGAGAAACCTCATGGTATTCTCCCACCTACTTCCCTGGGATCTTCCATTCAGGTGGCCAGGGAAGGGCAATCGCTTTTGGGTCTCGATCCTGGGGGTGGACAAGCGAGGGAGGATCACCTTAGTGGAGGCTCATGGGGAATTGGGAGGAGAATGCCATAGGGCCAGACATGATATTTTCCCTTTCCCAATTATACACCAACCCACTCTACCTCAGTCTTAATGGGGTATTTCCAATCACACCCCATCTTTCCCTCCCCATTTCCAATAAGTACTGGGACGAGGTGATCCAGAGCAGTGAGGATCCCCCATAGAAACAAAATAGGGATACAAAGTGAGGCTTACCATCTAACAACTTTGAATAGTCCCACTAATAGAGTCAGGCAAGGTCAGGCTCATTTCCCCAACTGTGCACACCTGACTCCAACTGACTTTCACCTGCAGTATACAAAGGGTGGTTCTGCCAGAATCAGAAAGCGAGCTGGGGATGCTGACTGGACCAGAGGAGCCAACGAGCAGGGAGCTGCAAGAAGAGAAGCCTGGAGGATCCGGAATAAAATGGCATGCCGAGACGCTGGCCCGGTATTCGTGAGGGGCTGCAGGGTGGTTAGGGAGCCGTGTCTCCAAAGAGCTGGAGCAAGGCCGCCTGGATCCTGACAGCGATGTTCAGGGAAATGCTTGTTCGCCATGGGACATGTACCGGTCCCAAAGGTGTCTGAGGGACAGGTGGAGAGACCCTGACCTCGACCCTAATCTATTTGACCTGCTCGCTGATGCTGCGCTACTGTTGGTGAGTCTCATGTGGCAGAGAGAAACTCAGTAGCGTGTGGGTGACGGGTGCAGGAGCGTTGTTGAAAAAAGAGCCTATGAGCAAAAGCGGGCCGAAAGCAAGCGAAAGCTGAAAAGAGGTGAAAGAAAGCAAAACGAAGCAAGAGAAAGGTAAAAGTAATGCAAACACAAGTTGGAAAGCAGTGAAAGAAAGAAAAGCGGGATGACAGAAAAGGTCATAATAATATTATTATTATTATTATTATTAGAGGCACATAAGTAATGAAAGACAGTGAAATGCGTTGGTGGCACTGAAACAATCAAGAGTCAGTGCGTGAGAGACCCAAAACTAGGGAGAAGGGTGCAAGTGACCTGAGACCGAGAGAGACAGCAAAGAGACAGTGAAAAGGAAAACAGACAGTCAAGAGAGGGTGCAAGCAACCCGAAAGTGAGAAAGAGGGTGCAAGCGACCTGAAAGAAATACAGAGAGTCCAAGAGGCACACTAAAGGGCAAATAAAGGTGCACAAGAGCATGGTGAGAAACTGAAAGTGCAAGAGAGCACAGTGAAAATGAAGGCAAAGTGTGCAAAGGGCACAGAAGGGTGGAAAGAAGGTGCAAGTGTCCACGACAGAAAAATAAGTTGTGCAGGAAGTACAGTAAGATGGAAAAGGACAGAGTGAAAGAGGCACAGAAGAGGAAAAGGTGCCAGAGAATAAGGAGATGGATTAGAGGTCAGCGTGGTCACAGATGGGAGGAGCATCCCCAGCGTTCTTGAAAGTCTCCCGGCATTGAACTTTGTAAAGAGGGGGCTAGGCTTGGGGAAGAGAACCCTTAGAGACCAACTAAAGACATTGTTGAACTTGGTGAAGAGAGGCATGGACTTGGGGAATGGAACCCTGAGAGGTCTAACAGGAACTGTGTCTTTTGTTGTTTCAAACTGGAAGGATCAAAGCTTGAGGAAGGGACTCCAAGAGATCCAGAGACATTGTGAACTCTATTGACGTACATCAAGAGCCCTGCATGGAAGGTTCCAAGGGCAACCCTTATGAGTTTAACTATTTTGAACTGACAGAATTGCACCTATTGGTAAAACCAGCTGTGGTCTACATTTCCTTTCTTTTTTTTGTCACAATTTTTCCTTTAAGAAGACCCCCTATCACAGTTGGTTTATGAGAGAGGGCAAGCATAGGTTTGGACACATACGAATTTTGGTTTTGGATTTACAGATATCGACAGCCCTTAGAAGCATCAGTTGAGGGAATAATCCCCTTAGAGTTAGGGCCAGGTAGCATTACACCAACCCCACAAAGTTTGATAATAAAGGTTTTCAAGCTGATAATTTTGAGTTTGTGTCTCTCCTGATACGATGCCTGTCTCACACAACTTAACATGTAAATGCTGCAGGCTAAGCTGTGCATGCATTTAATGGGTGGATGGGAGGTGTGGCTTTAATCTTTAGCATGCCGCTTAAGAGGTGGAATGGTGGGTGATTAGAAAGGGGAGGGTGCTGCCTGCTGTGGGGGACAATGGTAATGGGGGCCGTTAAAATACATTTTGTATTTTCTTTTACTGTGTTTCTTTCAGGCTTTTACGCAATGTGGTGGGGGTCGAATGGTGGAAAGGGGGGACCCAGTTATGGTGTTTGTAATGCATGTGGGAGGGGGCGTGGTGATGGGGTTGTAGAGGAGCAGGTGGACATGTTATCCCTTGCTCCTGCCCCCTCACCTCTGTCATAATGGAACAGTAGGAGAAGCCCTATGCGGGTCTTCAGGTATCATCCCAATACTGCTTTGAGAGCATGAGAGATGATATGCACTCAGACAAAAGTATCAAATGTGCCCTCGCACTGAGAGGTTGGAAGGATGTATACACGCACCACTGGAAATCATAAGTGAAATCTGACAAGAGCAGAGTGACGTCATAGAGGAGAGATACTGAGACTCACTGAAATGATATGCAAATACTCGAAGGATAAAGGTGTAACTGAAGTAACAAGAGAAACATGTAATTGAATATGAAGAAATCGTATATGCAAAGAATATAAAGTAAACTGCTGATTAATAAATGTATAGAAATGCAAGGAAGATGATACATATAGAACCTTGCTGCAGAGGAAAGCATAACATGGCTAGAGCAGCCAGGATGGAAGGAGGGACGTCCGACTCATATTAAAACCATCCAAGCTACCTCGGAGACAGACCAGGGCTGCAGAGTCAGGAGACACTGCAAAAACATCTTTGTGTGAGGAATAACCAGCAGTCTATTGGCTTGGGATCAATGATGCTATTTCAATGAATAATTGCAAGCCAGAAGGGGAGTCAAAAGGATAAGCCATGTACGTAAGACATATATTACTTAGATTAAGCGAAGGATAAAACATCTGCAAGAACCAAGTATTAGACGATTAAAGATGCGGAAAGTCCCTGAAAGGTGGATTGAGCAAGTCTCCAGAGGCCGAGAAGTCTAAGGACACTCAGCACAATTGAATCAAATAGCAGTAAATAGAAGGTTGAGATGGACACATTTGTGATCTCCTCACACGTGATTCAGAAGTTGAAAACAAGGGCTGTTCATTAAGACCAAACAAAGATACAGGGTGCCAACACTTCCTTCAATGTCCCAGAACAGAGAGAAGGCTTTGAGGTCAACTACAAAGGTGAGGCCTTGGCTTGGGGCCTGACCGATGAGAGATGATGAACTCATTGGGAAAGTGGTGATTAGTCTGACGTTGCCTGTGACACCTGAGTTTCGTTTTGCTTATGTGCTGCTAACGAGCTGAACGTCCAAGGTTGGGAAAGCATGCCAACCAGTCAGAGGGTGTAAGTAGCAACATGCTATGCAATGTTTCAGATATCAACCCGCTGCCATTTTTTCCTCTTTAATCAGTATTATATGTATTTTGAGGTAGTTCGAGGCGTGCCCACCAGATAAGGGGCAGCCAATGATGTTAGTAACACTTATGCATACTAAAGGCACATATGTTCCTCTAACCAATCCTCCCCTTCAATAGGTTTTTGTTTGCCACGTAGGCTGACATCATAGATGATGCACATTGAGGTGTAAATCCTTTGTATAATCACATTTGGGTGTGGGTGCGTGAATTACTGCCTGTTATTTGCCAGATTGCCCTACTCTATTTTATGCTGATGCTAAAGTAGTACTTTGCCATATTCTTTGGGTTTGTCTGGGTATTTGGATCCGAGATCCATCTAGCACCTGAGAGACGCTTCAAGGTGCTAGAGCACAGGGTTTGTGGCAAGCAGGAAAGGCTAGCAGGGGACATAGCTCCACTACTTCTTTTCCCACACTTCACTGGGAATTGCAGTTAAAGGCAGAGAGGGATGAGGGAGGGAACGAGGGGAATAAAATGGCCTACACCCCTGTTGCGGGGGCAGACGTGACCAGTAACAGCCCACCTGCCCGAGCCTAGTTAGCCTCAGTGAGGACTGGGGGCTGTTACTGGCCATGTTCTCCCTCTGTCGCAGGCGTGAAAGCCATTCGCACTCTGGTTAATCTGAGGTGTGAATGGTGTCTTTTCTTTCTCTGGTGTTTGGTTGGCTGTGCTTACTGCGCAACGTCAATCTCCTGAGGAAAAAAAAACACAAAAAATGATGGCCTCCACCATAGAAAAAAGGGACTAAGTCCCTTTTCCATTTCAATGGTAGCAGCCAGGAGAGGGAGGGGTGCCGGCATGGAGCACCATGCTCTGGTCCAGCAGCTAAGTGGGGAGGCAGAGAAGGGGGGGTGTGGTTTGTTTTGGGGGGATGAGAGGCTGGGGAGGCAAAATGGAGAGGCTCCCTGTTGCCTCCCCCACATCAAAAAACAAACAACAAAATGGCACCACCCAGTGAAGGGACTTAGGGGCTGGAATTAGCAGGCGGAGAATGTGTATTCTTGCCTGCTGTTCCAGACACCTGATGGGTTGTGAGACCGTTCCCGGGTGGGAATTGGAGCTAGAGATTTAAAAAGTGATAAAATGAAAGAAAAAGGGAGACGTCAGAAGGGGATATTAATGAAGGGAGACATTGGGGTGAACTGAGAGGAGCAAGGAAGGAGGATATAATCTTAAGGGGGAACACATTAGTGACAAATGAGATGAAGGCAGACATGAAGGTAGAGCGTGAAAAATAGGGAATGACGTGAGAGGAGGGAAAGAATACACTTAAAATAAAGATAATGGGGCAGGAATGGACACGCGCTGAAGGCGGGAAAGGGGGCTGTGATGAACTCTCAGCTACAGCTAGCTAAGCCCCCATATTTTTCACACTGAAAGTTGAGGTATTTCTGTGGCCGCATCTCTCGTGTGGTTCTGAATGATGTAAATATACGCCTCGCCTAATGCAACAAGCACAAGTGGGCTTTGTAGGTAAAGAAAGCAGCCTGCAAGGGCGCGACTGTATATTTTCCCCAAGTGCCGGACATCTACACAAGCCAAATATGCAGTTGTATATATATCTCACTTTCCATAACCTCTTCCTTCCTTCCCCGCCATCATGTCATCCTCCTCCCTTTCTTTCCTCATCTCACCCCCAACGATTAGGTAGTAGGACATTCCCCAGGCTGTATGTGCATGTTGCCTTGTGCTGCGACTGTCAAGGAGATGGCGCTTTCCCAGAGCTCTGGTCCCTGGCAAATGTTAACAGAAAGACATATTGCTGCAGGTGTGGGGGACATTAGAAGGAAGAACGGTTTCCCAGTATTTGGCTAGGAAAACATGCAAGATTGCGATTCTATTTCTCTTTTTTCCCCAGGCTGAGTTTTTATTATGGTTTCATGAAGCTCATTGCCTAGTCACTGGCATCTGCATACTAATGTACCTGTGCTAATGAGATGCAAGGACGCTCTGCTGGGCTGTCAGCAGCAGCCATCATCTTAGCTTACATTCGTATGCAATGTAGTGGACCTTTAATTCTTGCATGCTCAGACTATGGTCTGCTGATGGTCATCTACACGCACTGCTTCGAGGCCATACCAAAGGCATTTAGGCAATATATAATATAACCAACAAGTAACATACCATAACATATGTGAAGAAGTCACATTCCACTGGGCTACTGTAACTTGATTAAGGTTATCTGACCCCTGTATCCAGGCAAATTGGATGTAGGGAAGTCCCAAACGAATGGAGGATGCCCTTTAAATTGGGAGACGAGCCACAAAAGGTTTCATACAAATGAGATCTATTTTATCTGGGGGGTTTTATTCAATAGAAGTTCGCCAGGGAATTCACCCCTTTTCCCCAAGGGGGTGCCACCACCTGTGGGATTAGGAAGGCGAGCCTGCTATGCCATATACCCGATAGGGTACAGGGTAAGCTCACTGGGGGTGACCCCTCCTTAGGGGACAACGTATCCCCAAGCAGAGATGCTTCCCTACCTCCCTATTGTAACGAAGCTCAAATGTTTGTAGGGTATGTGGCAGTTGAAACATGTCCTAATATGCAGGGCCCTTTAAAGGGGACTGGCTTCGTTTCTGACCCAACTGTGATGACACCCCTGCCTGAAAGCCAGGACCAAGAGTGTCTTCTTCCTCATTTCAGGAAGAAACTAAAACGGCTCAGAAGAGATGAGGGCCAATCCATTGGTAACACCCACCAATTTTCATCGGAGCACATAGGAGGGACCTGATCCCTTGCAATTGCCTGGAGGCAGGACCACGTTGGAGGCGTGGTTGGACAGAGAGCCCACACCAGTGGTCGAAGTGTACGAAAAGAAGTAGTGCAACTATGTTCCCTTCTGGTCTGCCCCTTCTCCCCACAAGCTCCATCACCACGCCCCCTCCCACATGCATTCCAAACCCCCGAACACACCTGCTATTGAAGGGAATGTTTAGTGCAGTGCACTGAAGTGCAAGATTCAACTTTTTCCTACACTTTTATTTTAAAACTAAACAATTTCGGAACGGTTTGTTTTTAAAATAAAAGTATAGGAACAGTGAAACTTAATATAAAAAATAAAAGAGCACCGTTCCCACCCACTTCGACCACTGGCCCACACACTGCTGCTAAGCCCATGGAGAAGGCGAAAAGCATTGAGCTGCTTGACAGAAGGAGAAATCCACTGCCGCCAAAGCGGTTTGCTGGCACCCGGCAAACCAGACGGCGAAATCCTGATATCGACAGAAGGAACCGAATGCCAAGACCCGACAGTGAGGACATCAAAGTCACGTTTCTACAGCAGCTGAAGCAGCCGTCTCCCACACGATGCAACATCGCAGGAACACAAGTACGTGGCTCGGAGTGTGAGGAGAGCGGAACCACACAGAAGTTCACTCAAAATGTTATGATGGTGGACATCGATGTGCAGCGATCACTAAGCTTGGTATTTTCCCCGCAGTCTCCCATCTGCAAACCAACCGGCCGGCAAATGATTAGCTGCATTTAGGATGATGGGATGAAACACTGATTGTATTCAGATTTACAGCCTGGATGGTCTCCACCCTTATGCCTGTGAAGCTAAGCACGATCAGATCAGCCTCGGTTGGTTTGTGGATGGAAGACTGCAGGGAAAATACAAGATAACTGATTGCTGCACATGGATGGCCAACATTATTAAATCATGACACGTTTGAGTGCACTTCCCACAGATGAGTTAATGCGTGTACTGATACCTGCACCCTGCCCCTGGTAAACCCAGGATCTATCTAGTTAGCTAGTGGGTCTCCTGAGCCAGTCATGACCAAATAGAATCAAAACTTATAAACACAGTCCATGTGCAGCAATCACTAAGCTTGGTATTTCCCCAGAGCTCTCCCATCCACCATCCACAAGCCAACCAAGGCCGATTCTGCTTAGCTTCACGGGTGGCAAGTAAATGATTGGTGGCATTCAGGGTGCTGAAATGAAACACAGATTGTATTTGTCTTTACATGCTTGGATGGCCTGCACCCTGCCGCCAGTGAAGCTAAACAGGACCGGCATTGGTTGGTTTGTGGATGGGAGACATTGACATGAGACGTACACTGGCCTTGTGACAAGGGGCATAAGCTTCTAATGATGTCAGCTTGAGGGCGGGTTTTATGATTTACTGCTGCAGGGGCACTTGAACCTAGAGTGATGGATCAATGGATAACATTAGCACAAGATGGCAGTTTCCAATGTGTGTGTTTTGCGTTAATGTGACAAAATGTAAGGTAAGATGCATTGGATTTTCTTTTTTAGGATTGATCAATATATGCTTGAAAATACATGCCCTATGCATTGGGACAATAACATTCCTAAGAGAACCACCCCTTCAAACACACACATATACATTAAACATGTACATTATAGTGTAAAGCGCTCTCGTATAGGGCCAGCTTCTGTCAACTTGGTGTCCTCTTGATACTAGGTCCTGTGAGGGGTTGGTGTTATTGAGAGGAGAGACAAAATGCAACACCTGCAGTGTTGATGAGTGCAGACCGCAAAACCACACGCTCTTTGTATTGGTACATTCCTCGGTGAGTTGTGATGAGGACACTTGGGCATGTGTGTCCTGATCGGTGTCCTTATAAGAAGGGCTCCTGGGGGACCAGGGATTGCTGGAGAGTGTGCAAGTTGGGTAAAATGGTGTGCAATTTAGATTGGTGTTAGTGTTTACAGGGAATTGAGTACCAGGCCATGTGCACCTGCAGTGTAGGAGTACCCGGTCACTGCTCAGTAGCAAGGCTGATTTCATTAGCAAAATCATGCATATTTGTAGCGCCAAATCATGCTTCCAGGGAGCGTACCATTTTTCTTGTTTAAATTGATACATTGTATGCCATTGAGGAATTCATCCCCATTAACAGCAACCCGAAATGTTCGATAGATACAAATACAAAACTAATACTCAGTTGCGCAAACAAGTATTAGGGGATTATTTTGCCATGCATTCTGGCACTTGTAGTCTGTAAATGATGTGGAACAGCACTGTTCTAGGGGTCCATGGTTAAGCCAGGGACATTCAGAGCTGTTTTGATGATGTTTCCCTGTCAGGAGAAATACAATTATATCCCTGGAATGCGAAGGTGCTGCCTGGTGGATTGCTGCAGGCCTGCAGTGTCCGCCATGCAATGCCAGCATCGATGCAATGCTGTGGGGGCACCAGGCACACGAATCAGCTATAACACAAACAGAGCATTCGATGTTTGAAAATTGGGTGGACGTCAAGTCATAATGTTCAGAAGTTGAGCTCAGCCCGCATTACCAAAGGTGAGCCAAAATGGTACATCCAGGATATTACTGTCTTAAATCTGTCGCCAAAATTCTAGATTACTGTGGGTTTCAGCCTTTAGAGCAAGTCAATTCCGAAGACACTATCCACCTTCAGTCTTCCACTCATTTCTTACCAGGGGAGAAAAGGAATGGGAGGCACAGTATGGGGAAAGGGAGGAAGAGGAGGAAAGGAGGAGAGCAAGGTTGATGAGAAAAGGGGGGTCATAAAAAGGGAGATGGTAGAGCGCAAGATGTAGAAAAGGTGGCTTGCAATTAGAGGGAGAGAAGGAAAACTAGCACGTGGGAAGAAAGAAGGAGCAGGCGATGGAAGCCATGAATGGAGAGAAAGAGAGAGAACAAAGGAGTAGAAATGAATGAAGAAAGGAAAAATGATTGTGAAGGAATTTGGAACAGAGAGAAAGAAGTGCATAGAAACATAAGAAGGCAATGAGGAAGAAAACGAGATGAAGCATGGTGGAAAGGTGGAAGAGGCAACGAAAGATGGACGGAATGAGGGTAGAAAAAGAGACGTATTGAAGAGATAGAGAAATAGTGTGAAGGGTGTAAGGAAGGGAATGCAAGGAGCAAAGAGGGAAGCCAGGAGGAACACAAACTAGGTGGGAGAGAAGGAATGATGTAGAGAACTTGGCGGCATTGAAGGAGATATATAAGAGGGTGGATGTGAGAAAGGTGGCGATGAAGACGGAAAGGAAATAGCAGAGAAAGGATGCGGGGAGAAAGAAAGAGCTGATGGAATGCAAAGGAGTTAGGTAATACAAGAAAGGATGGCTCGGTGGTAGAAGGGAAGGAAAGAGAAAGGAAAAAAGGCATGGGAAGAGACGGCAAGTCAAGTGAAAAGATGGAATGGGATGATGGTGAAAGACTGGCAAGGAACGAGGGGCGCGAGAAGGAAATTAAGGGAGTGGGGAATCATGGGTGAGAAGGGAATAAAGGAAGGAATGGGGAACGAGGAGGAGTGAAGAAAGAGTGCAGATCCCTGGAGTAAGCAGGAGGCTAGAATGAAGCAGGGAGGCACAGTCAAGGGTAAGGATCGAAAGCCGGAAAGGGAGAATTAGAGACCGGTCAGTCAGTACCAGTACAGACCGATCAGCTGAAACCTGCTCGATCCAGTAAAGAGCCAGACACCGTATGCTCCCCACCATTAAAAGCAACGCCACCACCGTTCCAACCTCTTTATAATTGACCTCCTGTCTTTGTGCCGCGCGGGGGCCACCTGTCAGTGCCAGGCAGCAGCAGTGGACGGATCCGGTCATGCCTTAGTGTATGGCCTGGCCCAGGTACCCGTTGCCTGACATATAGAGAGGCAGGAGGCAAACAAGAGCGCACTCGGGGCCGCCATCACTCCGTACACTCGCCGCCAGCTGCCTGACACCTGCCCGCAGGCTGCAGTCGCCCAAATGTCAGGCTTGATGGGAAAGGAGGAAAACAAAGGTGGGAAGAAAAAAAAAATCCACTTCTGAAAAGCTTGGACTGTCAGCAGGCCGCTTCAGCCTGACGCCTGTAGAAACCGTACACACTGACGCATAATTGCAGCGCACCCAGGATCGATGCGTGAATGGCTGCGGCCAATGCGATCCCATTGCATCATACTCTATCCTGCAGGTCAGTTTCACTGCCCCATCCCAATCCAGGCCATCATCTCACCACATGTCATTACTGCATGACAACACCCTACCGAATCACCTCCCACCATCTAATCTCATTGCTCACATCATCACTGTAAATACCTGCCATCATCTCACACCATCCGATTATTGCATGACTTCCTCCCACCTCATCCCACTACATCCAGCACTGGTCATTGGGCCGGCTCTCGCCGGATCTGAAATCCAGCACCAAATGTGTAGCCAGATCTCGGGATCCGGCCAGAGTCAGCCGCCCCAAACCCCTGCTCTGCGCTGGGTTATTTTTGAGAAAAAAAATAATTTGAAAAAAAAGTGCCCGTGAGGGCACAGAGATGGAGGGCGGAGCAGCTCATTGTCACCATGAGCGCTCTGTTGGCTCCGCCCCCCTATGTGTGCAGAGCAGGACTTTGATACAGGTCACAGCTGCAGGAAAAAAAAAACCTGGAACTTCCACTGGTGACCCCGTGCAAGGGGTCACCAGAGGAAGTTACTGTCCTCAACCACGACCCAGTTTATTTATTTATGTATTTATGCAATATTTGTCAGATACATGGACCCGGATTATTCATTTATTTATACAGGTATCCTACAAGCATTGCATGAATAAATACATATCCCTATTGACAATGAAACTATCCAACACAATGCAGCCACCCAACTGCTTTCAGAGGGGAGCTGCAGGAGCTGTGCCGGGTGTGGTTCAAGTAAAAGAAAACATTGCTTATGGCGAACAGAAATCAGCAGGTTTTAAGAATAAGGTTGCAGGACAATCCCTCGGTTTAAACCAGGATTTCCCCACAGATTATCTGCTCTTTCACCATTAGCTAGAGAAATGGTTCTTCTTAATGATTTCACAGTCTGCTTAAACTACTCCTCTGCATGGGCTCATATCATATTACTGTCTTAAATCTGTCTACACTAACATTGCTGTTGGTTGTTCAGGTGCACAGATGGCTGGTACCCTGTGTACATGTGCAGGTCGGACTGGGCCATGACATTGTCTCAGGCGCCAATGAAAAAGTGGCCCATAGTTGTTAATGGCAATTCATTCCTTTTCTGTGCTTGTTTGAATAGTGCCCAAGTGGGAGTTTTTCTTTTTAAAATGGGATGCAAATTGTGCATTTTACTCAGCAACACTGGTCAAAATTATTATCCGCATAGACAAGTAACTCATCACCAGTGCCATGGAAGTGGATTAAAGTGGAATTGATATGTAGTTTGGATATGTAGTTTTGGAAGAAGCAGCATGAAAGAAATTGCGCTGTTTAAAACTATTATTTTGGACATTTCCTTTGATCGGAGGTCAACTGCAAGCTCCACCCCCCCAAACCTCATCTCCTCGTGCACCGTCCCCCCAAACACCAGCCCCACCCCGGCACTTGTGGGATCCCCCACTACATTTATTCCATTTCCCCCACTGGCTAGATCCTGCAATCGCATCCCTAACTCACGCCATCACTGTCAAACCATGCCTTCATCTCAACCCACCCCATCAATGCGTGACATCACCCCCTCATCGCATACCATCATCTAATCCATCCCTCAGCCTATCACTGTCAACCCATGCCATCCCACATCCTAGACCATCTCATTAATCACGTGACCTCATCTTATCCCATCTCATTATCCCATGTTTACAGGTCTGCGTGATTACACAGACTACATTTTTAAGGAGGCTAGTTTGGTCGACTGAACTTCACCGACCTATTGTCGGCCCTTTTTATATTTTCTGTTTTGGGGTTTTGCACCGTGTCACCTCTTCCCAACCTCATGCTTCTCCCCCTCACTTCTTCGCTGCCTTATCCCTTCTCCACTGCAGCAATCTCGCTTTCCTTACTATTGTTATCTGACTTGGGATGGAATTTTTAAAAAGAGGACTCTTCTCCTGGCCGGGATGACTCTATATGTCTGTCAAGGTTTCTAATCAGTCTTTCTTTTTGGCCAGGTGGACTTGTAACCTTGATGGTATTGTAGGAACGGTGAATGCAGCTTTCACAATGCTCTCTAGCAACCTATACTATACGTTGCAGCATGTACTTTGTCCTTGCAGTGTGTTTGTTGCTCACTCCCTTACCATTGGGGCTGATCGCTGGTTGCTTTCCCTCCGTCGTCGAGCCTTCACACCATCTCCTCCCTTGGGCCTCATGCGTTCACTTGGGGGCTTTCTCCCTTGACCATTGTTCTCAGTGTGGCCTGCTCCTGGTCTCCAAGTCTCCTCCTCTGGCTTTGGCCCACTTCTCAGGACTCCCTCCAGCAGCGTAACTCTGCGCAGTGTTTTGCATCTCCCACTCGCTTCAAAGCTCCTCTTTAGGTTGTCCCTGTCAGGCTTGATCTGGCAGGTGTTCTCATCTTAATTGTTGCTAAACCGCCGCGTCAGCCATGTGCAGCCTCTCTATTATGCAAACTCTTACTCAGGATTCTCCACAGCTCTTGCACTCACATTGACTGGTCAGGCTACCTCTTACCCTCACTAACATTACACCCAATGAAAACTCCCCTTATTGGGATTTTTTTCATCCAGGGTATCAGTCAGAGAGGACCAACTGTGCACATGATTCTTCACTGTGACTTCTCGAAGGAGCTTTATCACACAACATAGCCCATCATGCAGACCTATACCATCATCATCCTATTACATCATCCCAACTCATCTAACCCACCACTGGCTTCCAGCACCCCATCATGGCACCCAATCCTTACTCACCTTATCCCACCTGACCAGCCTATATAATCCTCACCAACCCACCCATACATCACATTTCAATATTTCATCCCTTATCATTGTCAACCCCAATACCCAATTCCATCATTCAGACTAGATCATCTCATCTCCTAATAACATACTATGCCATCCCTCCAGCCCATCAGATCAGATTCGATCATTCTACCCCACCACATGTCACCACATGTCACAACAGCCCCTTCACTGGAAAGAACCGTGCCCTCTTTCCCAATAATAACCATATCTATCATTTGGGCAAGAAAAAGTTGGGTAAGGGTGAACTGTGTCTTATCACACTGGGGTAAAGTATATAAGATGTGCCAGCTGAGTGGCGAGTGGTAGGTGGTAACCCTTATGCCACTAAGCAAGAGGAGTTTGGAAACACCTCTCGCACTTCACGCTTGGCCAGTATCATAATACAATGTCCTTGAAGGGATTGCCGACAAGATTAATGTCCTAAAGACTTGAATGGGTTGTTGGTGAAGTTTAATTTGCTGGTGAATTTGTACAAAAAAACAGCCAACACGTGTTTCGACACAAAGTCTTTCTCAAGGCTGTGTGTTTCACATTTTGACAAACAAGTTGAACCAAGATGCAAACAGTAATGTTTGTTTCACATTGAATAGTTAACAATCTGGGCGCAATGCCACCCTATCAGAACAATGTCCATCGACCAAAAATGAAAAATACAAAATAAATGGGATCAAGGAAACTTGCCCCCCCCACAACTCCTCTATTCTATGCTCAGACCCCTGCATGAACAATGAACATTGTTGGCTAGCGCAAAGATATCATCCTGTGCCTGAATTGTGGCCAGCCTTCAACAATACGCTGTTTTGCTTATTTCAAGTCATAACATCATCATAGCATATGTGGGATGTATTTACCCATGCATCCGAGCCCTACCTCAAAACTGTGCAGTACTGACATGGAAAACATCATGATGGCCAGAGCTTCCCAGAAAATGCACAGGGAAATGCATGAAGAATAGGCTGCCACTCATTTTTGCCGATGTTATGGGCACAGAAGGACACTGCCTAAAACCACCATTGGACTACCCACACAGTAGTCTGAAACCATTGGGAATGGCAATGCTGATTGCCAAAAGCAAACCCATAACTGTTGGGAATTCATTTTCTTAAATCCCAAAAAGGGGTGCAGTACCAGTACTCACCACTATCCAAAAGCCGGCGTTTTAAAACCACCAGATTTTGTAAAAAACTGAATAAATGAACCCAAAGCAAGCCAAAGAAAGACTTACTGAGAGGTGGATCCAATGTAAAGTTATATTCTGAAGTGACTTGAAGGTGTATAACAAGACTGGCTGACCTGTGGATTTCAGCAGTTTAAGTAAATTTGGACTGAAAGACACTACAAATCTAAATGTTTAAAAGAAATGAGTGACCTACTTTGAGTGTCACATAGGTTGCAATTGTTTAAATGTCATAGTTTTAAACTTAGAATCAGCATTCTAGCTGCATATGTAAAAATGTTCAGTTTTATTTGAATGCAGAAAACTGGGGAACAAAAAGTGACATTTTATCTAAAAAAAACTGGCTTAAGGAACTGAATTTTGCCTGGTAACTACCCCCATCAGGAGTGAAACTTGAGTCACAACTGTGTTCCCAGGCCTATCTGCCTTTTGCTGGCCGCACTAAGGATATGCCATCTCTCTGATAATTGAATTAAGGGAAGCCCCTACAGAATACAGGAGCTCTGAACAATGTAACCCCCTTCACCCAGGCAGATGGTTTATGGCAGGAGTCGTAAATGGTCGTAAAAAGTGGCTCCCTCCTGAAGGAAAGGGGAGGAGCACTGCCTGTGAGAGCAAGCTGGCTTGGCAGAACTGGAAAAACCAGAAATTCAACCTTGTGCTGAGGGTAAACCACACCCCTTTGGAGCCAGAACATAACTTTAAAAAGATGGATCATTCATAGAGCGGACATGTGAAAATTTTATAAATGATACCATAATTCTTGTGATTTTTCTGCCCACAGTTTAAGAGGTTTTTAGAACCGGTGGTATGTTCAGGGGGGTTTTAGCGGAAAAGAGGATATTACTCAAAATGTGTGCATGTGAAAAATCGGACACTTCATCAACTAATGTCCATACTCCTTGCGCACATGTGTGTAAATTTGGGGTAATATCTGATGTTGCAAAACCACTAAAAAGGTGCAAATATTGCCATTTCTGGATGTAAGCTCCTAGAAACGCCAGAGTCAGAACAGGGGCTAACATCAGTAATGCCTCATGTGTGCATGTAATTTTAAACAAATGTTTACCTGTGCAAATATGTCTCTTTTTATCATATATAGATTGTGTGCAATTTGACTGGGGAGTGTCCTCTCTGCAAGCCATAAAATGACATCACTATGACACAACTTAGCTCCCCCAATCAAGTGAGAAATGGAAGTTTGACCAATTAGAAGCTGAGAGAGAGGTAGGGTCAGTGATGCTCAAACACACCCATTTTCAAAACACATAAAAGCAGAGAGACAGGACAGATAGGGACTTTTCAAATCCATTTGCAGCTGGAAGCTCTGCCGGGAAAATCCATACTTTACCTCCATCAATCTCCAGAGAAAGCTGTGCAGAAAGATCCAGACTTTAAATCCCTCAATCTTCAGAATCCAGAGAGAGAGCAGACCCAGATCACTGTGAAGTGCAGAGACCAGAGTCCCGTCTAAAACCTGACCAGATCCATGGCGAGGCCCATTTCACTCAAGAATATAGTGTGAGTACCTAGAAAACTGTGCAGAACCCAATCTCTTAGTTAAAATAATATAATCCAAGCTATTTTAATCTAAGTAGAACTGCCTCCTAACTGTCACCTGTCATTTGTAAAGCTGTCACTTGTCATTTTTTAGTTGCAAGCTGCACGTGTCATTTTGAGCTTTTAAAATTTCAAATCTGAAAAACGACCTTTATTTAATCGCTCATATCTCCGCGACCGTTTGTGCTAGAGACTTGCAGTAACTTTCATCTGAAAGCTGAGAATCTTAGCTTTTAATCGCACCAAGAACCACATTCCTACCCCTTACAGTTTTACCGCAATCGCGGAACACGCATTCGCGAATTTTACCGCGATTTGCAAATTTCTCCACGTGTGAAAACAGAAGCTGCTTGCCTTCCATTTGCCAGAAATTCGTTTAACCTGCTAATCATTCCTGAATCATTGCAAGAGTGAGCCTGGACTAATATTAACTAGATACCACTCACCCTGAACCTCTGAAAGGGAATTAAAAGCATTTCCAGCATATTTCTCATCCATTGCTAGCACATATTAAAGCATTTTGCCTGTGTTTTCAACGTCTGTAGTCTAAATTGCTGGGGTTAACTGAATCACATTTAATTGCATTTCTGAGAATTGTGTGCCTTCCTTCCATTTCCTTGCATTGCATAAAAGGGGGGGGTGAATTGTACAAGAAAGTGATTACATTGTTCTGCTGAAATCCTATCAAGTTATTTTCTGTACTGCATTTCATTCCACATTGCATCCATTGGAAACCATAAAAGTATTGTTGCTATCTTATCCATTTCATGTCAACTCCTTAGTGATTATCAAGAAGTGTGCTAGTGCCAGATTCTCCGTTGTTAATCTTTATCATACCAGATTAAGTGTGATATTCAATTATTAATTTATTATAAAGTCTGATATCTATATTTATTGTTTAAATTATCAAATAAACCTTTTAATTTGCAAAACAGAACTACTTCTTGGCTCAGTGGGGTCAGGAGGATTCCAAGAGAGGGGTGTTATATAGGGGTAGTCATCCAGAACGCATGAACTGGACATAAAGATATATCAATAAGGGTTTTCATTCAGTATTATAGACTAGGCTTTGACTTGGCTGTAGTGTTGAATTGAATCCTCTTACACATACCACTCAGCAGATGATTTTATTCCAGTCAGCAACTTTCTTTTAGGGGGTGCACGTGCACCATAGTAAGGCTGAATTGCAATTGGCCACTGTATCTTATCAAGATCTAGTAGAAGGTGCAAGGCGCACTGTGTTGCTGCAGCGCATGCTGAGAGCTGCTGGAGGGAGGAGGCAGCTCCACCCTTGCAGTCAGGTGCACAGGGACTCAATCCCCATGAAAGCCTATAGCAGTGGTGCTGCTCCGCGAAGCAGGGCCGAGTCCTGCTGATAGCGTGAGATCTCGCTGGCGCTGCTGGTGAAGGCGAGTGGGTTGAGGCAGGGTCGTCTAACTGGTAGCAGATGGCTGGCTTTCTAAATTGACTGCTACCTCTCCTGAACTGGAGGCGAGGGCCAGGCGGTACCATCCAATGGCACCAGCAGCAAGGGGCAATCCCTAGCAGGCGGTGTGAAGGAGTCCATCCGGCCAATGGTTGACACAGAGAGGTATGGTGCATTAGTTTCAGCATCTGACGATTTATGCAAAGGCTGCTTGGGCTTATGTCTGCCCTCTGCACTGTGTCCGGGCCCTGCATGTGACCCTTCTTTCCCATAAAACCCCCAGCCAAGCTATCTGATTCTGACCAACGTTCCCCCCTCTAGCGCCTCTCCCCGCGTCATACATTCAGTTTCCATCTATCACCCTGAATACCACTTATCCAGTCTCCATGGCTTACCATGTCATATGGGGACGCACCCATCAGCAGTTCTGGATTTTGCGCCAAGGTTTCCCACAATGTCTTCACGGATGTCCTACCCAGAAGCCCCCCAGGCCCTTGTCCCACTAGTGCGTTCAGGAGTGCTCTCAACTGGCGAAGCCGGGACCTGAACTAGGGGTGTTAGGACCAGGGGTGAGACACTGTCCCTCAAGAGCGCATGCAGGCCTGATGATGCTCTGGGGGACATATTTAAGCATAGCTTCTTATTTGTAGAAGGTGTGCAACATTATAAACATGCTCCTCTGCTGGGCTATTCTGCAGATGGTAACGGTTTATCTTGAGAGGCAAAACCGAAATGTTTATGGGAGGGGTGTGGGAGCCCACTCCTGACCCCCAATCCACCCCTACAGCCCCCCAGCCCCATCGCTGGTAGGATCCCATAGTAAATTATTTCCATGTCCAGCACTGCCAATCACAGTTCTTCACCACCCACCTTTTGGGGGCAAGAAATGCCCTTGTCCACAAACCCAGGATTCTTACTGGGGACGACATCGCAGCAACCACTGATCTCCCCAACTCGTTTCACCGCATCATAATATATGTTTTATATTTGCTTTTTTCCTACCATTCCTTTCTTTCCTGGGAAGTGCCACTTCTAAGCACTGGCAATGCCCATCCTTAAAAACAAGCAGGTCGAGCTGCAGGCATAGAATTCAGCATATGTGTCAAGGTAGTTGCAGCCTCTTCTAAGGGCATCCGCATATGTTGCCCATTCACACATGCCACATGAATGCTGCCTTTGAGGAACCTATTCCCTCTTGTCAGTAACCTGTTTGCCCATGAAGTATAAAGTGCTTATGATTAGTAAGGTTTAGTAATCCTGCTCTGCAAGAATGATTTGCTCGTTCTCGAGTAGAAATAGCACCCCCAGGGGAGGCAATCAATACATGGCATTTAAGCACCCATGTATGCAGCAAGAAATGCCCTGAAAGCTTACCCGTAATCTTCATCACAACTAATCCTACTATTCCTTGTCCCAGTACTTCTCAATGAAGGCCATCTGCCTTCCCATAGAAATCACCAAATCCAGTCCATGTTTTTGTTCCCACTCCCTGCCCATCCTTCTATAAAGGAGGGCACTTCACTTCCCTCATCCTAACATATCAACATTTGGACCCCAAAACTAGGGCGGGTGGGAGGGTGCTGGTTCTGTGATGAGGAAGAATACGACTAGATGTAATGAAGATTACTGGTAAGTAATTAGGGCATTGCCCCATGTCCTTCTTCCTCATCCCAGTACTTACTCAATGAAGTGTAGCAAAGCAGAGGCGATTTGACCACAAGACACCAGTAACTTGCAGCACACTCAGTGAATTAGTTGAACACCTAAAAGTAATCAACCAGAAACAGCTGTCAAAATAGCCCGAGCAAGTTCCCCCGCTCTATGGCAATGGAGGAGCAAATGGTAGTGATGGATGAAGGTCGAGCAGCCCTATACACCCGGGGGATGTGTGGTGGTAGGAAATCCTTCCGGGCTGAGGCAAAAGAGATTGTGTCCCTAAACCAATGGCTGATGGTCAATGTGGAGGCCTTCACTGACAGGCCAGGTCCCATCCCCTCCGGACCTCACCTACCCCTCTGATCCCTGCACCGGGGGTAGGAGATCCCAGCAAGGTCTTCCTTTGATCTCAGGACCATCCCAGCATGCCCTATGCCAACTCTGGATCTGGCAAAAAGAACAACCGGGCGAGCAAAGGTACAGTAGGAGGCGCGGGGGAGCGGAATGGATTTGGTCTTCTCTGTGGGAAGGCATGGGGCCTTCATTGCGTAAGTACTCGGATGAGGAAGAGGGGGGGTGATTGCTTTTTATCAGTGATGCACCCACATAAAGGGACTAAGTGAGAACACAGTTCCTGACTGACAACTGGGCAGAGCCCTGCTTCATAAGGAACCATCTTAACCCCCAATAATTATGCTCCTTAGCTAACAGAGCCTGCAAGAAACCCAACTTGGAGACACGCACCCGAGTGCAGCCACATTCTGAAAATCACCCCCGCACTCCAAGCCACTGGGCCGCCCTGAACCCCATTTATATTGGCAGAGGTCACAAAGAGGGCGCCCCAGAGATGAAGATTCACCCGAGAGAATTCATCCGGATCTAAACTCGTTAACTTTTAATTACTACCGAGCACGGTGGCAGCCTGCCACACACATCTCTATTACCCACCGGCGATGGCAGGCGTGGGCACATTTAACAATTAGCTAACGTTGTCCCGAGCACTATCCACTCCTCGCAGAGAGAGTGGGACATGGAGGCTGGGGCCCAGACGGAAGAGGGGCGAGGGGAACATTCAATGCCCCAAATGACGCTGCTGCTGGCGGCCCGCCCACTTCTAGGTATAATCTACTTGAACATGTCAAATACTATTCCTGTCACAAATCTCCATGAGCAAAACAGAGATTTCGTTTAAACCATACTCGCTATGACCTCCTGTTCCTGGCAGGCGTATGGAACTCCTGACAACCAAATATGACTCACCTGTGCCTCTGTTTTGACTTGTCAGACTTCATCTGCATACCTTCATACTATGTACAAGCGCTGTGATAGCTCTGGGTTTGGGCGCTACATACATGTATCAAATAAAATAAAACCTCCCCTTCTGGGATCCCCTCTCCTGTGCTTCCACTAGCCGGGCCAGTTCCTCTGTGACCCACGCATGCTACCTGCAGCCCCCAGTGTATGGTCCCTCTGTAAAGCGCTCACTTGCTCTCCGTTAGCGGTGGGCTTTATAAACACGGTACATACATAGATACATACAGCCCATACAATGCAGCGCTTTTTCACACACCCAGGTGCTCAGCCTACTACAGGGGTGATTTGCCACCTAATACAACCTTTCTAACATAAGTGAGCCAACTTGTTTTTTTTTTCCCTATCGGGCAGGTCACAGTAAAACCTAACAGACAACCGAGCCTCAATATTTTGAGGGTACGCTGTACATGTACATCATGCAGCCATTCAAAGACTGATTTCATTACTGCTTTAAAGTATTGGAAACTGCCCTCATGAGTTCTATACTCACTCTCAGAATCACCATGAGTGAACCCTTTTTGGTGATCAGCGGCATTCCAGGGTGGCAGGGTTGCCGCAAGTGTTGAAACGTCTAATATCCGTTCCCCCGTAATCTCGCCTCACCTCCTTTTCCCTCTTCCACACACTAGGATCCGGCGCTCCCTAATGAGGGCACACTAGCTCCCCAATGAGTGCACACTACGTCACACTTTCGACAACCCTCCATTCTTTAAGACCACCACAGTGGTGATTGGTGCAGTATAAATACTGAGTACCACAGCATTACATTTATTTCCATTCCCTCACTTGAAAATGTCCTCAGGTCCCCCGCCCCCCAGGTAGCTGCTCCACAGAAAAGGTGTTTGGAGGCATCAGGCCCTGGGGCCCTGGGGCCCGGCTGGGCACAGCTTCTATGGTGCACTAATGCCTCTTGTGTTTAATGCAGCCTCTGGACCCTGTCTTATTCCTTGGCCATCCAGCATGAAGCAGGGGCCCAAAAGTCTAGGAAGCAATTCTAAGGCAGCAGGTTGGTGCTACAGTCTACACTAAATCCTACACACAGTTCCATCCCCCGTGAGCCACTGCAGCTTTCCAATGATCAGAGCAGAATAGCACCACACGTGTTGTCCTGTAGGCAGGGCCAAACACCTACTTGAAAGCCAAATATCATGTACCTCAGGGAGGAATGGGGTAGAGCTGTTGAGGATGGTCTCCTCTTCATTTCTCTCTTCAGCGATTCTCGCTTTCCCAGGCCAGCTGCAGAGGAGCAAACCTAAAATCCTGGAGGTGTAGGGGTGCGCGCTAGCGTGTGTTTGTTGTGACATGTTACGCAACAATAGTCTGTTACGATATTAGTGTATGTGTTCCCATTAATCTTTCAAAGAAATGTTAACAAGATATTATAACTTACTTTCTGCCTTGATGGGGGGTGTCTGCCCCCTACCCCCCATCAGACAGAACACACACACACTCTGGTTGGACTTCCAATTCTTTCCATACTTTATATTTTAATTCTTCCTTTTACATTTTAATTTTATCACCAAAGGATATATTTTGCTTTATGGGAGTCTTGCTAATTTAAAATGTTTTCGTTTTTTGTTTGTTTTTAAACTCATGTATACCTCCCCTCTCCCAGTGCTGTAACATGTTCTGCAATGGCGAGCTCTTAGCTCCAGGCGTTCTGTTCCTAACTGCATCTTTCTCTTACATCTTGCCATAAAATTCTGCTTTCGAAAGTATACCTTCCATCTGCTAGCATGGACTGCACATAATGACAGTTTTGTTATAGTTGTACATTACAATATGTTGTGTTATGTCAGACAATATCATGTCATCTTTTGTAATGTCATTTCTTTGCCGTTTTGTACAAGGCTTGGCAGCAAAGGCTGTGAAGCAGCTGGAAGGTGACATGTAGCGCATCACAGATGCCCAATTAAATAAATAATACCTGCTAGCAGCACCCAGTTAATGACAAGGGCCCCAAAGTCCATAGGAGACCTGCAAATATAAGCTAGTAAGCAAACTCTACGATCTTGGAGCCTAGGTTGAGATGGATAAATGAGGCTGTACTATGCCGATTAACTCCCAGAAGAGCCCAGCCTCAGCCTAAGAGGAATCCAACCTCCAAACCCACTCTTACCATGCCTTTAAAGCACCAAGCAGGCAGGTCCAGGGCTTTGCTTCCAAAGGAGCCGCAGATCAACACCCACTGTACCAAATTTGGACAATTTCTCGTCCCTTCTCCCCAGAAGGAACCTACAGAGAGGCTGGGGACTGCACTACAAGAAATTCCAGAACTCTGTGATGAACTTTGAAAACCTTCTTTGAGGAAAGAGATCCAAGTGGCAGGCAGAGGTCCAGAGCAGAGGCTGTGTCCCGGCTTCCTTTTCTTGTTATTTCTTCCCTAAGTGGTAGGGCAAGTTAGATATCAGGCTTTGGGTGGAACACTATTTATTTTGGACTTTGAAGAGCACCCTCGGTTTTAGTTTTGTTAGGTCAGGAACTTCTCTCATAGCGATAGGGCTAGATATGCATTTTCTTATTATTTTAATTAAAAACCCTTGAACATGTGATTGACTAGTCGTAATCCTTCTTCTGGTTCACCACACCACCCTCATTTAAAAGTACCCATAGTTAATCCGTGTTTTCCTGTATGTAGAACGTGGAGTTGGACAATGTTAGTATGCGATAAACATACGGTGAAACAATGCACGAAAGACAATTGGGTGCATAATTATAAAGAGAAACAGTGGGAAAAGAAAAGAGGAACTTATGGATATCATATGTAAAGAGAAGTACAGGGAATGGCATTAAACGAGGTGGATGAAGGATTGCGACTTAATACACCTGCCACTTTGTAAATAGGAATTGCCCAACCTATGCACGTGACTGACTAGAAAATTGACAAGGGGGTTCCTGGGAGTCCCTCTGCCAGACATTAGTCCTGGTTACAAGTGTCTTACCCAGAGTCATCTTACTGATGAGGTCCAACCAGACCAAAACACGTGTCTGGGGATGCTGTTGGTACTCTTGTTCAGACGAGAATTGCCTAGCATTTCGGTGTTCGACTGCCCCAGGGCAGGACAAAGACTGATATGTTTGGGATAATTCTTCGCTGTGAAAGATAGTGAGCTAAAGACTCTGGGTAAGTCTCTCGCAACCAGGACTAATGTCTGGCAGAGGGACTCCCAGGACCCCCCCCCCCTTGTTAACGTGACTGACTAGAGACACAGCGAAGACAAGAGATCACAAATGAGATGTGAGAGAAAAGGGGCAACATATGTGGAGGGGAAAGTACAAAGATGCAAGTGTACACAGATGGCTCCAATAACCCAGACACGGGGAAGGTAGAACTATCCTATACAGGAGCAGAGAAGGGAACGTGCACAGCAGGAAGAGCAACAAAGGGGCAGCCATGGGCACAGCTGTTTGTCAGCCATTCTAATAGACATGAAGAGAAGTGTAAAAGATGTGAAGGAACCAGAGGTAGGAATATGTTCAGATTCACGGAGTGTTTGGGAAAGGCGAGGGGGAAAGACTGGGCACGTTAGACATTGTTCAGCCGTGCAATAGGGGACTTAAGAAAGGAATACTCAGTGACTGGGGATACAAGGTCATGATAAGGCAGACATGGCAGAAAGAGAGGAAATGGAGCGAGAACTGGAGGACTTCAGAATTCCTCTTAGTGAAGGGGAAATAAAAAAGTATAATAAAGAAGCAGCAGAGGGTCAAACAAAATGGGGACACAGTAACAAAGGGAGACATTATTCAACTTCCAGGAAATGGTCAGAACTAAGACTAGCGAACAAAAGGGGATACCCAGAAAACGCATAAGCAGCTTAAAGAGGATCCGATTAGGACACACCAGGCTAAACAATCAGCTGTTTAAGATGGGTAGGCAGGTGTCAGGAAAATGCCTCATGTGTGGGCCCACAGAAACGATACAACATTACATAGTGGAATGCTTAGAGAAGTATAGACAAAGGCAACATATGACAGAAGACCTACGTGTTGACTTTAATGTGCATGTCTCCTGTGCTCTAGCTAGCCTGTCATGCATCATTTAAAAACTTTATCTCAAATGTACATCTTGCATACTACATCCCAGAAGCTTATTTACAATTCAATGCGTACAGTGCCAGGCCAGTTTGGTACGGCTCGGGTTGAAGGAGATTCTATATCAAACATTTGACTTTGTGACCCCGGCCTTCAATCAGCACACAGCCAATTGCAGTCTCTGACAACTCCGTCTGGGGGTTCCGGTTACCAAAACTCCCCCCAGCTACCAGTAGGAAGGAGTGCAACATATTTATCGGGTTAGTGGCTACCACAACTCCTATGCACTCTTGCCCACCTCACAAGGCCATCACACACCCACACCATGTCCTCATGTAATATAATCCCCACACTATTAATTGCTGCCATGAAGGTTGCTCTGATCTCTTTGGTACATGTTCTTCTGGTCAGAACAGCAAACACTACACCTACATCCCTATGTTCCCTGCCACCCACCCTTATGGTTTCCTTTCTCTACATGTTTTGAGACCTGTCTTTGTCTCACCGATGTCCCCCCTTCCCTCTCTCAGTGGCCTCTTTTTTCCTTCACCCCACAGATTATGGTCTGGCTGCCACCATGGGCAGGGTCACGATTCAACTTGACACAGACAAGGATTAAGTGACATGACACACCTTGACTTTCATGGTGAGGTGAGCGCTGGGTTTCCTCGATATGTCTTCCCTGAACTGATGTTTTGGGTGGGCCATCGTGCCAGGCAGGTTATGCCCACTCACTGTTGATGTGCATGGCATAGAACACAGTCCTAACCTAATCCTAACAGAGCTGCATCCTACTGTAGCAATGCCCCACAAATGTCCAGGGTGGGAAACCAAAGACAGGAGGACAGGAGAAGTTTGCTGCAGACTAAGAACAGAACCCAGAGAAGAAATACGATGTACTGGAGAGTGGAATTAGCACAACAAGTTAGAATGCTACAGGCCACTGGAGAAAAACTAAACTTCACTAAATAAATAAAAAAAATAAGCTCAGGATAACACTCCCCAAATACAGACTGAGTGACCACAGGTTCAGTGAAAAAAGGGTCTGGCCGACAAAGAACAAACAAGAGCTCGGTGGATGGGGGGACAGAATCTGTCAACAATGGGGGAACCTTATTTCCTCACAGTTTGCATGATTAATGAGGTCTATGCAAGTAAAACAGGAAAAGAACAGCTCTAAGGCATCTCTGGGCGGCTACCACAATTAGCAGCAGCATAATAAAAGGATGCCCATCTATGCCACCAAAGAAGGCAAAGTGCCTAACTCAATATGGACTTTTAGAAAATAGCAGAGAACCAGAATAATCGCTATTGAAGAGAATGTTACATTTACGTATCGCACGCATACACTTTGTCATGCCAAACACTATATTGTATTGCAATAGTAGCTGATTACATTGGGGTGTTATCAGCTGTTTCATTTTAAGAACATTTCACTTTGATATGGATGGTGAACTGGCCTGATGCTGGCTCATAGTTATCAGTAAAATGCTATTATGCATCTCAATCGGATACTGGATGTTGCCAACATCATCGAAGCCAGAGCAGTCAGCGAGGTGCAGAGTTTCCTGGCACTGGTCCCTGTGGGCTGCTCTGCCACTTTGTAGCACTGGGGGCAGCAGGCGTGTCTATTTAGACACAATGCGGACGTGACACCAAGGCCTGCTGCCCTTCTGAGTTCACTGTGTGCAGCAGCTCTGCGCTGGCCATTCATGGCTGACTTGTGTGGGAAGGAAGTGAGGTTGGTGGCCATGCGACTATCCCACCTGTGTCCATTAGGTATGAACTGGAGTGCTGGCTTTCTTGGAAACCAGGGAGCCCTCACCTGTAACCACCAGCAGAGACGGTAGCCTCCACTGATGGACTTCCACGTCGCCATATTTGGGTATCCTATCACCAACATCCCTCTGCTGCAAGGATGCGGCGGTGGTGGTGACCAGGAAAATGCACTTCCGGGAGACTGCTCCTTTGAACTGCTTCCCACTGCAGTGTTCTCGCTTAACCTCAGGGAAATTGTTTCTTAGATTCTGTCCGGGTCAGTACATCACAAGTAAATTGCTTGGCCAGACCATGGGGTCAATCTGCCTGTTGCAAGTTCAAATCCCAGGTTGGATAACTCAGCCCTTCATCCTTCTGAGGTCGATGCATTGAGCATCATTGAATGGGGTTAGTACACCTTTTAGCACCCAGGAAGAAAACTCAAAATCCTTAGAGCCAATGAGAGTCCAGGCCTTCCTGAGATTGGTCTCAGGACGGACCATGGCCTGTGATGCCACTGGGGATTCCAGGTGACAGGACGGATGTCCCCAAGCACTCCCTCTCTCCTGCTACAATCCTGTTCCTTTGGGGCTCACCCGACTGCCAGTCTTATGATCCATTTCTGCTGCTTGTTGGGAGTCCCTCCATGCTCTCCTGTTCCCCCGCTATGCTTCTGCCGCATCCACTACCCAGAAATTGAAGGACTCGTTCGCAAAGGCCACTGAGCAGCCTTTGCACGGCAGCCATTTCTCAATGGTTTCTCTTCCTTTTCAGCTCCAACTATTGGGTTTGCATATCGCCCAGCAGCGCAGCCCAATGCTAATAGCCCTGTTTACTAGAGCTGCAGTGCAATACAGGATGTTATGTGCCTTGAGCCCTTCCTATACATGCTCGCTTCACCCTGACTTATATGTCGAGATTCACGGCGCATAATATTCAGTATTGCCCATGGCTCCAGGTAAGAATTCTTAAATATTATGATGTTACAGCTGTTAGATCCATGGAGAATAAAGAAATAAGAGATTACAGAAGCTTTTGTCACTATGGCAAGTGTGGCCCAGAAGACCTTTCCAGAGGCTACAAGCTTTCGGAGCAGAAATTAAAGCCGTACAAGCCTGGTGGGTCCCAGACTGGCCCAGGTCATAATTAGGACTCCGTTCTGATCCTCTTCTCGGGTCAGTGCCCGCCCAAAGCAGGAGCCAAGCATGAGCCCCTCCTGCTGCTATGTGCCAAAGGTAGGTACAGGAGGAGCTTGCCTGCCTGACTTTCCGTCCTGCCAGCCTGACTTCCTGACATACCCCTGCCACTCATTGGGCCTCATTACGAGTACGGTGGTAGGGGGTTAACGGCACAGGAAAGGATGCCGGTGCCGTTAACCCCCTAGTGCTGCATTCCGAGGTCCCTTAGCGGGTCCTACTAAGGCCGGCTGGTTTTACCAGCCGCCCTTAGCGGGAGCCACTAAGGGACCAGGGAGCTAATAACGGGCCTGCTATTTGCGGGCCCGTTATTAGCTCCTTACCCATTCCCATTGAGCCCTATGGGGGCTCAAATGGGAATGGGGAATGGTTTTCAGAATGGGGATTTACCGGGTCCGCCAAGGCTGGAATGACCCGGTAAGTCCCCATTCCGACTACCTGGACCCAGACACAGGTTTGGAGGCAGCCATGGCGCTAATAGTACCATGGCTAACTCCAAACTCGTAATGAGGCCCATTGACTGGCTGGGACGAAGCAGGAGCACTTCCTCATGCAGCGGTGCATTGACTGGCGGTGAATTTAAAGGTTCGTCAAGTGCCTGTCTACCAGAACTTTGTGCTCCAATAACGCTCGCCCCCCTCGCCATTTCCCATCTCCCTCTTTACCTCACTATTCAAACAACACTCTTGTTGTACCTGCCCCATCACCAAATGCCACCCCCCGCTTTCCTGCTATCAGTGCAGCGTGCCCCTGTCCCCTCATCCCACTCTATCCATCCTACACCACAAGGGGAATTCCCCTTGTACAGGTGCCAACACTCCTCCAGTCCTTCATCCGATAAAGGCAGCTCGGTGGATTGAGCGCTCAACTGACAGACTTGAGTGAACCCCTGCTTCTCACTTTGGCAAGGATACAAGTGCAAAACCCAGATGTGGTCTGGGAATGCAGATTCGTACTACTGGCAGGAAGTAGATAACAGGTGCTCCAAACATCTAGATTCGTTGAGATCAAGACGCAGGCAAAGGAGCACCCACCTACCTCTGAATTATTCCCCAAAGAAGACATTTGGGTTTCAAGCTGCTGGCACATTTTAACAAGCAAAGGAACTGCAGCGCAGTAGGGGGAGGGTCGTGGACTGAGAAAAAGTGGAGGAGTGTGTCTGGCCAATCAGGTGGCAGGGAACATGGGTTGAATCTGTCAGTGACCCCCCTGTGTTCTCTCTGTAACCTGACTGCCTGACCCGTTTGTCCCCCGTTTTTGTAAGGCTACGACATGCAGGCCTCTTTCCCCTCCCCCTATCCCACTGCTCAATGGAATCCTGCACCAACCTCCCACACAGCACTCCACTTGCCTGCCCACTTTGGGGACCTCTTCATTCTCAACACTTTTGTTCCCTTGCTGTCATCAACACTATGGACATAGAAAAGGGATTCACTCATTTCCACTTCCCACAGGGGCAGCCAGCTTTTTTGGACTTTTTTCCCCACAGGCAATTGGGCAGGTGCAATAAGCGCTGAGCATCTTTCCTGTGGAAAAAAAATCACTTAAAAGGTGTTCATACAAATAGCTATCACCCCCACCTGTGGAGCATACAAAACCAGTAAAATAACCGAGCTCTTGCTAAGGCCCTCTCTTGGCTCATGCCTACCTTTAGCTTGTGCTGGTAGGCCATTAACAGCCGTGCATGAGCCCCCAAGCACAGGGGGGCTCGCTAAAGTAATTTCGTTCTTTAGCAATTTAATTATGAGAACATAACACTTCAAACAGAAGCACTTTACATAAACTCACACTGTCGACAATGCAGTCACAATGCTTGGTGCTTTATAAGTCATGGACCCAATAGGAAACCTACCCGACCTACTTAATGACGAAACACACCTAACAGAACACAACTTACATCCTGAGGATAATAGGGAAAATCACCAGCAAGACCACACAAAGACGAAAGCAAGAACATAACAGGACACTATAAAGAAAGCAATACACTGCAATCTAATCAACGCAAGATCGATGTCCAAACACACAACTGTGATCTACGATCTACTCTGTGATGGTTGAATTGACACCCTATTTGTCACAGAAACCTGGCTAGATGACAACTACAAAGTCACACTACACAGCTGTCTGCCCAACAACTTCAAATGCATACAGGTAAACAGAGAAGGAAAAAGAGGAGGAGGACTTGCCATAGCCTACAAAGATCACATGAAAAGAAAAACGCTGACCCACTGAACTTCCTGAACTGTGAATCCCTAGTTCTTCACCTGCCATCAGACCCACAAACAAACCTCTCATTCATACTCATCTATAGACCACCGACCTATGATGTAACCTTCATAGACAACCTTCATAGACACCTTAATCGAAGTCGTCACAAACCCATCAAACATGATCACTTGATCATCCTCAGGCACTTCAACATACAGTCCGAAGAAGAGAGAGCAAACTTGCAGAAAACACTAACTAAGCAGCTTGAGACAATGAGACTATGGGCCTCAATGCACGGACGGCAGTGGACCAAGGCACCTTGGTCCATGCCGGTAAAATACCGGCACCGCCTTGGTGGAAAGGGGAATTACCGCCCTATTCCAAGGTTGGTGGGGCGGTAATTCCCCCTTCCCCCATTGCCCTTCCCCATTCACATTTTTGCTCCATAGGGCATAATGGGAATGGGGAAGGTGCTAATTACGGCACCGCAAATTGCGGTACTGTAATTAGCTCCCTGGTCCCTTTGCGGGTTAGTTTTTAATGCCTGCAAAAAGCAGGCGTTAAATTCTCCAACCCGCAAAGGGACCTTGTAGTAAGGCGGTAAGGTTTTACCGGTACCGGTAATATACTGGTACCGGTAAACCCTTACCGCCGTCCGTGTAATGAGGCCCTATGTCAGATGGTGAAAGGAGCAACACAAATGGCAGGACACAATCTTGATGCAATCTTCGTCCATAAAAAAACTGATCTCAACTGTGCCACCAATAAAAATACTATGGAGCGACCACCTCATTATACAGTTTGTGATCCAACTACAATTAAAAGCATCCAAAAAGCCTCAAAGGTACCCTCAGATCTGGAAAAGAAACTGGAATACTGTAAAAAGCAGTAACTTACAAGAACAACTAGAATCCTTGAAGTCCTTGATCGCAACTTTGGATGCAGCTGACTTAGATGAAAAAGCAGACCTACTCCAGAAATGGATAATGCAAGCAATTGACAGCATCTCCCCCCAAAAACCGCTCATTTAATCACAGAAGAAAACAGTGGCAAGATGGTTCACACCCCACCTCAATACAATGAAATAAAAAACTGGAAACTAGTAAAAGAATGCAAGAAAAACAACAACCAAGCCAAAAGAATACTTTATAAAAAATACATCTGACCATACAAGTTGACACAGTCAATCATAGCATCCTCATCAAGAGACTGGAAGAAATAGGTATCACCAACATGGCACTGCTCTTGTCTGAAAGAACAGAAAGAGTATAAATAAAACCATACAAATTCTCACAGCGGGACATCACCTCCGGAGTGCCACAAGGATCCTTGTTATCCCCACTCCTCTTCAACATTATATGATGCTACTAATCAACCTCATCAAGCACAAGGCTTCACTTGCTACAACTATGCAGATGATCCCAAATTGTCTACAAAATTGATGATAAACAAGGAGGAGAACACAAGAACTCTACCAATGGATGAACACTAACAACCTCAGAATTAACCCAGACAAGACGGAAATCATGATTACATCCAACAACCAAAGAGGCAACCAGTACATCCCATGGCCCACAGAACTGGAAACACCATCCACACCATCCAAGTTGTCAAAACCCTTGGAATCCTAATGGACAATGAGCTAACCCTAGAACCACAAGAACATTTGATAAATAAGAAATGCTTATTCCATATACACATGATCAAAAACATTCCACCATTCCTCTCCTTCACGCACAAAATACTGGCCATCATCTTCCTCATCATGTCCAGGATAGACTATGCCAACACCTTATACCTCGGAATGCCAGACTGTTTACTGAGAAAACTACAACAAATACAGAACACAGCTGCCAGACTTTTCCTCAACCTCTCACATAGGGACCACATCACTCCAGCGCTAAGGATGTTACATTGGCCTCCAGTCAAAAACCGAATCACCTTCAAAACACTGACTCACACAGAGCAATCCATGGCCCAGGCACAGAATTCATACAAAAGGAAATCACCATCTACCAGCCGACTAGAACACTCAGATCCTGAGACGACATCCGCTTAGAACCTAAACCATACACAAAGAAAAAACTTGGTGGATCAGCATTCTCTTGCTTGGCTGCAAATCTTTGGAACACCCTCCACAGAGAAATACAAACTATGAAGGACCATCTAAAATTCAGACAACTTCTATAAACCTGGCTCTACAGCTCCGAACAGGATGAAAACGATTGAACAACACCAACGCACCATGAAATGAACACACAACTGAGAAGGAGTAGGGAGTAGGACAGACTGGAGTGCAGTGCAGGGAAGAAGAGCAGCATCTGAATGGGAGACCTAGTGTGTACCCTTCCCCATAGAGGGTCAAAGGGGAAACAGGGGAGGGAAAGGGGCCTGACTTAATTGGACCACTGATAGAGGGCCTAAAATGGAAACAGGGGAGAGAGAAGTGTCCTGATCTCAGAACGGATGAACCGCAGGGCACAAGTAACACACACTCTCTGGAGAATCCCATAGGGGTGGTAATTGCTGCACACCAAAATGTACTGAAAGGGAAGGGATATGAGCGGCACTTAGAACACTGGGGGTAGAAAATGTACTGCCACTAAATAACCCTACTAAAAACCCACACTTCTGCATACACTGTAGGAGCGGTAATTGCAGCACACCAGAGTGTACGGCAGGGAAAGGGATAAGGGTCACAGTTAGAACCGCGGGGGTAGGAAAGGGCACCACCACTAACCAACCCTACTAAAAACTCACCCTTCTGCATACACCTCTCAGAATATGAACTAAATACAGCCATACCTCTACAGCACAAAAAACAGCACACACTTCACTACACCAACACAACAACGAAAAAGAACAACAAATAGCCTCGCCCAAGAGCACATGGTGGCCACCAACTGAAAAACACACCTACGCTCAGTGAACGCTGTCAGGCGAACTGAGGCTGCCAACAGCACATCACGGCTCTCTTGCTCTTTCTCCCGCTCAGTCCTACTAACTTACCATCCCCTCCTTGCTTTGCAGAGCGCCAAGAGACCACGCAGGTGGCAACAGTGCGAGGGACAAGAACCTTTAACATAAAATATTAGAGGAGAAATGGCGGTGTAGTCAATGCATTGTTCTGGTGGGTAAAGGGGACGTGGTACTTTGATTACATACATATGCTAGAAGGGTTAACAATGTACAGTATTTGCAAAAGGGTGCAGTGAAGGACTGGACTGTGGAAAACTGAGATGAGGTAATGTTTGTTCAGGGGGCAGGGATAGGAGGTCTAATATGTGAAAGATATTGATCTCCGTTCACTGTGGGGACGTTTTCATTTCTAGGGCATAGGAGCACCAGTGGCGGGCAGCCAGGAGTGTGTCAAAGTGCTTGCCCAAAATACCCTAGGGCCACAAGTGGAAGCCCAAAAAACAAAATGGCAGGCTAACCAGGGTGCCGGTAGGGCAGGCACAGAGCAGGGAACTGAGCTGAGAAGTTGCCAACTGAAGCCCACTCTTGCTTGAGAATATCACCCAGCGCTACTGCCAGAAGAACAGGAGAGCCCGAGGCAGGGGGCATTCTCAGTGATTAGGGCCTGAGGCCGGAACACAGTCCCGCTATTGCATGGACGCCTCTTCGGTTTAAGGCGGCTGTATCAGTCACACCCTTCAGGAACTCCTGTCGGCTGCAATGTTTTTTAGTGCTCAGAAGCAGCCAGAAGGAAGCATGTTAGCACTATACGCACAAACCCACACCACAGTGTCTGGTAGAGTTGGGGAACCAAAACTACCGAGGTTCAATATGTCCTAAAAGCATAAAAGGATTAGGAAAGCACACAGGTAACATGGGCCTTGCGTAATAAATCATTACCTCCCCGTCCGTCTTCCTCGTCACAGCCCTTACTCCACGTCAAGGACCATGACGAGGAACCCTGGACTTTAAGTAATGAAGATTTCTGCTGAGGAATCGGGCAGTTCCATGTTTTAGGAAAGCAAGGAGTTTTGGAAACTGGTCTCCCGTAAAGTCATAACATTATTTTTAAACTTCTGCTTGCTCGCTCCCCTTCTCCCCCGCAGCTCCGAAAACCAGCCCCTGCCGCCGACGAGGAGAGGCATTCCCTGCATTAAGAGGCGAGTTGTAATTTCCAGATTCCGAGGGAATGAATGCAACCTTGAATTAATCGTGTTTCTCCCTTTTCTAATGGGCGAGACAGGAATAGTGACAGCGTCTTCGAAGAGCGGGCATTTAGCGTCGAGTCCCTCCCTGACTCCTGTGCTTAATTAAATGTGATGTGACTGCGCCGACAGCGCTCACTTCTTCCAGCCTCTCGCGCGCCTGCCTTCGCCTCTGCCCCTGCTACAGCTGCGAACTCTTCCCCGCCCCCTCTGCTTCTCAGCTGTCTCAAGTGCCCATAGTCTTATCTGTCAGACATTTTTTAGAATAATTGAAGTGTTCTTGGATGCATATGTCTGCCCACCACTCAAGCCCCCAGCCTTTTATTGTTCCGCTCTCTTTCCTCGTTCTCAGCGTGTTTCCTCTGCCCCATCGCATGCCTTTCACGTTACGCCTCACTCTAATAGGGCCTGGTTCACAGCGCGTTTTCCAATAGGATTGTCCAATTATAAAAGGCTTCTGTGAATCAGGCCCGCTCTCCTGGAAAGCGTCTGTAATTGTATCAGGCTATCATGAGCATTCTCGCTCTATAAACACATTTTGTACAAATAATAACACAAAAAGGCACTCCCAATGCCAGCATACATGCTATGCTATGTTTTGGGGATTAATAGCCTGCACCAATTTAGTTGTGTATCTGAGAAAAGAGGGAGCAGTTTTTTGAGGCGAGTGGGAAAAGACCGGCACTGCCTGTGTTGAAGGTTGCGGTTCGGACGTTCCCGAGGACTTACTGTGTGTGGTTCTGTTTCTAGGTAGTCTGTGGCAAGCAGTGTTCGAAGTTTATGAAAAGAAGTAGTGGAACTATGTCCCCTACTGGCCTGCACCGATCCCAACAAACCCCATCGCCACACACCCTCCCACGCATAATACAAACCCCAAAACACATGCTCCTGCTGTTTAGGGGAACGCTCAGTGCAGTGCACTGAAAGTGAAAGTTTCAACTTCTTCCTACACTTTTATTTTAAAACGAAACCATTCCGGAACGGTTTCTTTTTAAAATAAAAGTATAGAAACTGTAAAACTTAATTAAAAGAAGTAAAGGAGCACCACTCCCATCCGCTCCCGCCCACTTCGACCTCTGGTGGCGAGGGTGTAGAGGAGCAGGTAGATGCCTCTTCTCTGGTCTCCAACCCCTCACCACCGTCCTATTGGAGTAGCAGACAAAGAGACACAGTTGGGAACCCATGAATGAATCCATGTAACATTCCTATACCGTGTCGAGTGTATGAGAGACTACATGCGCTCTGGCAGCCATTCAGAATATACCCACACGTAGAGGCGGTAGAAGGATTCTACTAGTAGCGGTGCCCACTACCAAGATGTCAGAATCTAGTTATGAGTGATATGGATGAACTCTAAGTAAAGTTGAAGATGACAGAAAGCTGTCATAAAGGAGATGTATGAACATATGCCTAAATGATATGAAAATACTTGAAACGGACAATGTATCTGAAGCACAAAGAGAAACATGTCTCTAAAGACAAAGTAATCATGAAGGTAAGAAGATGAAATAACGTGCTGACCAATAACTGTAAATATGCTGTAATGCAAGGTATAAAAGATCCATATAATCTTGCTAAAAAGAGGTATACATACAACGTTTAGGACCACCATTGGAAGAACATGGACAATGGCCTGCGTTAAGAATCAACCCTGTTACGTCAAAAGACGAGCCTAGGATTCCAAATTGAAGAACTGGTGAAGAAGCTGTTTCGCGTGCAGAATAAGGGAGTACCTTGTCCTAGGATCAAGAAGGCTATTTTGAGAGATGGGTTCAAGGCACAAAGGGAGTCGAAGGAATGGACCACGTGCATAAAACATGTTTCTGCTAAGATTAGGAAAGACAAGGGCCCTCATTACAACACCAGCGCTAAACCATGGTGCTATTAGCACCATGGTTGGTGCCGGTGTTGTAATGGGTCCGTCAGCCATGGTTCAATGGGGAATTACCACCCCATTCCAAGGTTGGCGGGGTGGTAATTCCCCATTGAACCATGGCCCTTCCCCATTCCCATTTTCTCCCCATAGGGCCCTATGGGAATGGGGAAGGCGCTAAGTATGGTACCGCAAACTGCGGTACAGTCCTTAGCACCAAGGTCCCTTTGCGGGTCCCTACTTTAACGGCTGGTCTAGACCAGCCGTTCAGGTTGGGTCCCACAGAGGGACCTTGTAGTAAGGCGCTAATGGGTTAACAACAACGCAGCCTTTTACGGCGCCGTTACACCATTAGAGCCAGGGTCGTAATGAGGCCCAAGGACTTTTGGGACCACGTGCATAAGAAATATTTCTGATAATATTAGGAAAGACAAGGACTTTTGCAAGTGCCAAGTACTGAACAATCACAAGGGCAAAAGCATATGTGAGGCGGAGTGAGCCAGTCTCTAAAGGCCAGAGAGGGTAATGGCACCCTGTCTAATAAAATCATATAGTCCTAAATAAGATGCTGAAATGGACAGAATCATGGTCTCCTAACACGTGACTCAGAAGTCGAAAACGAGGGCTATTCATTAAAACCCAGATGGAGATAGTGTTATGTTCATACCCCGTCAATGTTCCAGAACAGTGAGCAGACTACGAGGTCAACTACAAACAGAAGGCCTTGGCTAAGGATCAGGTCGAGGATATATGATGGACTAATTGGGAAAACAAGAAATGAATTGACGCATCTGGAGGACCTAGGCGTTGGTTTCTACTCAAGTGCTGCTAAGCAAGCTAAAAGTGCAAGGTTAGAATGGGTTGCTAATCAATCATAAGTCTTGCCACGCACTTTCGCATTCAATGTTGCAGTTACCAATCCGCTGCCATATTCTCTGCTATAATCAGTATACTACGTATCTAGAAGTAGCTCAGGGGGTGTCCTACAGACAAGGGGCAGCCAATGAGATATTGACACATATGATTCTATAAGTACACATGTTCCACTAATCCAATCACTCCCGGTAGTAGGTTTTGGAAAATGCAACGTAGGAGGGCGCCATAGATGATGTATGAAAACGTATATAAACTCTGTATACACAAGAGGAAGTGTGAATATGCATGCATCTATTTTAATAGCGGTACAACTGATTTATTTAATTGAGATTAAAGCAGTATTTCACCATCTTCCTTGGGTCTGTCCGGTTATTTGGTCTAAGCTGTTTATTGGTAATTCCATGTAGCGCTTAGAGGTTGCTTCAAACTGCTACTGCACAAGGGCATAGGGGTATGTGTGTCCAGATTGGAGTCACAAGTCTCTGTGCTGCTATGGCACCCTGGCTGTGATGATGGAACTAAAGTCAGTTGGAGAGGTGTATGGTCTTGTTGTTTTATGTTCATAGGGAAGGATTTTATTTTGAGTGGCATAGTTCATTTTCACATACTTAGTTTAGCAGAAAGAATGGAGTGGTCGTGTTGGGGCTATATTCATAGGATGACACAAAGGAAAGAACCTTGGGGCAATAGTGAAAGTAGGCCAATCAATTTCCTACATGCCAAGGAGCAAAATACAGCTGGGCTACAGTTAAAATAGATTAATAACTTTATTGAAAAAGTTGAGAAGCGAGAGAAAAGAAATAAAAGAGGGATTAGGGAAATGTATATATTGTTCTTTCTGTTTAAACAAACAGGGAAAGTTTGTAGAAGCTATCCAACACGGACAAGCCGTTGGCGTCCTTTTAACCGTTAACAAGGTACAATGTGGTAGCACAAAAACAGCGGTTTTATAGGAGGGTATTCATTCAAAGACATTCATAAATGCAAATGCAAAGCTAATTGAATGCTCAGACTCAAGAGAAAAAGGAGGGTCACCCTGCTCAGCGTAACTCACCCTAGGGAAGAACAACCTGTCCCTATCGGGGGTGCCTTACCGCCTACCGTGTAATAAGTGTTCAATTACTTAGCTTTGCATTTATGAATGTGTTTGAATGACTACCCATCTACAAAACCGTTGTTTTTGTGCTACTATATTGTTCTTTCAACATGATGTGCATTCCCTAATCCCACTTATTTCGTTTCTCTTCCTACTCCACTTTTTCAATAGAGTGATTAATCTATGAACAACTATATATTGTGAAGAAACTAGAAAGTCAGATTTAATTGTGGATACTATTTCTAGTGTGAACAAACAATGATAGGATGATCTGACAGCGTATACCTTTTATTGTGAAGAAACAATACATATGATGTTGTGATAATAGGGATGACTATGCGTGCCCTTGTGAAGGATCCGTGTGCATGAATGCCATGTGTTTGTAGGACTATACAAATCAAAAAGTGTAACTTGTCTGTAAATCACTGTGCCTTGAGAAAGCCCGGGTACAGGAGAAACATGTGCACGTGCCTCCAATCAGAGAATGTTGGCACCTATCTGAACACACAGAATCCTAACCACTTCGGACATAAACCAAGAAAGTGAACTAAGATGAGTGGATGCTTTCTTTTTGTAGAAGATCGCAGGCGCAGTGCGCTCACCTACCTATTCACATGTAACTGTTGATTGATTAGTGAATGTCAGTCAAGGGCAGGCGTCTGCAGCCAGGCAATATTTACCATTTAAAGGAACATTTTGAGTACATGAGGCAGGCGCATTGCACAATATTCACTTCTTTCCTATAATTCAACAGTTAAAGTAGGAAGAACAATTGATAAAGTGGGGCAGCATTTGTGATTTAAGGGATAGCTCTTCTGTGTAAAGCCTGATCCTGTAGGGTGCAGTGCATGCAATTTAGGTAGATAGTTCTTACTATGTACGGTGTGGTGTGTGTGATTTTGGGAGAAAGTGCTGCTGCCTAAAGCCTAACAATGTGTGGTGCATGCAATTAAGGTGGATAGCTCTGCTTTCTAAGACCTGACTCTGTGAGTGATGCCATGTGGAAATCTGTGAGCACGAAGCACGAGTGTGTCCTCTGAATGTGTCATTTAGCACGTGCAGATCAATGGAAGTGGATCAGCCTGTGGGAGTTGGCGCATGTGATCCAGTGGGAGTTGGTGCATGTGATCCAGTGGGAGTTGGTGCATGTGAGCCGGCGGGAGTTGGTGCATGTGAGCCGGCAGGAGTTGGCGCATGTGAGCCGGCGATGGTTAGCGAATGTGTGCTGGTGGGAGTTAGCACATGTGAGCCAGTGGGAGTTGGTGCATGTGAGATGGCGGGAGTTGGTGCATGTGAGCCGGCAAGAGTTAGTGAATGTGTGCATGTAAGCCAGTGGGAGTTGGCGCATGTGAGCCAGTGGGAGTTGGCGCATGTGATCCAGTGGGAGTTGGTGCATGTGAGCCGGCGGGAGTTGGTGCATGTGAGCCGGCAAGAGTTAGTGAATGTGTGCTGGTGGGAGTTAGCGCATGTGAGCCAGTGGGAGTTGGTGCATGTGAGCCAGTGGGAGTTAGTGCATGTGAGCCGGCAAGAGTTAGTGAATGTGTGCTGGTGGAAGTTAGCGCATGTGAGCCAGTGGGTGTTGCCGCATGTGAGCCAGTGGGAGTTGGTGCATGTGAGCCGGCGAGGGTTAGTGAATGGGTGCTGGTGCGAGTTAGCACATGTAAGCCGGCGGGAGCTGGCGCGTGTGAGCCGGCGAGAGTTAGCGGATGTGTGCTACTGGGCGTTGGCGCATGTGAGCCGGCAAGAGTTAGCGAATAAGTGCCGGCGAGCGTTAGCTAATGTGTGCCGGCGGGCATTGGCGCATGTGAGCGAGTGGGAGTTGGCCCATGTGTGCAAGAGGGAGTTGGCGCATGTGAGCCAGTGGGAGTTGGCCCATGTGTGCAAGAGGGAGTTGGCGCATGTGAGCCGGCAGGAGTTAGCACATGTGTTATTGTAACAACCAAGTCTAAGAAGGAATAACAAAATACTTGCCTATGATACACAAGAGGCTGCAAAATACTTAATATGACATGATCAATTTGCAAGACTTTGCACGTTGCCTTGATGTGTCCCTCTTTGGTATGTGGCCTGTGCCTTCCCCAGTAAAGCTCGCATTGCTTAATGATGCAGGCCTCCACCGACAAGGCCATAAATACAAACGCGCAGGCAGCAGCTGGAAGCAGCCAGCGTCTGGATGATTTTTTTATTCATAACTTGTAAAACAGTTAGCAGGAGCAGGCTAATTGGAAAGTTTGCGAGAAGGCAGATGTATACATTGCGTTATATGGCTAAATAAACGTCGCGAGGCCCATCCCGCCTGCCAGTGGCTGTGCCTTTCACAACACATTAGGCTCCGCCGAGGCCCCATCCAGCCTCCGACATTATACCTTAAAAGCCACCATCATCATTAGGATTACAGCGAATCTCTTGCCACGACAACACAATCAGCAGCTCTACTCTTTGTAAATTACCGCCTTTAACAATCGAATCGTTTGCACAAGAACACAAGAAGCCATACCTGACTATGCTATACACAAGGTTTTCACTGTAAGAACACAGGCTGTGGGATCTCCAGGGCTGGTTCAATAGCTTAATGTTTCTCTGCTTTCAGTTTCAATCTCATCTCACTGAATTTAGTGTCAAACAAACTCCCCTCTCTCTCATCCTCAGTGCTTTCAATCCTCTCTTTCACACTTGCTGATTTCCGTCTCATCTCTTTCACCCACACTTCGGCCCTGGACTAATCACCCTTTCACCCTCAATGCTTTCACTTTCAGACGCAGCTCTTTCACTATAACTGCTTTCAGTTTCCTCCTTCCTCTCACCCTCACTGCTTTCCGTTTCAGTCTCATCTATCCTTCACGCTCCCTGCTTTCAGTGTAAGCCTCATCTCCCGTTCACCCTCACTATTTTAAGTCTTATCTCTCTTTCAGCCTCACTGCTTTCAGTTTAAGTCTAATCTCTCTTTCACCCTCACTGCTTTTAGTTTCAGTCTCACCTCTATTTCACACGAAGGCACTCATATAAATGAAATGAGTAGTATTGCAGTGGAAAGCAGTTGAGTGTAGATATACACCTCCCAGCTGCCATTTGCACGGCATAGTGACAAAAGTGCAAAATAAAAGGCGTGTACACTGCCTTTTCCCCTGAACTTTTGCACCCCACTGTGCAAAGGGAGTTAATGCTGCCTGCATGGTAAGGAGTGCTCACAATTACAATAAAACCCTGCCCGACATGCCCGCATATCAGGCCGGATTTAATTTCATTTGTAAATGCTGCCTGCGGTGGAGTATGGTTTACCCCTATGGGGCCCACCTGCTGGCGCATAAACAGGCACACCTCTTTGGGATGTCCAGCATTTGCGCTGGCATGAAAATCTATGCTGAAGTACATGTATGGTGGAGAGGAAGGGGGTGGCCGAAACACAAGTTGCGTTCTGCCACTCCTCTCTGCCTTAAAAATGATAAAAAATGTGGTGTGTCATGAATGGAAGGCATTAAAGCTTTACTCAAGGTTTTTACACCTTCCATTCATCTTACAGCACTATAGAAAATGACTAGCTAACTGTTTTTAGTTTCAGTCTCAGATTCAATTTTCACCCTCACTGCTTTCAGTTTCAGATTCAAGCTAATCTTTCACCCTCACTGCTTTCAGTTTTAGCCATCCCTTTCACCACTTTCAATCTTATCTCTCGTTCACCCTGACTGCTTTCATTTTCAGTTTCATCTCTCTTTCAACCTCACCCTTGCTTGCTGCTTTCAGTTTCAGTCTCATCTGTTTTTCACCCTCATAGCTTTCAGTTTCAGCCTCATCTCCCTTTCCCCATCACTGCTTTCAATTGCAGCCAGATCACTCTTTCACCGTGACTGCTTTCAGTTTATGTTTCATTTCTGTTCACTGCTTTCAGTTTGTTTCATTTCTGTTCACTGCTTTCAGTTTCAGTCTCAGACTCACCTCTTTCACACTCTCAGCTTTCAGTTTCCCTTATCTCTCTTTCACCCTAACAGCTTTTCGATTTTGTCTCTGACTAACTCATCTCTTTCACCCTCACTACTTTAATTCTCAGACTCACTGCTCTTTCACCTTGCATGTTTTTATTTTCAGTAAAACATTTCTTTCAGCCTCATCGTTCTTTTACCCAGGGTGCTTTCATGTTCAGTCATCTCTCTGTTATCCTCACTGCTTTCAGTTTCAGTCTCTGACTCATCTCTTTCACCTTCACTGCTTTGTTTCGGCCTCACATCTCTTTCAGCCTCACTACTTTCAGTTTCAGATCATCTCTCTTTCACCCTCGCTTTCAGTTACAGTTTCCTCTCCCGTTCACCCTAAATGACTTCTGTTCATTGTAACATGCCCTGTATGTGCTTGGCCCAGGTATCACAGACAAGCTTTCTAGGACATTGGTCTCCCCAGCAGTGATGGTGGTCCACAGTCTACAAGTGTCGACTTTGCAACAGCGACATTTTCGATCGAAGTTTGTGAGATGTTGGTGGGTCATGGGGACAGTAGGCAGAACATATGTGGTTAGTCAGACTTGATATTGATGAGGGCCTGATTTGTGTCGTCCAAGCCAGGAATCTGATGTGTAGCTATCCCATTTCTCTGCCATTGTTTAGTTATTTATATAGTAATTATGAATAGTTGATTTTTTATACACAACAACTAAATATTTAGTCAGAAGCATCTCTGTGTACTGTGCAGAATTCGGCCACATGGATAGAGAATCCTGACGTATTGTTAAAAATCAGAATCTACCACTCTTGAAATCAAAATATTGGAAAGTCCTGATGAAGCACCATTTTGGCTGTGAAACACATGTTCACACTTGTGTCTTAACACACATACATTATTATAAAGTGATAGTAAAGAAAGTACTTCTCTGGAATGCTTTATACATGAAAGAACAGGGATGGGACACAGTGACCACATGCAAACTATATAATTATTCAGAATCTGAAGGTACACCGTTTCAAGCACCGGCACTTCAGCGGTGTCAAAACTAGCTTTACATCAGTGCAGCATACTAAGCTATGAAACAGTTTCAAAACAAAGAGTTACTGCTCTAATTATATTTTGATGTTCACATACTATTATATTACTGATATTGCTATAAATTATCAGTTTAGATAGTGTTGGTGCCTTTATAACAGGTGCCACCATTTCCATACCAATGGTATGTCTGTGGTGGGGTTTCTATAGTGCAAGGTGTGAAGCAACACAGCGCTGTACAAGGGAGTACATTCATATAGTAAAATAACATGACTGCAATTCAAAGAATAGACAGTAGAGATATAGGGTCCAAGGCAGGTTACAGACAGTTGATCCACGGTACGGAGGGAAAAGCAGACCTGGTCTTAATTATTGGTTAGCTTATACCACACTACTCTCCTACAGAAGCTGTATTCCAGTGAGTGCCACACAATCTGACCTACCGTACTACTCTGTTGCCCCCCCTAGGTCTGCCTAAGTGATTCCTTCCTTTGCCCATGTCTGCATTGCCAATCCCTCCGTAAACTTCCCCTGAAATACGAAAAACGAATTTTATCGACCACGGAAAGATAAAAGCTTGAGTTGTCCCCTTTGGAAGTCACATAATTGCCCTGTATACAACACCACACATATTTTTGCAGTATCAAGTAGTAGCAGTAGTAGAAGTTTGTCATTTGCAAAGCGCCTTCATCTCATTGGCATGGCCTCAAAGCGCATGTGGGTGAACGCCCTTGGGGGACCGATGTCCAAGGTATGTGAATGTTGTCAGAAAAGTTTAAATGCGTGTGTGCAGTTGGCCGAAAAAAGGTTGGGTGGGCTGGTTGGGCCCCAGTTAGCTACCCATGTCCATCAGGCATGTAGCTTGGTGCTGTAAGGTGGTCAGGAGAGTGTGCACGTGCAGGAGACTCCTCATGGCTCCAGCTAGACTGAATTTTTGTCGCAGGATTTAGCTGCATTCTGATGGCAGAGGTGTTGTGCATTGCGTTTTAGATGGTGTATGGAGGCGAATGCATGAAGGTGAGTGGCGGTGCCTGCAGCCAGAGTCCAACTAAGTGGTGTGTAATATGTACCCATCAGCCCCAGTTGGTTCTTTGCTTTCGATGTGGTCATGGAGTCTGTTTGTCCGGTCTGCTCCGAATTATACTTAACCTTGCTCTGGAGATATCCTGGGGAGGCAAATAGTGTCACGGCCTAGGCGCCATGGGGGTAAGCGTGAAGGGGGATGGGTTTGTAAGGTTGCAGGAGTCAAGAGCCAGGTTTTGAGGGCTTTCCAGAAGGAGAGATGATCCTCTAAGCCAAAGATGTTGAGTGGAAGGGATTCCAGAGGGTGGGAGCTTGGACAGAGAAAGAGGATCCTCCTATTCTAGTGGAATTGAAAGGGGAATCACAAGGAGGAGTTCAGAGACAGATCGAAGGTTTCTGTTGGGTTGGTAGCATATACGTTTGTATTGGAGGAATTCAGGGCCTGTCTCTGAGCTCAAGCAACTGAGCTATCTTTTTAGGGACGATCCCCCAAAGGCCTGATGCCACAGGCCAGCAGCTTCGAACCGCTGTGTAGGAAAGGGATGTCTTAATTTCTCAGGAGGGAAGCAGTACCTTTGAGCTGGGCCCGGCGCACAGACGCACAGGAAGATGCAAGTTAGAAAACGACTCCCGGGGAAACGCATGCGTGGGAGGCGTGATGCTCTGGCCATATGCAAGCTGTTTTCATCTGAGATTTGAAATGTTATTTATTGTGCAAACAGATTCTGGCAGGGCCGCGTGATTCCGAGAGCCGCACAGAATGCACAGGGGGCCTTGACTAGACTATGCGGAGCGAGAATATGGTGACGAGATGATTCTGATTGTTTGCACAAGGCAAAAACCTGTATGCTTGTGAAGCAGTTTATTGGTTTAGTTAATTGATATAACAAGGACCGCGCTCCAAGGAACCTGAGGCAGCTCAAACATAGGGACCCGAGCATAGAGTGGGACACAAGTTGAGACCCAATTACAGAATCCAGGATGCGATTGGGAAGGGACTGCTATCATTTAACCAAGGATTTCCCTGATAAGGCTATGCAAAGCAACTGGATCTTGGATGGAATGACTTCTGCCATATTGCTGGCCTCTTGGCACTCTAGAGTGGATAACCCATTTTATTTTTTACATTAAACCTATTATTATGTGAGGCACGGAGCTAAAGTGATGCAGAGTTTCAAAGATCAGTACCCAGAGGGAGGAAGGTGGAGCGCCTCCCAGCCAATGAGGAGGCTCATAACGGGGTCTTTACCACACGATATAGACCCCACTCGAAGCCTCCTCAAAGCACGAGGCCGCCGTCTACTCTTGCTGGGAATCAGGTAAGTGCGCTCCCGCACATCTCCTTCCCCTTCCCTGCTGCTTTTCCACTTATCCAATCCTCCCCACCCTCGCTCCACTTACAGCAATGGCAACCATGGAAATGGAGAAGGGACTACATGGAGTTCCCTTCTACCCAATCCATAGTGGTCATCTTGATTTCTAGTTTTATCTCAAGCTGAGACACGGAAAATATGCCGCTTCTCAACTTGAGTTAAAAACACTTTAAGTACTCTGGTACAACATGCTGGGGTACTAATATCAATATAACCCTTGCAGGGGGGCTTTACTGGTCAGGTTATGCTCTGGCGCTAACTTTAAGCCATTGCTTTACTCCGGCTTGTAACTTATGCCTGGGCATTACCTGACCGGTAATGCCTCCTTGCCCGGGTTAAATAGCTTAAGTGTTTTTGCAAAGATCCTCAATTTCGACATTCTAGATGAGGATTTGGTTATTTAAGACCTGCAACGTTTCTCACTTTAGAGCAGTTCTGGAATCGCACCTGCGAGTGGGCCTGCGTTTGAACACTCAACCCCCGACTCCAACCTCCCCCCCCCCGCACCCCCGCATCTGCTTCTCGCCATCGTCGTTTCCCGCGCACACACACAGGGAGACTCAGTTTTCACGGAACGGCCCCCGGAGGGTTCGAAAATTGAATCACACGTGTAATTCTTTCTCGGCATCAGGGAAGGTTTTCAGACTCAGTTTGTTTCCGTTTTTTTTTTTCTGAAGGAAAATATGGCCACAAACGAGATTAGATGTTCTCCCCGCTGTTTACGTTTGCGTCAGCGTGCCGGCTCGCGTTACTTCGGGGTGGCTGGGGAGTTTAGAAACGCTTCCGGGCAGCGTGGGGAACGGAACCACGCTCCTGCTCAGCCAATCAACGGAGACGGGGGGGGTGAGGGCCGATGCCGCCCAACACAGCTGAGTAGTAAGCATCGATTGACTCCCGAGCACCTCACTGACGAGCTTCGTCGTGGTCAGCCATCCAAGGTCTGTATAAAGCGTAACTACTCGCCTCGAAGCAGGCATCGATGCGCTCTACCAAAAACCCCTCAATCCTGTTGCGCTGCATTTACTGCTATGTTGGTGTTGGACAATGGACACATATGGTTACATATCGGTTTCAACAGTGATGTCCGTGCTGCAAAGCGCCTACATTATTTTCTTCTTGATGTAAGCACTGTGTCCCATTTGCTTATGCAGTTCCGTGACACAGAAATATCTCCAGCCATGAGAATCCCACCTCTATTCTGTCAATCAAACACTTACAGGAGAACTGGTGGCGGTCATTATTTAGAAAATGAACAGGGACTGATTTCTTTGTGCATGAAGGATACACGTCACGCCATTTGGCTAAAACGAGTTAAAAATAGCCCAATTCTGCACCATTTTGAACTGAAAGCGCGCTTTGCTTAAATGAGTTATCATGAGTAGCTGTTAGTTGGTCCTGGTTTTAAAAGCCTTCTAAGCCCAATTTGAGGACATTTTGTGGCAAAGCCTCGGAGAAGTATTTGGTTGATAATTCTACCCAGCTGATGTTATGTCACTCCTCCTATTGTGTCTTTTGACATGCAACTTACTTCGGTGAGCATAAATGACAACTTATAGTTCACTGGAGAGGGGATGTCGACACCTGCACGTGGAACGATCATGGCAAAATGGAGATGTTTTCCGTCCAAGAAATACAGGCCGATTGGATGTATCTGTCCAGTGGGTTGTGTCACATTGCATTAACTCTGGCCCAAAAAGATATTGGAAGTATCACAAAAGTGGCTGGGGCTGGTCACCACGTTTCACTAGAAGTGGGGCTGTTCTTGAGGTTTTGGACCGCCTCAATCACGAGGCAGGGATCCTTTCCTGATTTGGGGTATGTAGAGTAGCAGGTAGGCATGTTATCCCTAGCTCCCGCCCCCTCGCCTCCGTTATACTGGAACAGTAGGAGAAGATCCCTGTGTGGGACACCCAGTATCATCCCAATACTGTATCGAGTGTATGAGAGACGATATGCACTCAGACAACCGTATCAAATGTACCCTCTCACCGAGAGGGTGGAAGGATGTCTGCACAGACCGTTGGACATCATAGAGCTATAAGTGAAGTCTGGCAAGAGCAGTGACATCGGAAAGGAAAGATACTGAGACTCACTGAAATGATATGCAAATACTCAAAGAAGACGTAACTGAAGTAACAAGAGAAACATCCAATCAAATATGAAGAAATTGTATATGCAAAGAAGATAAAGTAACTTGCTGACTAATAAATGGATATACGCAGAAACGCAAGGTCGATGAGATATAAAGAAACGTGATGCAGAGGAAAATATAACATAACTAGAGCAGCCAGGATGGAAAGGTGGATGTCAGACTCGTATGAAAACCAATCTAGCTACCTTGGAGACAGACCAGGGCTGCAGAGTCAGGAGATGCTGGAAAAACAGCTTTGTGTGAGGAATAAAGAGGAGACTATTACCCTGGGAAAAAATATGATACTTCAAGGAATGATTGCAAGGCATAAGGGGACTCAAAAGAAGAAGCCATGTACATGAGATAGATTTCTCTTCGATTAAGCGCAAGAGAAAACATCTACAAGTGCCAAGTATTAGACACTTAAAGATGCGGAAAACCTATGCAAGATGGAATGAGCAAGCCTCCAGAAGCCAAGAAGGGTAATGACACTCAACTCAATTGAATCAAAAAGCAGTAAATAGAAGGTCGAGATGGATACATTTGTGGTCTCTGCACACATGACCCAGAATTTGAAAACAAGGGATATTCATTAAACCCAAACAAAGAAAATGGTGTGCCTACACTCCCTTGAATGCCCCAGAACAGAGAAAGGACATCAAAGTCAACTACAAAGGAGAAGCCGTGGCTGAAGGCCTGACTGTTTTAGAGACAATGGACTAATTGAGAAAGTGGGGAGTAGTCTGATGTTGCTCTCGGCACCTAAGTTTCGTTCTTGCTTACGTCCTTCAATCAAGCCGAAAGTCCGCGGTTGGTAAAGCATGCCAACCAATTAGAGGGTCTATGTAGCAACATGCTAAACAATGTTGCAAAAACCAACCCACTGCCATTTGTCCGCTATAATCAGTATAATACATTTTAAGATGTGGTTCACAGCATGCCCACCAGATAAGGGGCAGCCAATGGAGTTATTAACACTTACACATGCCATAGGTACATATGTTCCCTTAAGCAATCCCTCCCTTCAATGGTTTTTACAGTTTGCCACGGAGGATGACATCATAGATGACACATATTGAGGTTTAAAACCTTTGTATAATCACACTTGGGTGTGAGTGCCTGAATTACTGCATGTAATTCACCAGATTGCCCTACTTTATTTTTATGCTTATAATGCATTAGCACTTTGCAATAAACTTTGAGTCTGTCCAGTTATTTGGCTTTGAATTCATTATTGGGGATTCCATCTATTAGCACATGAGACACTTCAAGGTGCTAGAGCACATGTATCAGGGACTGAGGAGATTCTGTTGCCTGTCATTCACTAGACCCCAAACCTGAGATGTCTGTAATTTCTGCAGAAAAGAAGCACCATCTTGTTGCCCCCCCATTAAAGTACCATTCTGTGAAGGCATCTTTAAGAGACGTGAGTCTAGACCCTCCAACCATCATGCAATGCTGCTTTGGAATGGGCATCCTTTCGTAGCGCCCTGCGGCAGCACTTGCCTTACTTTGGCTGTTGTCTAAAGTACAGTCTTGGGAGACTCGGCCACGAGGGCAGTGGAGATTACCAGGTGCACCTTTCCACTATTGGACTCTTTAGTGTGAGTAACCTGGCTTTCTGATCCTGGTACCCTATCTCGCCCAATCACTGTACAATCTTCCTTTCATCTCTCCCCATCCCTCACATTCCTTTCAAGCAAAGAATGTGTTATAAAGCTTCCATTGCATTATTCCTTATTGTTTACCAAAGTATCATTTAAGTTTTGTTTATAATTGACCACTTTTTAATTTCTATAACGACAAATGTACTTTATAATTCACCATTTGCACACATGTTTCAAATGGCCTTGACCAGAGATGCCCAAAATCATACTTTGAGGAGTTTGGCTTTCTTAGCAAATTCTTTGGCATGGTATAAAATGGGGTCTGAAAGGGTGAAGGAGGAGGAGACCGACACATAGGTAGCATGGCGATTGCTTTACACTTGTATTATTCAATGAAATAAAGAGAACACCTAACTTTATATAACTCTAAGAGTGGTTTCCGTGTCTCAGCTAAAATACTAAGGGTTCTGTCATAATGTCTGTGTAAATCAATAGTCCACCATTGTGTGTCAAAACCCCCACTTAGGTCCCTTACACTTAAGACTAAACTAATGATAAAGTAAACCTTCTTGGGCCAGACGAATGGCTACCTTCTTCCAGACTGGGGATAGACGTTCACCTCTAGGTGTTAGTTTCTACTTGAGGGACTGGCTCCCTTCAGTGGGTCAAAATTGTTCTCCAACACAAAAGACAAAATTCCAGAATGTTTCTTTGGTAGACACACTGCTTATCGTTCAACACTTTCTATCAGAAACTCTTTTCAGCTTGGTTACCAGGAGAATGACTCCCTTCTCCTCATATCTGGATTTTACAGTACAAGACCACCAGGGGAATGACTCGCTTCACCTGACCTTGGTTACCAGGAGAATGACTCACTGCTCCTGGTGTCTGAACTTCCCAGTTTAAAATAACCAGTGGGAATGACTCCCTTCCCCTGCTCTTTCTTGGTTACCAGGAGAATGCCCCCTTCTCCTGGTATCTTGGTTTCAGGGTTGAAGAATGCCAGAGGGAATGCCTCCTTTACGCTGGCCTTTCTTCCACTTGCTTTACCACAGTTCACAACACCAGGGGGGAATGACTCCCTACCCCTGGCTTCTCTTGTATTTGTATTCACAGTTCACAACACCAGGGGGAATTACTCCCTTTCCCTGGCTTCTCTTATACTTTAGTTTTGGCAGACCTGGTTCACTCTCCTGCCAGGTACTGCCACGAAGAATGTGACTTTGGATGGATCTTCTTTTGTAGGTACGGGTCCCAAACCCTACTTTCTCTATGGTTCACTTCAGGCAGACTTGGTTCACTCTCCTGCCAGGTACTGCCCGGCAGAACAGGGTCTTTCTGACTCTTCTTTTGTGGGTGAGCGTCCCAGACCTGTGGGTGTGCTGTTTTCCCCGGTGTTCCCTCCTCGCCCCTGCTCAGTGCATTTGAAGTCCTCTACAACTCCTTCACGTCCTCACTAACTGTCACAGCAACCCTGGTACCTGTTGGGTTCTTTCTGGGTTCGTGCTTGGGAGGGCTCAACACACAAGTAAGTCATTCCATCATCTTTATTCGGAATGGGTACTGACAACTAGGATGCCCATTCAAATTTTCCTCATGGCTCTTCATTTTTCTGCACCTCCTCCTCATTTCAGTACTTGTAAAGGGAATCACCCTTAGGTAGTCCATACTCTTCCTCGTCCCAGTGGATTTTATGTCACTGGCGCTACACAGGCACATGGGGTGATAGGGTATGTTCTTGTGGTTTACCACAGGTGTAGGTTCAGGTAGAGTAATTGGGAGGGGTCCTACCGTGTTTTCCCCAAGATGTCTCTTGCTGTTTCCAGAGAGTGAGTCTCTCTCCATGAGATCCTCCTGCTGTGTATCACCCCCAGGTGGACTATCAGTAGTGGCCTCACCTCCCTGGCCTCATGGTAAGGGGCTCCCTCTCGGGAGAAGTGACGACATCTAGGGATTTGTCACAGACAGATGAACATGTTGTGGTATACAATCTGGCGTTCTGCCAGAACTCTAAACCCAGCAGGATACACACAAGCATGGCTTTGCCCTGGGCGTGGTCCAGTGCTTGAAAAGAACATTATTTATTTTGGAATCCCACCAGCAACGGTGGACACTGAACCCGAGATGAGCGTTTCCAATAATGTTACAGGCAAAGTATAAAAGGAGCACACCTTTTAAATGTAAAAATATGTATTTAACTATTTCCTGCAAACTACAATCCTAACAAATACTTTCACAGGTGTCCTGATCAGACAATGAAGAGGGCTTGAGTTTAAGTGTATTGCTTCTTATCAGAATGACCTGGGTTTGACTCCTGGGTTCAACATTGTTTAATTTCCAAACAGACTGAACCACTTGTGACCAATTGAAGTCTACACATGGATTTTTCCAGATTCGAGATCCAGATAAACATTTTATCCCGGTCCCAAACCCAGCAAATTCCAGTCCAAAGTCAAGCATTGAGCTGTACTGATCTTATTGGGAAGCTTGGCGCAAGTGCATAAGAATGAAATTTGGCACAAGACACTGGGATGGGTGGAAACAAGAAAAGAGATGCTTGCCCTGTGGAACAATCATGGTGCCTTTGGTCCCAAAGGGCTGATAAGGCTCTTTATCCTTAGACCAGTGCTGCACGGCAGCACCCAAGGCTCATTACATAGTTTCATTCCTGAAAATGGAAATTATTAACTGTGGGATTCCACTAGCCATTGGCAGAGTGGGGGGAGGGGACTTAGGAAACTTTTCTCAGAACTATCCATTTCTCCATGAATAAACATTTACATTTCAGGAGATTAATACATTATTAAAGAAAGGAGGAGTTTCCTATTGTGATGCATCAACTTCCTTGGCACCAGTGGTTCAGGGATGAATATCGGTTTCTAAACCATCAATCGGCCCCACACCTCTAGTACACCTGAATGAATCTGAACAGATTGGAAGCACAGGCAAATTATAAATTTCATTGTAAAATGTTGGTAACGTGGATGGAACGGCAGGCTTATCTCTGCATGGTCGCGTTGATTAGTTGCAACACAGCGAAAATACAATTATTAACCAATGATAAAAGGAACTGTCCAGTCAAGGTTGTATAAAAGGTCTACTTTATAATTATCACAACAGACAGTTCTAGCACACCACAAAATACAACCCAGCCTGTAAAGTAACGCAGAGGACAGTTTCAAGAAGGAAAGGGCATGCACTCTGGATACTGCAGGAGGTTAGTCTGTAAAGTAATTAATCGCAATAGTTCAAGGATACTTGTTTTCAACACAAAGGAAGCAGTGCGTCTTAAAATGTCACTAGGTGCCTTCGGAGAAGGACCAGGGGGACAGAACCACAATGTACCTTGTGCTTGTAGACTTTCTTGGTGCTCGAAAGCGTCAAGTCGGTTTCAGGGCACTTTGCAGCTTCTGTGACAGAGTTCAAGTCGGAAGATGTCCTTTAAGGTGGATGCTGGTTGATGCGTATCGATGCAATCCTCCTAGCTTCTTCGCTGGGCTCGTGTCATCATTTAAGGTGGACAGCCCAAAACTGAGGAGAGCTTTGTCCTTGGTTTGGTTCAGAGAATATCTGGCACTTCCCACCTAGGAAGCTTGCTTACAGAGCCTAGCAGGGCACGCGGTGTGCTGGCTGGGTATCCGGTTATGGAGCTGCTTGTGTGTTCTCTGGATTCAGTATCTCCTCCTGTTCCCTGGGAGATATTTGGGGGAGGGATATTGCTTCCCTCTTTGGAAATCCTGGCCTTCCTTCACTGGCGGAAGCTGTAAGGCAGACTGTACCTTCAGCCAGGGTTCAAATAAGTTCTTCTTGTTACTTGTTGCAAAGTATTCAGTTGATCTGCCTTAAAGAGGGGCTCAACCCTCTTTTAAAGCCAAATGGGCCACATTGATTGGTGTAGGCTATCCTCCCTTAATGAACCAATCCTGGGTCCCCATCAACAATCTCCTGTATGCTTGAGGTCATTACCAGAGTGTTTTGCAACAGAAAAGGTAAAGGGGTGAAAACATGTAATATTAAGTCCCACCCATCTTCCTGTCTGTTGCGGATCAAAGGGTCTCTCTGGTCAATGGAGCACTCTGTGATTCCTGATTAAAGCAGAAGGCCCCCCCTTGAAGCTGCGGTGAGACCAGACTTTTGGTCGCCACCAAACCACATACTCATACTTTCTGAATGGGGTCTGCAGGGATGACTACTGTAAACAGCTGACCCAGACATGACAGGTCACTGCCCTTGATACTAAGAGGCGAGATCTGGCTTCAGGTTGACACAAATGCATATCAAAGGTTGTTGGGGTTTTCCTGTCTTTTGTTAGGTCTCCGCCCAGGCCCCCCGTGGCCTGTTTGAATTAACTCTGATTAGTATGTGAAGCTGCCACCATCAGAGTTAACAAAAGGGCATTGTGGACTCATAGAGCCTTTATATATTTACAAGTGTTCTAGCCATGATTTTCTGTAGTATAGCTGATAATCACTCGACTCTTGTCCTTTAGATGCAGGTGCGAATCCCGGTCTCTGGATCCAAAGGACATCCATTATTTTAATGGGCACCAATAGTTTTCTCGGATCAGAGACGCAGGAGACATTTGTTGCCGGATCTCGGATCTGGGAAAATCTGGCCCAATGACCAACACTGGTTAAGACCTCATACTGCTCCCACCCAGAACAATCTTGGTCTCACAATGCCTGGTCAATTCTTGCCTACCACAGGGGACCCAGCATTCGCGTACTGCTAATAAACTGTGTTAAATGAAGACGATGCATGATACACCCATAAGACGCAGAGTTGTCCCTGCCGAAGCAGCAGTACCTTTGCGACAGGCCTGCGATCATTGCCTACCCCAAGTGCCTTCCTGTAGAGCTGCAAGGAGCCACCTGGCCACGTGTCCTTCTGCATTCGCGGTAGTCTCCCTTTGCTGGACATCACCCCCAGACACTACAATTCTGTAAGGTGACCAGCCATGTCAATCTTGCTACAACTGTCCAAGAAATGGGCCCTATCTACCCCTGTCCAGAGAGTTTTTTAAAATATAAAAACGGTGACCTGGTTGTGGCGATAGAAGGCGACCACTGGCGGATTCACAACAGTGACTGTATAAATGCTCACATCTTGCATGTTTACGGAAAATGCACTAATATAACTAAAATAAACTATGTTATAGTTTGTCAACTTTACATTATCACTTGAGTCATCCAGGGACGGGCTCCCAGCTTTTCAGGTAACCGCCACATGCATTAACTGATTGTGCCAAAGAAACTGCTTGGGAAAGGCCTTAATGGGGTTCCTCACACCACAGCCAACTCTACACAGACTGGGCTCCACACCCACACCCGTCTTCCCACTACTGAAGTGATATAATATGATAGGTCATCTATAGCGCGCTTAATACCCAGAGCACGGACCCGAGGATCGAACCTGTATTGCTCCATGTCGTCTTGCTTCCAAGGCGAGCACGTTGCCCCTGAGCTATCCTCCCGAGTGTCGTCATGGTAGTCACTGTGACACTGAAGCCAATGTTAGTGATTTATAAAGTCGGTTGACCGTAGCTATCTGTAGGGTGGGCGAGCATCGGGTTGGACTGCCTATTGACCCCCCGGCACTCACATGGATAGACAATGAGTTGCAAATGATTTGCTTCAGCAGATGCAAGAAAGTTCACAAAGCAGGGTTCAGATCCAACTTCTTGTTCCTTTGTAAAACTGACATGTAATGTGTTTCCTTTTTTGTGTTTTTGCCATTCTTTTATAAAAGTAATTTTAACAGAACTATGTTGCAACTGTTAGTATAGTCACCTTTTAGGATCTTGAGGCCCGGTGTGTTTAAATCATTTTAAGGGGCTATGTTGTGGCCTTTACAGTATTCCAATAATGGGTGCCCATTTGGCAGCTCCCATATTAGCAGAGGGGCAAGCCACACCTTGGCGGTGAAACGACACGGTCTAGGTTAAAAGGATTAACATCCTTTTGGAGCAACTTTGTAGGCGATAATCAATGATGGCCCCAGTGTGTAGGAAATGTGTCAATTTCCTCTGTTTTGTGATTGTTGATACGTTTTGACTCATAGGTGTCGTTGTTGAGATAGCCAGTGGAGCAACAACCATTCACATAGCATACATAGTGGTAGATGGCACATGTGTATGAATTCACATGCATTTATATGACCTATCATTATTCTCTGCTTTCTGTTTATGGCACTGTGAGTTGCTGAATTTTGAACAATCTGGCCAGATTCTTAAAGTTTTGTACATCACACACTCCGGTGCACTGAACACTCTCAAACTGCGTGTATTGTGAGGTTATACACTTCATCTGTGGCAGAAATCTATGTGTGTGTTGCAGATACTGTTTTGAGAATCAGAGCCAGACGTTTGCAGTCCTGGGAGTAGAGGGGGCGTGGCAAGGTCACCTGGGAGTGCATCCTGGCTGTTTATTGGATGCGTATCCAAGCTTGCCCGCCATGATGCCTTTTCTGATTTGCCTGTGGTGTCTCCATAGATGAGGAGGGCTGTGGAACGCACAATGCTGTCTGGGGTCTCTGTAGAATCCTAGAAGCTTTACCTTCACTGTAAAGAAACGTTTATGCTCTGAATGATCATTTCAATTCTAGCTCGTAGATGGAGCTAGAAATGGAAAAACATTCCTTTAAAGTGGCGAGCACTTTAAGACTCATCAACAGTGCTTTAAATGGGCCGGTCCTACCGGCCGTCAGTACCTGCACTCCTCATTTTTTATAAAATGAGTACCTGCACTTCTCGAAGCCATAAAAACAGTGCCAGTACTCAACTATGTGGCAAGGTGAACATGAAAGCATTTCATTTAACTGGATCACATTAATGGCATGAACTCCAGCAGTCTTTGCTTTGGAAAGCTGTGCTCCCTCCCGCCTCCCCACCCACAGTGTCCATAAGGGTTCACCCTCGAGAACAGAGGAGAGTCACCCATGCAGATAGAGAGCTGCCAGCACACCAGTGAAACACTATTTCGCTGATTGCGCTTTACCTGTTACCCATGAGGTCCCTCAAGAGTTGTCATACGGAGCAAGGATTCATTAGAAAAGCCTGGATTATTACTTTTTTAAAACACTTTTCTTTGTCATTAGCAGTGCCTTCTATAATATGTACATGTTTAAAGTGTTTGGAATTGTGATTAATTTTTTCAGACTGAAAACCCACACACATCACCCGTTACCTACCAAATTCCTTATAATTCCTTATAATTTGACATTGAAATAGGTTCAATAATAAAACTCCCCTTTTAAAGCTTACTTTACATCTGTGAAGTCTGCTAGTCTGAAACGCAAAAAAGATAACCTCATTAAATATGACTATTCACATTTTCTTAACACCATGCATACCAACAAAGTTCCAGTGTGTGTCAAATAATCCCCAGTCACTACATAATCAACATGTGTGATCCTTGGCAAATAACACAATCTCACTGTGCACTGCCTGCGGACATCTCAAAGCCTGCCATCCTTTGTACATCACAATACGGATGTCAAAGCAGGTCAAAATGGCTCTGTGATTGATGAGCATCTTTGAGAGAGGATTGCATTAGGCTTGCCGAATCAAATGTAAAGTCAATGCAATGATTTAACAGTAAACCGTTCCTTTTTTAAAAATGTATTTATTGTTTGGCTGTATAAAACAACCTTTCAATAATTACAAAAAATGAATAAAAACATATCATAAACATATTACAAATCAATTCATCAGTATATAACAACATCTCACAATTGATAAAAACCAATGTATGTACAGCTTAATAGCAGCATTTTTTTTATCACCTTCCCCTCATAAAGCCATTCACAATTACTTTAGGTATAATTCATTTAAAAAACCCATTGTTGCTAATCTAATTGACAGTCTCTTTGCACCAAAAATCAATAGCCATAATTCTATATCGGTTATCATTTGTGCTTTAAAACAATGAAAATAATATTTACGACATATAGCATATAATGCAGGACAGTAAGCGATGACATGTTTCAAGGTTTCTGTGGTATCAGGCTCCTTACAAAATCGACAGATATTCTCACTGACATCTATTAGTTTTCGCCTAAATAGTATATCCTTTGTATGCCACAAATTTAAACGAAAACGAATATAGTCATCTCTAAATTCTGGAGACGGATATTTTAAGGTATAAGATTCTGTAACTCTAAATTTTTTGTGGCCAAACTGGGCAGTATTTCAGTCTTTAGAGTTGGAGCATTTTTCCAAAGTATATATCCAATCTTGCCGATACAGTTTAATTTTAGCTTGCGTCGGATTGTGGATTAAAGTATCTAAGGAGATGTCCGCATCAGAAAGAATATTTATAGCTGTATTTAAGCAGCGTTTAGGGTATTGATGATCTGAATATAGTAAATATTTGCCTAAAATACAGGATATGTCTACACATTGTAGTGACAGAATACATTTCCTCAACAGAGCTATCCATTTCCATGCAATAGTACTGTATAACGATAGCAGCCCTAATTCAAAACAAATCATTGCAATGGGGACAAAGGTAGGCAAGTTAAAAATTGAGCGCCAGTATTTACCCTCCAATCGATCCCACACTAAGCGGGGCAACGCACCTTCAGACCCATACAAAATAATGGGTTTGACTTTCATGGAATAAAATGATATTATATGATTGCATGTAAACTTTCCAAACTTATATAATATATTATATAATATAACCTTTATAGCCATTCCCTTACAAGCCACAAATCCTGTCTGAAACCTATCTCTCATGTTCGATGAGTTAATCCATTGTTGGAGATCTCTTTAAATTAATGAAGCAAAGATTTTACCTGGAAGGTGTAATAAGGCGATTGGCCTATAATTTGCGGGATTTTGTCTATCGCCTTTTTTATAAATGGGTACAATCAATGAGGTACACCACAATTTTGGGTAATTACAACTTGAGAGAAGATTTCAAACAGGATGGGAGCTCATAGGTCCGGAAATTCTTTCAGCATGGCATTAGAAAGCTCATCAGTGCCTGGAGCACGGGATCTACTAGCTTTGTGAATAAAATAAAGAATATCGTCTATTGTGAAAGCTATTGAGAAAGGTCCCTCAAATTTTACAGAAGGTATGCAGTTGGTAGTAGGGTGAAGAGCATAAAGACCAGAAAAATGAGAGAGCCATACGGAGGAAGCAACATCATTAATCTGCATTTGACATTGGGTGGTGTTGTATGTGTCTGTTATTAATGACCAACATCCTGCAGAGTTTTTTGTTAAGACTTTAACCAACATTGCCTCACCATCTTTTTGATATAATAGCGAACGATAAGATCTTCTCCAATTCCTATGTTTGGTCTTAATTGCTCTAAGAGCAGCCCAGCGCTGATCAACTGGTAGAGATTGGACCGATTTCTTATTTTTTCGAAATAGAGGTTTTGCTTTCTGCATATTTTGATTGTAAGAATGTGAGACAACTGAAGATCTTGTTATCTTATTAAGACCAGCAAATTGATACATTCGTTTTGTGTAATCAAAATCGGAATTCCAATCATTTAGCGAGCTTTTACATGATATTTTAAGGCGATCCGTAAAATGCAATAGTTTGGTACTGGACCATCGTAAACGGTTTCGACCAGGATTTACAGCAAAAGTACCTTCCATTGTTATAGAAGACACAAGCAGAGTAATTCCTTGGTTACCAGAGTTCAGTGACCATTGGAGATGCAACATATTATGATCACTAGCCGAAGATGGCAAAACCTGAAACCCCTTCAAAAGATGGAACAATGAACGGCTAGCATAAATGAAGTCAATGGTAGCCACAGATCTATCCCTTTTCCATGTCGGGTGAGGAGGAGAATCCTCAGGAAATGAACCATTCACCATAAACATATCTTTCGACTATATAAACGCATTCCAACTTCGCAGTCGATCGTCAGATAATGCTTTACTATTATTAAAATGATATGCGATTGTTTCTTATATTGATATATCTTTTCCCATAAACGCTCAAAAGAGCGCAAATAGGAATCAGTAGAGAGAGCAGCTGGGTTCCAATATGTATTAATAAGGAAATACTGACAATCGTCAATAGATAATTGGACTAACTGGTTATACGGGGTCAGGGTTTCATGTGAAATAACTCATGGTTGGAGTTGTTTTCAGCATCATCAGCCGACCAGACATTGGGCGACCCTTAATAGCAGAAATAGCAGGATTTAGAATGGGGTAATAACCATCCCAAGACGGGCAATTTGATAGCCATGTTTCCTGTAGCAGTATAAAATCATACTCTCTTAGTTTAATAGCAGCATCAGAGAAAAGATGTTTGAAGCCTCTAGTATTCCAGCTTAATAGAGAGAGTTTCTTACCAAGGGGAGCGTTAAGCTTGGGAGGCAGAGCACCGACATTTACATTGTTGTTTGCATTGTTGACCGCTAGGATCCGCTTTAATAGAGTCGCCCAATGTTACTTGCTCATCTTTACATGAGACCGAAGTAGCAGAGCTTCTTTGATGGTCAATTGCCAGATCAAAACCCAAATCCCACAAGGCTGAGCGAGCGGCCCAAAGAGTATTTAAAACCACTCTTGAGCGGAGCCAAAGCCGCACTGAAGACAGATCATTATTATTTAGAAATTCAACTTGTTCAATGTCACCCGAATTAATATCCTCCAAAGCATATATGTCACCAAAAATGGCTAAAAGGCTAGCCTGATTCAAATCATAAGAATGATACGGCAAGGGCCTACATTTAATAATTAGTGAATAGAGATTTTTTTTTACATCAGGTTTTTTCTGTCTGTTTTGAGTACTCTCTGAATTCGTAATAGGTATAGCATGAGAGCTCACCTGTTCAGTGAGTCCAGACGGAATTTGCTTTAAGTTAGGGGCAGCAGATATAGTTTGTTTTAGATTAGAAGTAGCAATAGATGAAGATAATTTCTGCCAGCCTTCATCACACGTAACAGCACTATTACCATAAGTCTGATGATATTTTAACGTGTATTGTTCAATGGCTGACGCTATGATACAATCTAAAGTTGGAGGCATGGAAGATAAGTTACGTTGATTCATTTTATTCGCAACCGCCAAAGGAGGGAGGGATGGCAGCTGCGGTATAGGATTTAGGCTAGAAGGTAATCTAGGTTGAGATAACTTATTTGCTTCAATTTGAGAAAGAGAACTATCTTTAAGGTTAGATCCATCAGTGACATTAGTTTCAACTAGTGGAAGTTTCATACTTTTAACGTCCAGATAAAGGTCTATTTCTTTGCGCAACTCTGCACGTTTTAAACACAATTCAGCATCCGATAGATCGTTCACTCCTGGAACCGTGATTAATTTCGGGTGATTATCCAATACAACAGATTCATTGTCAATCAAAGCCACAATATTATTTAAGGGCGAGTGTTAAACTGAAAGTTGTTCATTTACAAGCCCTTTTAGGCTTTTCTCAGCAGCGATTTTTGCATATTTATCCCGTACTACTTTAGCAGCCATGGTCATTTTATTTTTGGCAGGTACCTTTAATCCTTTCAAAAATGATTTAGCAATAGAGGAGGGAATATGCTGCTTTGGCCGATTTTTGGTTTTCTTTTTTAAGGGGCTTGTATGAATCTGTTTAGAAGGGGCAGCACCCGAAAAAATTGTAAATAGTTCTTTAGAAGATTGTAATTCATTCACTGATGCTGAAGGCAACACAGTATTAGATAATGGGCCTACATTTCCTGAACAGGGAAATGAAGTTCTCGAATAATTTGTGAAATAAAGGCAGGGCAAACAAGGCAGGTGCAGCCACATTTTCTATGGTCAATTTAGGTTTCTCCAATTGGTTAAAAGGAGAGTCCTTGGTTGTTTTCTGCTGTAATAATTTAACAGGAGATAACTTTGATTTTTTAGGAGAAATGAGAGTACTTCCATTTAATGGTTTCAACTGTTGCAAGCGTAACTGTGATTGCCATCTAAGTAATTTAGTAAGTTGTTTATCCTGGATTTTAAGTTTTTCATCCAAGGTCTCGAATAATTTAAACAGCGATGATATAGCCAAATTCATAGCATGCAGGGTGGTTTCAACTAGTATTGTGGAAGACAGACATGTAGCAGATGGAAGTGGCGAACGAGGAAGGGGCATGGAAGGAAGAGGGATGGGTTTCAGTGTCATATAAGACCGTCTGGGAGTAGGCGCTATATACGAAGATACTGACATATGTTTCTCATCATCAGAGTAGATGTGAGAAATTTCAGGTAGCTCATAGTTTGCCTCAGGCACCACATTATTATCAATAAAAGATGAGTTAGAACAGTGATCATGTTCACCTTGATCCTTTATAGACTCATCAACCAATGCTATAGCCGTAGGATTAAAAGATGTACCAAACATAGATGCAACACACGAAGCAGCAGGAGTTACTAAGCAATTTGACCCAGGTATAACAGAAGGCTTGCTAGTAGGCATAAGATTATCTGTCCGCGGCAGCGGTGTAATCACTTCTTTTATAGCCTGTATATCTTTATGACATGGTAATTTTCTCAGATCAATATTTGAATCCGGCAAAAGAACTGGTTGTATTGGAATTTCGCTATCCTTCAGCATTGTTATATCCGAGATAGAACACATGGATTTGGGCGGAATTATGGCAGATGGAATATCAGTAGCAGCAAAATTACAGGGCAGGTCATTGTTACATACCCTTTTGTCTTTACCCATAGTGGAGATCATCTCCTGTATATCGCACGATGCTACCATTGCTTAAAATCTTGCAATTTTAGGAACTCGGGAAGGTGAAGCCGCATGCGGACGCGGCGTACTACACATTACTTTCCTTTTCTGAGGAGCAAGAGGTGGGGAGGATGGAACTGTCGCCAGCTTGCTTGATCTCAGATAATAAAAGCGTCGGCACATTTAATGCGCCACCCAGAAGACACTTGAATTAGATTTCACTTAAAAAGGGTAAATTTGATAATGGTTTTAAAAGAGAAAAAAACAAAAAAAGGGGGGACTTTGGCGCTGCACGCAGGTTGCTGCACAGACTAATAACAAATGTATTAAAAACTTGAATTGATAGTATTCTTAATCAATACGTAATTAAATAAATTATTTTTTTAGAAGCGATCACTTTCATCAAAAGACAACTGTTCAGTTTTCAGGGAAGGGAACGCCTGACAGCTTGTGGAGCTGCCAGAGTCCGACTCTCCGCCCCAATCCCTGAGAACTAGTAAAATACTTGTGAGTAAAGTTAGCAGCTGAAGGCCTCGATTCAGGTTGCTCACAGGTCACAGCCAAACAGCACAACAGCGGCTCCAGCCCTTCTGCCACCAGGGTTTACGCCGCGAGGGTGGCGAAGAGGTGCCTTTGAAGTAAAGTTCTGTATCACGTGATACTATCACGTGGTCCTCAGCGGCTCCGCCTCCCTTGAAGCAACAAGAGCCCAGTGCTCGCAGTGCTGCTAGGGGAGGGAGCAGGCAGGCAAATGTACACAAACAATAAATGTAAAGCTGCACTCCCAATGCTGCATCCGTATAGACACCAACGTTCTGCAAATAAAAATAATAGTAAACCATTCCACTGAGCTTTTGGTTGAAATAAGTGAAAGGTTTCAACACAGTATGCTCCCAGGACCAGGCTCAGAGAAAAAAAAGGACTTGCACAGAGAGCAAAAGAACGTGCATCAACTTGAGTGAAGTGGGAGTGTGTGTAGTGGAGCGCTGTGAACATGGAGTCTAACACATTGTAAGATTATCTGAAGTTGGTCAATGAGCCTTGGTCGAACTCCAGCATAAGAGCGGCTTTCACACCATTCTAGGCTAAGCCCCGGCTCACTTAAACCCTAGAATGGTGAGTACCTGCACTTCTCTTTTTCCATTTAAAGCACTGCTTGTCACTGTAAATGTGGTTGAGGTTGTGAAGTGGCAGCAGGCGCTGATCTCAGTACTATCCTGATGTGGGTCACCCACAACAATTAAGATTAGTGATTGGCATAAGCCCAGTATTCATTTATTCAGAAGGGGGAGGGCTGCGGGTGATTTGAGACATGGTCATCTGCATACGCACAGCGAAAGCTGCAGATACACTTGGCATTGTGGTTATCTGGCCCGCTCTGTCTGCCTTACTTGCAATTGGTTGCCACTGTAATCACAAGCGTTCCACATATCCAAGACCATAATGCTGTTTCATAAGATTTGTTTTATGAAACTTTGCACTTTGTGCAGTTTGGGTCGAATTCAGCCAATTACATACACATGTTTGTGCATAAGTGTGTGTGGGGATAGGGAAGTAGGGCTGTGGGACAGCCGGGGTCATGGGGAGGGACCCGCCTTTAAAATAAAATAAGCAGGTTTTATTCATCATGACCAAAACTGCAGGAGCAAAGTGCAGACTTTAAAATGAAGGCTATGAAAACACATAGCACCATTTCAAACTTCACGGAACAGTGTTTGGTCTGCTGCACTTTTTGTTTCAAGCGTGTGGCTGCTTTATGTTAAGTACTTTATAGTGTTAAAAATGTTCATGTTGTCATCTTTTTATTGCTGCCATGGCATTTGGTTTATTGGGACACTACAGGCGGCCAACACCTACTTGCTTTGTCAATGCTTGGTTTCTTTCTTAACACCAGTGATGGATGGCGCCCTCCTGACTAATCCCATGAATGGTTTCCACACTCGGAATGCGGAAGGGGCTGAAAAGCGCCGGACAAAAGGTAGCCTTGGTCCTGGAGTGGGGGACGCCACCCTTACTCCTGGATTGCCTTTGGTCAGGAAGTATTCCGAAGGATTACTGGGGTGGGAAGACTTGAAGAGGGAAAAATGAGCTCAGTGGTATTTTATTGCTGCATTCTTTCTATATTTTAAAACTTTAAACCATTATCCATCACACACAGATGCCTGTCCAACTCAGCCCCATCCCTCTCCCTCCATCACAACATTGATGTCTTTACTTGGGAGCTGTGCACTATCACATTGAGCAGGTAACCTACAGAGCGGCCCTCCAAGAGCTCCCTTCAATGTTCACCGGGGACAGCAGGTGTGTTCCTCTAGTCATGGAACCAAGGATAAGGTTCGCAATTCACAAGTCCACATAATTGTAAACATACCACTCTACGGCGCAATCCCAGACCCGGAAGAATGCCTCTTTTTCGCGGATTCTGCATGGCAAGTCCTGACGTTAGAATTGTGTAAGAGCATTTGCACAGCGGACGCTCTGGAGGGAACTCACCCGCGCTACGAACAGGTCAGAAAGTGCCAGTGATGAGAACAAGGTGTGTGCACTTTTCGTAAGGCACCAGGTATGTGAACACTGTATGTTCATTTCAATCAATACACAAAAGTGAGGCTCATCTCAGGAAAAAAAGACACCAGGTGATATTTCTTCAAGCCTGACACTGCCCCAGCCGGGTGATATTTCTGCTTTGCGGTTGGCATGCCGGCCACTCACCGGTACTCCAGGGTGAACTTGGTCAGCTCCCTGCTGTCGTGCAGCCACTTGAACTCGAGAGGCCAACTGCCTTCTGCCATGCAGGTGAGGACCAACCGGTTTCCCTCCAGGTGCACCTGGGCGCGTACAGGCTCTGTTTTGAAGTATGGCGCGACATCATCTGTAAAAAGTCAAAGAAGACGGGGTGGTCAGGAGGTCTGATGACAACTCATGAGAACAAAATGGAGTAGTGGGCACATTATTAAATATCTCTGGGAATTAAATGCTGTGTATTCACATAAGCAGGCATTGCAGGGCACAGGTCTTCAACAACAGAGTACTACGCGGTAGACCAGTTTCCTGATAGGCCGGGGCCTTGGAAGGGTCTCAAGACTTTAAGAGAGTCAGTCAAATGTCCTGGAAAGTCAGACGTTTCACCGACTCATCCAAGCACCTCCCCCCATCCCCTTTACACAGCACCGATTCAGTATTCTAGCTCACCCTTGCTATAGGGTGAAGTATCCACTCACAGTGAAACAAAATGGCCGACAGAAACCTTCAATACACTGGCCCTGCCCGAGACCTCCTTGGGGGTTACGGCTGTGAACTATGATGAGGATGAGGCTCCAGATTGATGGGGGGTGACATCTGTGCAACACCATTTATAGAGATCAGAATCCACCATAATCACCTTCTTTAAAAAAAGCTCCATCCTCTCCACTCCTTATTACAACATCACCGATCCAATACCCCATTGTGTGTCTCTAATCTATGACGCACACGAGCGCCGACTGTATTGGAAATCTGGCCACGTCCAAACCACTCTTCATAAAGTGAACGCTTCTATGCAGGGAAACGTTGAACCAAAGACCAAAGTCATTTTCTTTGACTGAATGTTAAAAAAGTGTTTCAATTTGATCGTAATACACAAAATAGTGAATAACACAGCGGGCACTAAGAACAGGAAAATCAGCAAGATAAGATTAAACTCCAAACCAAATCCCACATTACTGAACAATGCTCCATAACAAAGCAAAGGATTGGCTCACATCATGACTCAATGTATCACGATGAGCATGTGACATAACGAGCCAGATGAGTGCTCCTTATACTCTGCAACATGATCCGTCCAACATCCGGCAGGCGTAGCCTGGAGAGATATAAGAGTGTGGGGTTGAATAAGGACAAAATTCAGAACGTTCAAGGCTTGGAAGGGACTCCTCAAGGGCAACAGTGTGGCGAGATGCCCCTTGGGCAGACGGTTACTCCATCCTCCGACATCAAAATGGTAGGCCCTTGTCCAGCCTGTAAAGCCTATGGGAGGTGACACTCACTGTTGGGCCTGTAGGAAGATAGCGCCATGTTGGAAGACAACAAGGGTGACGAATGAATTTCCGGGGCACCAGTGGTCCAGGGATCGGTTTCTAAACCATCAATCAGCCCCACACCTCTAGTACACCAGAAGGGATCCGAACAGAATGGAAACATAAGGAATATGTAAACCTCTGTGTCCAATTTTGGTAATGTGGACGGAACGCCAGACTTATGTCTGCAAGGTCACGGATCATTGGTTAGTTGCAAGACAGCGAAAATACAATTAATTCTCAATGATAAAAGGGACTGTCCAGTCAAGGTTGTATAAAAATATCTACTTTATTATCATCAAAACAGACAGTTCTAGCAGACTCCAAAATACAACCCACCCTGTAAAGGAATGCAGAGAACAGACAGTTTCAAAAAAGGAAAAAGAATGCACTTTGGATACTGATAGGAGTGTAGTCAGTAAAGTAATTAATCACAATAGTTCAAGGATACTATGTTTCAGCACAAAGTTAGCAATGGGTCCTACAATGCCACTAGAGGCCTTCGGAGAAGGACCAGGGGGTCAGACCCACCCACAATGTACCTTGTGCAGGCTGGCCTAAATGGCGATGCAGAGTCAGGAATCATTGTCTCAGTGCTGGTCGGCAGGTCTTAAGTACTGATCGAGGCATCTCGGATGGCGTTAGCAACAGCGGCGTAACAACAGTCAGAGTTGCAGTCGGTTGCAGCTCGAGGGGCTCGACTGGCTCAAAAATTTCCTTCAAGGTGGACGTTGTGGATGCTTGTTGGTGCACTCCTCCTAGCTTCTTCACTGGGCTCATGTCGTCCTCTAAGGCAGACGGCCCAATGCTGAAGAGAGTGTTGCAGCCAACTGCCTTTTCCTTGGTTTGGTTCAGAGATTCCTGGCACTTCCCACCTAGGAAGCTTGCTGCAGAGCCTAGCAGGACACACTGTGTGCTGGATGGGTACCGGTTCTGAAGCTGCTGGAGGGTCCTCTGGATTCAGTATCTCCCTCTGTTCCCTGGGAGATGTTTTGGGGAGGGATCTCGCTTCCCTCTTTGGAAATACTGACTTTCCTTCACTGATGGAAGCTGCAAGGCAGACTGTACCTTCAGCCAGGGTCCAATGCTGAGTTCTTGTTACTCCTTGCAACATCTTCAGATTATCTGCACAAAAGAGGGCTCAACCCTCTTTTAAAGCCAGATGGGCCACAGTGATTGGTGTAGGCTAAGCCTACCTTAATGAACCAATCTTGGGTCCCCACCAACACTCTCATGTATGCATGATGTCATAACCAGAGTGCTTTGCAGCAGAAAAGGTAAAGGGGTTGACACATGTAATACTAAGTCCCACACATCTTTCTATCTGTTGTGGATCAAATGATCTCTCTCGTTAATTGAGCTCTCTGTGGTTCCTGACCAGATGAGACCAGACTTTGACTTCTGCAAACCACATTCTCATTTCTTCTGAATGGGGTCCCCACAGGAATTACCACTGTAAACAGCTGTCCCAGAAATGACAAATCACTGGCCTTGTTACTAAGAGGCGGGAGATGGCTTCAGGTTGACACAGATGCATATCCAAGGTTGTTGGGGTTTCCTGTCTCTTTTGTTAGTCCTGCAACCAGGCCCACCGTGAGCCTGTTTGAATTAATTCTGATTAGTATGTGAAGCTACCACCAGTAGAGCTAACAAAAGGACAGGGCAGATCCCTGGAGCCTTTGCCAGTTAATTAGGCTGGCCATGGCAGGAGTAAGTTTTGTCCTCCCCCTTCTTAGATGCCTTGATGTATTCTTGGCTGTCATAGCCCAACTAAATATGACAGGGGGAAGGAGCCTGTAGGCTGTGTCCATCCAGAGTACATGGGTCTATGTGTATGTTGTGCGGTGAGCATAGGAAAATCTATGCAGATTATCGCCACATATTTTCCAGATGTTCATCTACCATCATTTAATTTCTTTTAAAATTTCAAAAAACCCAGGCGAGCGCACAACCATTGCGCGTATGGCCGAATTCCTCACAACGAGGCAGTAACTCCTAATTTGAGATATTGTCCAACCAGAACTCAGATTAAGTGATCTTTTGTATGTACCCATTTAGACATAACCCTTTACAGTGAGATTTTTGCACCGCAGGGGATGGTATTGCAAAACCTGAATATGAGAGCTGTGGAACGGCATCTCCTTCAGAGTGCAAACAACTACTGCTTTGCCAGCCCTCATGGGACAGCATAGGATTAAAATGAAAAGGAGCGCGGGGACCATAGAGGGCTGTGAAGAATGAGGACTGAGAAAGGGTGGACAGGCAGGTGTCACATTCTAGCATCAGAGAAGCAACATCTAGACCTCTGTGGAGGGCATGGCAGCCTTTAGAACTTCACCAGTTTACTGTATCCCCGTGGGCCTATCCAACGCATGATGATGAAAGCTTTTACATATGTGGCAGGACATATGCCACAAAAGACCATGGCATTATTCCTTGTCTACTTGAAAGATCTAATGACACACCAAGACCCACTCCTCCCCATCTCCCCACTATCCGACCATGTATTGCAGTCATATAGGGGACGTGGAAGAGATTTTGGTTGGCGGTGCAGCTTCTATCCACGCACTCCTCCTCAATGTACAGGAAGACGACGGCGGATCATGGTTCTGCGACCAGAGTTTAGGGGTTGCATCCGCAACGGCCCCAGGGATGTGAAATTAGAGGCCCGGCGTTCGCATGTGTACACAGAGTGGGGCATCTGGGCAGGGTCGGGCTGGGCCATAATATTGTCTTGGGCACCAATTAAAAAGTGGCCCACAGTTGCAAATTGCATTCCTTTTGTGACACTGAATAGTACCCAAGACGGGGATGTTTTTGATACAATGTGATGCATATTGTGCATTTTAAAGAATATTTATTCAGCAGCACTGGTCAAAACGATTAGCCGCATGGTGAAGCGACTCATCAAACTGGCCCACATTGGCCCAAAAAGTGGCCCACTTTGACCCCAAAAACGGGCCCACACCAGCATTTTGAGTTTTTGGTTCGGCCATGGGTCCATTGCCCTGTAGGCCAGCCCGAGCCTGCATCTGTGCCCCCCCCCCCCCCTTCCGCCCCCCAGGACTCCTGCCCAGGTTCCTGGAGGAAGACACTAGATGACTGAACACGTCTCCGAGGGGCGGTTTTGACTTCGCTCCGGCATCAGGGTGTGCAATTGTTCCCGAATCCCCCTGCAGCAGCATAATTTGTCCAGCGCAACAATCCCGGGGCCTTGATTCACAATCGAGTTTGTTATTCAGGTGACATCGCTGCTGAGCCGCAGGTGGCCTCGGCAGTCTGATTTTCAGCTCCGCGCAGTACATCGCCCCCGGGGCCGCCGCCTGCAAGCACAATCCGCCACCTCCGCCACCGACGGATTAGGCGCCGCTGAGCCGAAATCAGCAACGCCCGCGCGGCCCAGCGCGCCAGATAACACCGCCGCGACCTCCGCATTATTCTGAACCCCTTAAAACGTGCCTTACAAAGCGTCTGAACGGCGGCAGCAGTTCCCGAAGGGTTTGAATTTGACCATCTAGAAATTCGAAGAGTAGGGGGGCGCAGCGGAGTGTGCAAGCTTCGTGGGTATCCCCAGCGACACGTGACGTGTGTGGCAGGCACACAGCTTAAAGGAAGGGCTCGCGTTGAGGGAACACGCGAGTTGAAAGCATCCGTCCACTTCTTTCAGAGGGCAAACAGTGTTCTTTCTGAGTGTTTGTGGAATAAAAAAACACACATTTGCTGTCCCCATTTGTTTTTCGCGTGTTCGGCTTGCCACACACAGCGCTATAGCCTAACCCCGACCGTCAGGGTTAAGGGCAAGGCACAACCACAAGACCACATGCTGATCAGCTGACACCACCACATTTAGGTGCACACCTTTTCTAATTTGCTAGACATGTTATGGGAAGCACACCTGGTTTGGTTTATTTTTTGGGTGTTCGTGATTAATCTTCTGACAGGCAAATGCTCATCTCCCCTGTGCAAGTTCTTCGACTGGGAAAGACCAATTGAAGGACATTTGCAAATGTCTCTTTAACATGTGTTCACTTCCTGTGGGGTTTTAATGTTATTTATTGCATGTGTTATATGCCCAAACCCTTGGGTATCACAGCGTAGCTCCCAGGCGTTACTTTGCATTACGTATGTTAAGAAGTCCCTCTACCTTTTAAACATTTTTTTGTGGGGGGGTGGAGATGGGGGGGGGTGGAGATGGGAGGGGGTGGGAGGCCGTGTGCCCTCGCTTCCAGGTATAGAATCCCAAAAGTGTTGGAACATTCGCACTGAAGACATTGTTGCGGGAGTAAGACAGAGCTGGAGACAGGCAGAGGAAAGGGCCTGATTATAATACCTGCTTCCCATCTGTGTAAATCGGTGTAACCATGGCAGCAAATGCGTAGCCACAGCTGTCAGAAACTAATATTGACTGGCTCGGCCACGATTCCTGCTACCAAGAAGGGGAGGGCTAGGAAGAGGGGTGGCCTTTCCAACAATCCCTTGAGTGGAACTCAGTGATTGGCCATCAATCTACACGATTCTGACTGCGGCCTTTAAACAAAGCTCCTTCAGAAAACAGGGAGTGTATCCCAAACCTCCACGACAAGGTTAAGATCACCCCAACCTTTGACAATGGTGCGTGCATGGTTAATGAATGGGACACTGACTTTGTGTCATGACATTGTCCTCTGTTTTTGTTTGAAATCTTGAATATTTTCCTCAATAAAAAATTACCAAACAGATGTCTACCTGTGTCTTGATTTTGGGAGAACATCTTTGGAAAGAGGCTGCATGGCGCCCAGGTTCAACTGCTTCAAATCCACTTTCCCATGGGAACAGGGAGGTAAGACTACGAGAAAGGCATTCTACAGAAAATAAGCAATAATTGCAGAGGTGGACGTTGCTTACTTAATCTGAGCTCCAGCAACAGCCAGGGCAAGGCAGTGAGGCTCCTTGAAAGACACTCCACTCAGGAAATGGGCCAGAACATCCCTAGCTGCCCTGTCCCCAGACCCACTCACCCAGGTTGCTTTCAGGAGAGTCTGCAGCACTGCCAAGTCTTCTGCTAGATGAAAGAGGATTGCTTGTGGTGTGACAACTCAGCTACAGAACAGGATGCTCCCAGCCCAGTTATCACATACACAAACAACCAACCCATGTTTCAACAAACAGACTCAGCACTGGCAACTGAATACAGAAACACCGAAAGCCTCTTAGACGTGCTGTAGCTGACCAGACTGGTCTATATATATATATATATCCTGCAATGCAGAGACATTTTTTTCTTAGGGTGAGTAGTGTGACCAATGAAAATTGCAGTGCCGAACTTCCACTATTCACACAAAAGAGTTTCTAACTAAATCACAATAAGACATGTTTGAATTTTCAAATGATGTACATACTTATGTTCCCATAATGCTCTTTGCTTTTATGCAAATCACCAGGATTGGATTCTATAAAGAGGTACTGTATTGCGTGACCTGGCCTGGGAGCATGCCCCTTCGGCCATGCACCTTCCGCCCACCACCCCACCCCTCCAAGGATGAGAGGGGTCACCCAGTAAATGTGTCCCATTTCCAGCACGAAGTACACCATTAATATACCTGTGGAAAGGTCTGCTGACATCAAAGGCATAAACTCCACCAGAGGCACTATGCGACATGGGTCACCAATTCAGTTTACTTTAACATTAATACATCAGTACACCCAAGAATGAAATCTTGTTTTCTCTTTTGCACATGCCACCTTTAAATGACAGCAGAGTGATAGTTAGAAAGTTTTGAATACATCTAAATCACTGACATTGCTCTGGGTAATCTTCTGGTGCACAGAGATGCAGCTTCCATGCCACTGCAAAAGGGAAAAGACCTTATGCAAATCCGACACCCAAAAAGGGTCAGTCCAGCCTGAACCGCTATCTCACGTCCCTTCTGCGCAAGATCACAAGTACTCTAGACATGTTTTAACCTTATTGGGTGTCAACAGAGAGATGTAGCTTTGGTCTCTAGACACAGCAGACTCAGGACTCCTGTCTGCATATCCCCATTCCACGGGGGAAATTGGGGGGAGGGGTGACTTAAGTAAAACCAAAAGTTCATGGCTGAAAGGTTTGAATGCATCTGAACACTGGCTTTGCTCTGGGCAACCATCCAGACAATGGTTTATCAGTCTCCCATCCCATTATAGAAGACAAAAGACCATATGTAAATCAGGTTTGGTCCCACACCAAAAGGGTCAGTCCAGCACAAACTACTCGGTCACAGCCCTTCTGCACAAGATCGCAAGTACACACTAGACATGGTTCAGCCTAATTAGGTGTCATCGCAGAGTTGTAGATTGGGCATCTAGATTCAGCAGACTCCGGCCCCATAACTGGGCATTCCCGTGCAACTCGACGTGATATATGCAACCCCCCAGAGTGTTGGCTGGAAGATGTTGAATACATTTAAACTGGCACTGCTCGGGGCAACCCTCCAGACCATGATTTATCTGTCTGCCATGTCAATTCTGAAGGAAAGAGACCATATGCAAGCCAGGCTTGGTCCCATCCCAAAATTGGTAGTCTCTCCCAAACTTCAAAAAGGATGAGGTCAAACATATATAAGGTCTCAGTAACAGATGAGGAACTGCTGGAGATCCCTGTCCTCACGTCTGCGGCTGCAGACCAGGAATGCAATCCCCTCCTTCTACATCCTAGGAGGGGACGCTTACTTGCATGCACACAGCAGCAGTGTTTGCAGGTCCACTCAGCTCTTTATTTATTTGTAGGTATTGAGGAGAAGCAGGGTGATTTACAGACAGCACTTCCGGCTACCAGGAGCATCGCAAACACGAGATCCGAGATGTGGTGAGATGTGGTGGGCGGCGAGGCTGGCACCACCTCTTGTGCAGGCGGGCACAGGCTCCAAGCAGACAACTCTTGCAGGACACACAGGGCCTTTGGGATTTGCCAAATGAAGCCTGCCACTTTCATACATTACGTTTATTCGAGCTCAAAGAAGGCACGCCGAACTCCGGGCAGCAAAGGTGCCCTCAATTAAGAGCTTGTAGACCTATCTCTTTTGCTGCAACATTTTTTTGGGTTCCATGTCACGGTTGACCCTGAACCTTCGGTTTGTCTGATTGGTATTAAAAGAGAACACAGTCATTCCATAGCAGTTCAACTGAAGTATATTGTACGTTCTTAATGACCTAGAAATTACCTTAGAACTTCAGGGCCTCTTGATTTTACAAAACACCGCCTTCAATGCTGATGCAAAGGCCAAAGCACACCTTCACCAACCGCAAACGGTCAACACAAGTAGAACCAGACCGGTGTTTAAGGGTGGACTGGACTACTGTCTCGGGCGTGACCGCCAAGCGCCCACTCTTTTGCAATCTGTGTGTGCTGACGAGAGCACCAGTAGCACGAGGACAGGGCAAACACTCGTCAAAAGAATGTGTTGCCAAAAAAGTGCCCCTGTCCTCTTTCGCCGTCCAGTCTGGAAGCAGTCCTGCGGACCCACGTTTTGAGAGTTGGTCAGAAGCACATCATTAATTGCCTTAAAGTAGGAATGACCAATGAATGTCGCTGCCTGTCTCCAATATACACCAGTATCGATTGGGGGTCTAATTGTTTACTCGGCAGGACGCCCTTTATGTCCCCTGTTGCGAGAGTGACGCAAGACTTCGAGCCTTTTCAAGCTGATAAAAGGAGTACCAGTGCGTGTGACCATGCTAACAAGGTTTACACATGTTATGGCAACAAGCCCAATTATACGTTTCGTTGTGCCGATCCGGCAGCCGTGCCTGAGATGTCACTGACCCTTCCCCAGCCCTAAAGCTCGTCTAGCGACATCAGCCTGCCTCCTCGCGATAGGCCAGTCCGCCTCTCCATTCGCACGAGCTGATGTTCAACTACAAGCCCTGGCAGCGGGCAAGCTCTTCAACATCAACCATCTATATTTCATTACCGCCTCCGACCGCCCAGGGTGGTTCGGGGATGAACAAACTAAAAATTGTCGACTTAAACCTTGTAAATCTTTGATGCCGGCACTCAGGAGCGCTGTAGCAGCGGCGGCGGCAGCTGTGGGCTGCCCATCTCCGGGGTCGGTGGAATAATTCATCTTGCACACGGTCGCTTGGCAGGGATGTCGCGGGCCCGGGGGTTGGGGTATCCAACGCTAGGCTCCGCTTTTGGAAGATAAACGCTATCGCGCCCAAGGCGAAGTTTGCTGGCAGCCAATCAAAAAGCGGTCCTCCGGGGTGCGCTGGATGCGGAGGAGCTGGGCCGCCGCCATTGGCAGCATATTGTGTTTGTCGCGTCTCTGAAACATGGTCTAGCGGATACACGGCGTGGGCCTGAAACGGGAGACCAGAGCTCTTATCTCGGCGTCAGCACTTGAAAGAATTCCGCCTTCCTGTACACGTCCTCACTGTGCGTCGCAGACCGCTTTTTTTTGGAAATTCGGGGTCGTTAGTAACAAGCCAAAGCCCAGGATGAAATGCTATAATATGATAAACTGTACATTTACTTTTATGTTGTGCGCCCAAACCTCAGCTTTCCCTCTCGCCATCGAAAAAATAAAAGTTTACTCATATGAGATTGCAGAGATATCAAGCAGGGCTTTAAGTGGGCCGCAGCTAGCCGGGGCCAAAACCTGGCAGTCTCATCCCCTGGTAGGCCCCCACGCAACAGGACACGTTTTTTTCTAAAATAAGAGATGCCCGTGGGCCGGCACTATCATTAGGGAAGAAAGGTGAAGTCGATGGAAGCAAAGGCCTTTTTTTTTTAAAAGCCTGAAGCTGCCGCTCATTCGCAGGAGTTTCAGGCTTTAGGATGAAAGGCCTGGCTTCCAGCAGCCTCGCCTTTTTAGCATTAATGGTGACGCTGCCCCGACCCACACTGGCGAGGGGCAGTGCCATCATTAAGGCTAAAAAGGCGAGGCAATGTCCCCTGCCAGGCAAGTCTACAGCAAATAAATGCAGAGATCAGCACCCTCTCGCCTATGGGGGTGAGGGTGCTGATCTCTACAAAAGGCTGCCAGGCGGCGGTCGCTGTAGCCCACTGAGCCGGGGCTCACCAAGGGGGCATGGCCTAGCGCGCTGGCAGGTGACCTCCCACTGTTAGCTACTAGAACCCTTGCAGTCTCGCAGGGTGAGGCAGCTGCGCTACAACTCAAAGTCCAGACAGAGACCTTCTCCTTGCAACATCTCGGATCACGCCCGTTGCACGGCCTCATGTACAGCGAAGCAGCGTCTCGGTGAGCGGATCGCACAGGTCGCCCCCAAGTATCACGTCTGGCCCAGATCCCAGGTCCGCAGTTCAGTTATCCCCGTGTTACACACACATTTTGCAGGCACATAGCAAAGTTATTTCCCAGATTACATTTGCCTCACAGGGACACACACACACACACCCTCCACCCTTGCAGGCCCCTAGTACCAGCACTATACCCAGGTTACGTTGGTCTTCTAGGCTCTGGGCTTAAAGAAAAGAGAGAGCAGACCCCAGGATACGCAACATGGCTAGCCCTTCTGCCACAGCTGAGCCATTCCTAGGGTTTCAAACACCTTGTAAGGCCGAAGCTTAGACAGCAGAGCTCACCTCCAGGCTGCAGAGATCTTCCATGCTAAGGCCTCTGCAGTGAGCTAGACCTCGTACTTCACATGTTTCTATTTGAGGTACCAAGATGTCATAGTCTTGCTTTTCTAGAGTGCTTCAAAGCTTAATATGAGGGTGCACCCACGCACAGATCTTAACGCATCAAATGCCTTTCATTCAAATGTTCCGAGAGTGTTTTTTGTTTGTTAGGGGTCATTGGCATCTACTTGATCTGACTTTTACGTGTAAACTGTTTATAACGATGATGCACTAGACCGGCTACTATCTACACAAATGGCAACAAGGCTTGAAGCAGAAGTACGAGATTCCATTTAAGGACACAGTTCGGAAATGCAAATGCGTGGAACCCTGACAGCCTTTACCTGTTTTTCACATATATGTCACTTGTTTATTGCAGGGGTTGTGTATTTGTCATTTTACCAAAATATTGTCATATGTATTTTACATTGTGTACTCTTTGTGACTGCATATTTCCCTTTCACTGCCAGTGAATCATTTGGTTAGTGCATTGATGCTTACTTGGTTTCAGCATTACCTGCACGCTGCGTTTGTACTTTACAATATGATCTCTATAGTTGCTTCTTTCCTGGCACCCTGGACATTGCTCATCTTTATCTTGTGGTCCTGCACAGTATTGATAGCAGACATTTCTCCTCATTACATGTATGTCGGTCCAGAAATAATGTGTTGGTAATTCCCTTTACCAGCATGTTTCCGGACCAGCATACTACAGGTTTGGCGGTGGGTTATCCGGATTATCCTGGACATCAAAGCTGACGGTCATTCCAGCACCCCACCACCTAAACATGGCAGTATTACCAGTGCCGTTAATACCAGCAATTTCCCCCATGGAATCCTAAAGACTCCATGGAATGGGCAATTATCACCACTGCCAGCCCTTTGAATATGCTGGTAGTTCCGGAATTACAAGTGCTGGTAACAGTAATTCCTGTTTGGTGGTATCCTGCCGGATTTGGCAGGATACCACCAAACTTTTAATGAGGCCCATTGTGTCCTTAGAGTGTGTGTGCGTGTGCCCCTGTGTTGCTATGCAGACCAGTGTTGGGTTTCTGCTATTGCGTTTAGTCCACTCTGTGTCCCCTACACTGTGTGAGGGGGTGGGGTTGTGGATCCCAAGTCATGTTCCTTCCCCAGGATACCACTCCCTCCAGGAACCAGTTCTACCGGTTTTAAGATGCAGCCTGGAACAGGCTGCTTTCAACTCTTAATAAGAATGTTAGCCTACCTGCCCAATACCCCGTAATTGCTATCTCCCCTCCCCTGGGAAGCACACAGAACTATTCCTTCCTTTTTGTGGGGATGGGTGGGAGTGGGATCTTAAGGAACACTTGACCTACACCCTGTAAGTACATGAGAATGTGTGTCCACCCCCCCTCTAATTCTATCTTCCCTTCCCTGGGAACCACACAGAAATTAGTTCTCCCCTGTTGTGGGAATAGGTGGGTGGGGGCTCTGAAGGGACACTTGTCCCACACCCTGTAATTACCCTCCTCTTTCTCATGTCACCAAGCATCATGGGGTGGGTAGTGGGGCTGACTCTGGAGTGGTTGAGAGCGACAGCCTTATATAAGCACGTGGAGAGAGGACAGGGTGCTCCTTTCTTGGCTTCTGGCAATGTGGTGTGCTGACCATGGTTTGTGGGGGCAGAGAAGTCAAGGAGGCCCATTTCAGCATGTAGCCTTGTTCCCTGTCTGCCCTTCTACACCTCCCCCAACTTGCTCTTTTTCTCACTAGTAGGCCTTCTGGCCTCTCTGCCCCTTCCCCTGCTTCTCCCACCCATCCTCTCTACCCCGACTTCTCCCTCTTTCTCTCCCTCTTTCCCTCTGCCTGTCTCTTTCCCTCTTTGTCTCTCTCCCTCTTTGTGTGTCTCTCTCTCTCTCTCTCTCTCTCTCTCTTTCTCTCTCTTGTCTCTCTCTCTCTCTGTCTCTCTTTCTCCATGTCTCATCATGTCGCTCTGTGTGTTTCTCTCTCTCTATTTGTGTTTCTCTTTGTGTCTCTCTGTGTATCTTTCTCTCTCCCTTTTCCTTTCCCTCTTTCTCTCCCTCTTTCTGACTTTACAGCAGCCTCCCCACTTGAACTATTCCCTATCCCAAGCCCCCAGGTGCCATGCAATTGGTTTTGCCTAGCTTGGATGCCTGCCATCAATGTTCCACCTCGTGACCACAGCCCAGTGCAGACCATCATCCATGTCCAGTGCACCTAATGTACTCTGCTGGCAATAATTCTACTTCTCTGCACTTAATAAATATGTTCTGCAAAGACTGAGTATTCATTTGAGTTCCACTATGCCTTTTTATGTCAGACGAGGGACCCAGTCCATCTATGTACACAACACACCCTCACCAGGTCTGTTAACTCTGTGGGTCAAAACTGTGCCTCTGCCTGGGGTCTCCCACATGGCCTTCCCCATTTTAGCTTGTGTCCCATGTCCACATTTGGGCTCTTGAGTTCAGCCATGACTGAGGCTTCACTCTTGCCCATAAAGGCTCTCAATGTGAGTGATGAGGGATCTTGAGTTCAGCCATGTGAGTGGCTGCAGCTTGAGCATTCTGAGCCTTCGTGGAGCCCAGTGGAGCCTCATTATGGCCCACAAATGTTCTCAATGTCAGTGATGAGTGAAGCTTCAATCGGGTTCTCAAGTGCATGCACTGCATATGGATCTAGTTTCTGCCAGACCTGTATCATTGCCTAAAAGAATATCCTCCATTTTGATATTCGCTTTAGGAAGTTGCCCAGTATACCTACAGGTGTGAACATTGCCAGTTGTGCACACTCTCTCTCTAAGTAGACAAACATCACTGTACAATGGGTGCAGTAATAAGGTGGAACATTGGGGGACCCTGCAAGTCAGGACACTGACTGTGAGGAATTTGACCATCCGCAGGGTGGGTGTGCGTCCGCATGGGCTTTTTTAAAATTTAAAATTAAATTGAATGATGGTAGATCAACCTCCGGAAAATGTGTGGGGCTAATCCGCACACATTTTTTTATGTTCACTGCATGACAAACACATAAACCTATGTACTCTGGGCGGACAAAGCCTTCAGGCACTGTCCCCCCCTGTCACATTTAGTTGGAAATTGACAGCCAAGAGAACATCAAGTGATCTCAGAAGAGGGAAGGCAAAACCTTCCTCCTGCCAAGGACAGCCTAATTAACTAACAAAGTCTCAATGGATCTTCACTGCCTTTTGTTAGCTGCTGGTGGCAGCTCTGCATGCTAATCAGCATTAATTTAAACAGGCCCACAGGGGACCTGGTCGCCGAAATGACAAAAGAAAGGTAAACCCCAACAACTTTTGATATGCACTATGCCAACTTGAAGCCAGCTCCCGCCTCTCAGTATCAAGGGCACTGACCTGTCATGTCTGACACAGCTGTTTACAGAAGCCATCCCTGTAGGGGGACCCATTCAGAAGGTATGAGTTTGTGGTTTGGCAGTAACTGAAAGTCTGTTCTTGCTGCAGCCTCAAGGGAGACATGCTGCTTTAATTAGAAACCACAGAGAGCTCAATTAACCACAGAGGCCCTTTGACCCACACCAGACAAGAAGATGGGTGGGACTTAGTATTACACATGTTTACCCCTTTAACTTTTCTGTTGCAAAGCACTCTGGTTATGACCTCATGCACACATGAGATTGTTTGTGGGGACCCGGGGTTGGTTAATTAAGGTAGGCTTATCCAACACCAATCACTGGGGCCCATTTGGCATTAAAAGAGGGTTAAGAACCTCTTTTGCCGATCATCTGAAGACTTTGCAAGGAGTAACAAGAGCAACTCATTTGGGCCCTGGCTAAAGGTACAGTCTGCTTTACAGCTTCCACCAGTGAAGGAAAGCCAGGATTTCCAAAGTGGGAAGCGAGATCCTTCCCCTAAATATCCCCAGGAAACATAGGGGGATACTGAATCCAGAGGACCCTCCAACATCTCGGGAAATGGTAGCCAGCCAGCATACAGCATGCCCTGCCAGGTTATGCAAGCAAGCTTCCTAGGTGGGAGGTGCCACCTTGGAATGCACCTTGAAACACTTGTGTATAGGTGTGTTAGAAATGCCATATCATATCATATCAGAGAGTCTCAAACAAACCAAGGACTGAGCCGTTGCCTGCAATACTCTCCTCAGCTTTGGTCGGTCCCCCTTAAAGGATGACACAAGACCAGTGAAGAAGCTAGGAGGAGCGCAACAACAAGCATCAACCAGAGTCCACCTTAAAAAACATTTTCAAGCCAGTCGAGCCCCTCGAGCTGCAACCGACTGTATCTGTCACGCCACAGTCACTAACATCGTCCGAGATGCCTAGACCAGTCCTTCAGAGCCGCCAACAAGCACTGAGACTACGATTCCTGTCTCTGAGCCACCATGTAGGCCAGCCTGCAGCCGCCCGCCCTGCCTTGCTCGCCAAACTGCCTGCCGCCTGATATCTAAAGCTGTCCCCCATCTTGTACTCTGTCTCAGGAGCTGGAAAGCGCCCTCGACCCTGTTGAGAACCAATAACTTCTACAAGCACATGGTACATTGTGCTTCTGTCTCCCGGTCCTTTGCCGAAGGCCCCTAGTGACATTGTATGACCCATTGCCCCCTTTGTGTTGAAACCAAGAATCGTTGAACTATTGTGATTAATTACTTTACTGACTACCCTCCTGTCAGTATCCAGAGTGCATGCCTTTTCGTTCTTTGAAACTGTCTGTCCTCTGTATTCCTTTACAGGGTGGGTTGTATTTTCTAGTGTGCTAGAACTGTCTGTTGTGATAATAATAAAATAGATATTTGTATACAACCTTGACTGGACAGTCCCTTTTATCATTGGTTAATAATTGTATTTTTCTGCTTTGTTGCAACTAACCAATGATCCAAGACCTTGCAGAGATAGACTGCCGTTCCGTCCACATTGCCAAAATTGGACTAGGAGGTGTGTAATTTGCTTGTGTTTCCAATCTGGTTGAATCTCTTCTGGTGCACTAGAGGTGTGGGGCTGATAGATGGTTTAGAAACCTATGTTCATCCATGAAACACTTGTTTCCCCCGGAAGTTGATTTGTCACACTGACTTTCTGAAAAAATGTCATTCCATAGGCTCTGCTGATAGGGCTGTCCTTAAGGAAGGACTAGATCCAGGCAAGCATTGCTCCCCCATACCCATTTGCTTATTCAATGATCAGAGCTTTCATGCTGCAGATAGGTCTGGGGGACCTGTGAGCATATACTGTTGGAGTCATGAGGGATGAAACCTTTCCATGGACCATCAATCTCTGTACATTATGCAGAGGTATGCATCTCAGCCACAATGAACTTATGCAGAGTCCAAGTTACTGTCCATTGGGCATACTCGTCTGTCCCTGCAATGTTCCACTTACCCTACGGAGCGAAATGTGTGCAACACTCATCTTTTGTCCCCTACCTATTGAATGTCTACACATTCATCCAATGAGCAGAGACTCTTCTTCACAATGCTGGTACTTGCAAAGAGGTTTTTCTTTTCTCAAGATTAAATGGACGGGTACTTTATGCAAACAGATAGTTGTTTTTACCCCATTGTTTGCCTTGTTATCCGCGCATAATTGCATCTCTCAATTAAAGTCATCGACAAGAGGCTTACTAAATTGCCTTTTTTTAATTGAGGAATCTAGATTAGTGGTTGGGTCACGTAGCCCTGTATATAGGAAATGCTAAGGATATCATTGCAAAGTGGGGCCTGTGCATGCACAGTGCCTGGCACACACATCTGTATGCACAGCTCCACTCCCTGAAAAGAACACAGATCCCGCAGTGGGCAATGAGCAAAGCAGGAATTGAGGAATGCCACTATGCATGTCTGTCCATTTTGTGGCCAGGAGCAGTTTAATGGCCTCGGGTTAACAGGTTGATTCGTGAGTGGTTTCCTACCAGATCCAAATCATGACATATCTGTTTTTATCTCAAAAGAACTCGAATAGAACTTGCTGAGTTATGGGGTTTTATTTTGGATCAAGAAACGTGTGCATAACTTTGTGCATTTAAAACACAAACAGCATGCGATTTCGAGCCATGTGCAAATGCCCACTTTCAATAGGAAAAGTAGCCACTTTGTTAATAAATATACATAGGTGCACATAAGCTAAAATGTAACAAATCAGACAATCTTTTAAACATAGAAGTGCATGACCTACAATAACCACATTCGTTTACAAAAAGGCATAGTTTGGAAACAGAAATTCACATACATGATTTTGTTCAATATTATAAATCCCATCTATATTGAAGTCCATATAACTTCCTAAGCACCTTGCCGGACCCCCAGCACAAGTTTTAAAATCCTACATATGAAGTAAAAACATGTTGACACTGTGTTTCGGCCCATCTTGCAGGTACACTGTCTCATTCTATTTCACATTGCGCCTTCATCAGGACAAGAACACTATTTGAAGATAGATACAAAGCAGGTGTTGCCACAGGCTGATTCTCTACCACACCTCTACAGAAAAGACATGAAAGAGGGAAGCTGCATCAGAATGAAAAGACAATAGCATAACATGTATTGTCTATTTTACTAAACATATCAAATTACTTGCATATACTCTCTCTGGAATTACTTTGTTACTAGCCTCATTCACATGTCTCATTGAATGTCCGTAACCCAGATTTCTACATGTGACAATTCTCTAAATCGCTGAACCTAATAGTGTGTGAAAGGACCAGCACAAAGAACCCAGGTGTACTGTGCTGTCACTATTATGGTAACAACCCGAATAATTAAACACATCCACTTTTCCTAGATGCATGTCACTACTCATACATCAAACTTTTACTGCCTCTCATTTTCAGATGACCATGAAATATCTGCAAATCAACGTGGACAGGCTATACTTCTTGCCAAAAATCTTAATATGCCTGAAAATATACCTGACAATTAGAAAGGGGTCAATTCAACATAGTCGATCTTCCCAAGTTGTTTATGTGTCGTGCCCCTTTAGAAACCAACAATGATCTATCAAAAAAGTAGACCCAAATGAAGTAGTCTTCAAATTAGTAGCGACAAGCACTTTTTACAATTAGATGTCATTTAACCCCACTGGACGTTATTTCACGACTAAAAGAGGATACCTTGAGCATCCATTGATGGAAAAAAGGCATTGAGCAACACTGCAGAAAAAAAACAAATGCATAGGAAAAGAGTAACAACAACAGCACCTGGCCATGGACTAATCCAATGGGTGCACAGAACGAAATCACAGTGGTGTGCTGCTGCTAAAAGATGCCAGCCCAAATGATGGCTACCCAAATCTTGCATAGCGCTCCGCTGCTCTCGAGCTAGGTCTGTGCATTAAACAATGAAATACAAAATAAAATAAAAAGGTGTCTTTACACTTTGCATCAGAATTAATATTGAGTCCGGACATCCCGCACTTGTCTTCGAGACCGTTATAAGGAATCCGTTCAGTCCGTGAAGCCCGTACATATTGGAGTGAAAACTGGCCTCTCAAAGTTCATATTTTAGGATAAACTCAAGCATGACTTTGCCATAAGACCTGGATTGTCATACAGAAATAAAAAAAAATGACCTCCCATATTGGACGTTCTACCTTAAGCTAGACTGTTACTCTGTCTAACCATTTTGGGATAAAGAATTGCTCCCAACATTCCCATCCAGCACAACATGAATGATCATACATGCACATATTAACAAGCAACATACAGTTAACCTGCACTATATAAATTATTTTCTGTTGTCTGTATTAACTAAGCAAAACTATAGATATACAGATTTAAAGATCACCTACGTTATAACGATCAAAAGCTTTTGGGACACATTTGTCATCACGAAAAATATTCAATGCTTGACAAACACAAATATAAACACAGTTACAATTAACATGGATTATGTCCTTTGCACAAAATTGATTATGACTATTGTGAGATGCAAAAAAGCGAAAAGAAGAGGTACTTTAGAGGCCATGGACATGAATTCAATGGTTCATATGTGTATTTCGTTTCTCTTTAAGACGTTGGGTGGGTTTTTAGACATTTGCTGTAGTGCTATGGTGAACAATCCACTTCAATTAAACGGGCACTTTGCAAACAGCTACATGCATCATTCTAGGCATGCAGGCTTTCGGTGCCTAACAAATAAATAAATAAATAAATAGCCAAACGTGTCAACGAGAGCAGATATGGTTTGGACGTTCTGTTCTACGGGAAAGTGCCTAACCAGGAGGGTCTATGAACATGTTTGAGCTCACTGTGCCTTTCCAGGGGAGAAATGGCCATTTACAGAACAGTCTGGCCAAACCCAGTAGGTTATATCTCCCCTGTGGAAGGTACAGTGAGCTAAAGCATGGTAGACCATTCTTGGTGGCAACCATGCCAGAGGACAGGTTTTTGGGTGATTTGGATTCTCAGTTGAGGGGGAGGGTACTACAATGTTGGCACATGTAGTACACTTTGCGGTTTATCCTAAGTTATAAGGGAAAATCTGACGTGGACTGCTTCACCTCCCGGGTGATGCCCACCGAGGCAGAAAGACATGTCCAGTATGCTTCTGGTAATCTTCTTCTTCAGAGAATTGCCTCGCATGTTGGTACTGGACAGATGGAGATTCACATGATATTTCCCATCTGTGAGAGGTACAGTGTGCTAAACCCTGGTTACAGACCTCCCTGAGTGAGAACCATCCCAGAGAACAGGTTTTTTGGCCTTGCTCATTCTGAGTAGCAGGGTACCCATACGTTTGTCAACATTACATGCATCTAATTGAGTCTCCTGGATCCAGATGACCATATTTTATTTTTATTTTATTCGTAGAATTGTCCTGGCCTTGCTTTTTCTAGGGGCCAAATGATCCCCAAAACATAGGTTGCAAGTGAAGGAATCCTGACAGAACCATTTGTAAACAAAGTGCATCTAGGGGTGTTACTCCGAGGCGAGCTCCTGGGGTGCTGGACAACCGACTGCCAAGTATCTAAGTCCCCTAGCTCGGGTGATAGGGACTTATTCTCAGGATGGCTGGATTGAAGCTCCCGCAGCTTTAATCCAGCCTTGAGAGGGAAGAACATTCCAAAAGGTGTCATTGTAACTAGCTGGTTCCGGCGTAGCATATGCCAATCAATCTTTGTCCCTCCTCCTGGTGCGTTGCCGTGCTCTCGCTTCGCACACATGGTTCTTTGGCCATGTCCCTTCCAGTGTATGCACTGCACATTACCCACCAGGTGCACTCTCTACATGCTCCACCCGCCTTCCAGCTGCCCCACGTCATGCGCTCCACCACTGGCCTACGCGGCACTCTCCTTACCTTCCTCTCCTCCTCCGACCTTCCACATGACCCATTCGGCTCTTTTTCTGGGACCCACTCAGGGGTCTCTCCTTTTCTCCGCCCCATCCTTTCACCAGCCCTATTGTGCTTTGCTCATTGCCCACTGCGGGATCTGTGTTCTTTTCAGGGAGTGGAGCTGTGCATACAGATGTGTGTGCCAGGCACTGTGCATGCACAGGCCCCACTTTGCAATGATATCCTTAGCATTTCCTATATACAGGGCTACGTGACCCAACCACTAATCTAGATTCCTCAATTAAAAAAAGGGAAATCCTAGCCTTTCACCAAGGAGGACAAGAAGAAACGAAGGACCAATCAAGATAACAGGAGTCTAACACCTCTAAGGCCTCCCATTGGTCTCCAACGCCGTGGCCTTCTTCTATAGCTCGACCTTGCTCCATGCTCTGCAACTGGTGACCTGTCCTTAGGGAACTCGCGTCACTAGCAATATAATGCTCTTAAATGTATCTTACTGTATTCTGTCATTTGTAACATGTTTCAACTGTAATACTGACTGCATTCTGTACCTTGTGATATGTTGTAACCGAAATATTGTAATCCTGCTCTAAAATGCACACAGATACCTCCGGGTCGGGTGTGTTATATAATAAATAAATAAATAAATAAATAAATACATAAACAAACAAAGGGAGCAGCTCTTTCGGGCTCCATCACACCAGAGCAAAGCCTCTTGGGTAAAGTGCAGCAACAAGACAACGTGATGATATTGGAAGGCTGTTGCAGTTGTACTGCTGCTATCTGATGCATCCGCTCCGTCACAGGGAGGCGTGTACCGATGCCGCCTCTGCTGCAGAGTGTACCTGCTTGGTGGGAGGGAAGCTTGTGCAGTTTATCATCGTGTTGGACAGGTTATGCATGCCCACCACTGTTCTAGGCCCTAGACACAGGCAACCTAGAAACAGACTGGCACACAGTGCCCCAACACTTCCAGACTGAGCGCACCAACACAGCATCAAAGCTATCTTGCATTTACCCTCTCTGCCCACCAACTTACTGCACCTCACTCTCTTTCAAAATCACCAGAGTACCTGGAGATCATGCAAATGGCAACGGTGTGTGGTCACACCCAACGCAACAGAAAAGTACCTGCACATGCTGCTTGTTGGACTGTTCTTATATTGTGCGGCTACTTGTGCTGGACCACTCATGACATGGAAGCTTAGCCGGTGGTATCTGTGCAGTACCTGATGTGTGAGGGGCTCTGGCAATGCTGCTGTACCCAGAGGGTGACTGGGAATCTAAAGTGGACCCATAACACACTCTATGGGCAAGACCAACCTCTTCCCTCAAGATTATTGGAAAAGAAATATCCAAATTGAGAATTTTAAACCATATCCCCCACCCAAAACAAAATGTGAGACAGACCAAATGTTATATTTCTTTTTTTAGTTAGGAGCGAGGAATAACATTCTGGAAGCTTTCCGACACATTCTTTTTTTTGTGGAAACTTTATTTACAAAACTATAAAATCCGACACATTCTTGACTTCAAGTGGACGTGGGAGTGGATGAGAGGTGCAAGGAATGGGGGGCTGTGGATGGAAGAGAGAGTAAGAAGATCAGAAAACCGGGGTAGCCAGACAAAGGATGCCCATGGTACAGAGGGCTGCATGGAAATGTCCAGTGCTCTTATAGGCCAGTCCACCCCTGGGAGCGCAGCTTACACTGCCTCTACCAAGTTTTTCAAGGGGACCTTGGAGTGTGGCTGCCTACGCTGTATCCGTTTTGTGGGAATGGCGCTTGCACGTCTGCGGACTTCCCAATGTGTGCTGTGTGGAAAGGGAGGCCATCACTGCGGTTGCTGCGCTGGGGCTTTTGCCTCTGGGACGCATGCCTGCTGCTATTTGTGCGTAAAATGTTGTAAGGGAAGGAGCCCTCCACTGCTGCTGACTGCAACACATATCTTATTTCGGAGGGAAGCTTGCATTGCTACTGGCTGTGCTGGGGAAGGACACGTGACACTGCAGCTCAGGAGTGTTGTTAGGTCTGGAAAAGATCAGGGGCTAAGCTAATGTCATGACTGGTGGGACGCGGGGCTAGCTATAGCCTTTTGCTTGTAGCCCCTGAACTTCTATCCAGGGCTACAACCAAAAGACCGGGGCTATAGCACCCTCAGCCCCTCCCCCAACCCCCAGCAACGCTGGGCTTCTTCTGTTCGTGAGAAATGTTACTCAGCTGTTTGTGCTGGGCCTCTTCTGATAGTGAGATATGTTACTCAGCTGTTTGTGCTGGGCCTCTTCTGTTAGTGAGCTATGTTACTCAGCTGTTTCTGTTGGGCCTCTTCTGTTAGGGAGATATGTTACTCAGCTGTTTGTGCTGGGCCTCTTCTGTTAGTGAGCTATGTTACTCAGCTGTTTCTGTTGGCCCTCTTCTGATAGTGAGATATGTTACGCAGCTGTTTGTGTTGGGCCTCTTCTGTTAGTGAGATATGTTACTCAGCTGTTTGTGTTGGGCCTCTTCTGTTAGTGAGATATGTTACTCAGCTGTATGTGCTGGGCCTTTTCTGTTAGTGAGCTATGTTACTCAGCTGTTTCAGTTGGGCCTCTTCTGTTAATGAGATATGTTACTCAGCTGTTTGTATTGGGCCTCTTCTGTTAGTGAGCTATGTTAATCAGCTGTTTCTGTTGGGCCTCTTCTGTTAGTGAGATATGTTACCCAGCTGTTTGTGCTGGGCCTCTTCTGTTAGTGAGCTATGTTACTCAGCTGTTTCTGTTGGGCCTCTTCTGTTAGTGAGATATGTTACCCAGCTGTTTGTGCTGGGCCTCTTCTGTTAGTGAGATATGTTTACAATGCTGCCTGCCCTTTACAAGTAAAAAGAGTGCGTCAGAACTGGACTCTACTGCCAATCTGCTACACCCAAAATGGCAATTGTATGTGGAGCAGTGTAGACACTCACTTGAATGTTTGCTTAACTGGACACTGTAGTGCACACGAATGTAAGGTGAACCTGGGCATATGAACACTTTCCCAGCATGATCCTGTGCCTCATAACAGCAATAATAATAATAATAACCCATTTGTGGGTTTATTACCCACTTGTGGCACTCAATGTGTCACTGTGTGGTGAAGGGCTGGGTTGGCCTGACTGGGCTATTGAAGACATTGCACATGGCATCATGTTGTTCACAAGGAGGGAGCATATTGCAGTTGAGCTGCCCTTCCTTCCGGCTAGGGTGCTGTTATATCAGTGTACGAGGACATTCTCGATCATACCATCAATAAACCCGAGTACTGTGCGGATCATTGGCTCATGAGGCTCAGCGTCAGTGTATGAAGGTGTCTCTGGCATACACTAGTGGTACATTGCTTCTGCAATTTGATGGCTCTATGTTGGAAAGTAAGGCTGTAGGTGGGCATATGAAGAGTTTCCTGCATTTTATGGGTGTATATTGGAATGCAGGCCTGCGCCTTGGCATATGAATCTGCTCCTGACATGTAATGACATTATATTGGAGTGATAGGCTGAATATGTGCATGCAAAGCAGTTCCTAGTATCTGATGCCTGTGTATTTGAATATAAGGCCGAACCTAGGCATGTGAAGCTGTTCCTGGCTTCGGATGGCTGAATATTGGAATATAAGGCTGAACATGGGCACACAAAGCAGTTCCTAGTATCTGATGCCTGTGTATTGTAATACAAGGATGAACCTAGGCATGTGAAGCTGTTCCTGGCTTCGGATGGCTAAACATTGGAATATAAGGCTGAATATGGGCACACAAAGCAGTTCCTAGTATCTGATGCCTGTGTATTGGAATATAAGGCCGAACCTAGGCATGTGAAGCTGTTCCTGGCTTCGGATGGCTGAATATTGGAATATAAGGCTGAACATGGGCACACAAAGCAGTTCCTAGTATCTGATGCCTGTGTATTGTAATACAAGGATGAACCTAGGCATGTGAAGCTGTTCCTGGCTTCGGATGGCTAAACATTGGAATATAAGGCTAAATATGGGCACACAAAGCAGTTCCTAGTATCTGATGCCTGTGTATTGGAATATAAGGTCGAACCTAGGCATGTGAAGTTGTTCCTGGCTTCGGATGGCTGAGTATTGGACTATAAGGCTGAACATGGGCACACAAAGCAGTTGCTAGTATCTGATGCCTGTGTATTGTAATACAAGGATGAACCTAGGCATTTGAAGCTGTTCCTGGCTTCGGATGGCTAAACATTGGAATATAAGGCTGAATATGTGCATGCAAAGCAGTTCCTAGTATCTGATGCCTGTGTATTGGAATATAAGGCCGAACCTAGGCATGTGAAGCTGTTCCTGGCTTTGGATGGCTGTATATTGGAACATAAGGCTGAATATGTGCATACAAAGCAGTTCCTAGTATCTGATGCCTGTGTTTTGGAATGTAAGGCTGAACCTAGGCATATGAAGCTGCTCCTGGATTCATTTGGCTTAACATTGGAATTTAAGGCTGAACATGGGCACACAAAGCAGTTTATAATATCTGATGGCTGTGTATAGGAATATAAGGCTGAGCCTAGGCATATGACGATGTTCCTATATGTGATGGCAGTATATTGGAGTGATAGGGTGAATATGCACACACAAAACAGTTCGTAATATCTGATGCCTCTGTATTGGAATATAAGGCTGAACCTAGACATATGAATCTATTCCTGGCTTCGGATGGCTGTATATTGGAACGGAATAAGGTGTATGGGTATGTGAAGGTTTGGCTGAAATGTGATAAACAAACCTGTAACATGGGCATATGCAGGTGCCCCTGGCACAAATGGTCGTAGACAGGAATGTGGTGCATTAGTAAATGAGAGAACTTCATGAAAATATCAAGACCATGGGCCTCATTATGACCCTGACGGAATGGGTTTAACAGCGCTGCTAATGGTGCCAGTTAAACCTATTCCACCCTATTACGAGGTTCCCTTGTAGGGCCCGCTCTGTACATCTGGTCAGACCAGACATCCTTTGCTGGTCCCGCGAGTGAACCAGGGAGCTAACAACGGGCCCGTTATCAACGGGCACGTTGTTAGCGCCCTCCCCTTTCCCATTGAACCCTAACGGGGCTCAAATGGGAATGGGGATGGGTTCCTTGAATGAGGAATTACTGGGTCCTCCAAGGTTGGAATGGCCTGGTAATTCCTCATTCAAGGAACCCAGACTCCCACCCAGGTTTGGAGGCAGCCATAGCGGCATGGCTACCTCCAAACTCGTAATGAGGCCCATTGTGTGTTGCAAACTCCTAAATATTTTTTTAAAATACCCTCGTTGTCGCCCTAAATTGCACAGGCTGTTTAGGATGGGTGGATGGGGAAGAGTCAAGGGAGTGCACCCGGCCACCTTCATTTTCAGAGGGGTCGTCCCTCTAGTAGCCTCTACTGTCCCAAAATTCTTATATGTGCCCACAGGGTTGCCGTCTCTGGTGTGGACCTTCTCTGGATTCTCTCCTCAACCTCCCGTCGAAGTCGCACGCCTCTCGCTCTCCCCCCGTCTCCAGGACATTTTCCATTTTGAAGAGAACATTCTGCGCCGTTTGACACTGCAATTCCAGCGCGCTGAGCCGGGGCCGCCCCCGGGGGACGGCGCTCGCGCTCCTGCGCCTGACGGCCGTCCTGTGGGAGGCTCTGCTGTCTTTCTTTTCATGTAAGCGGACGGTGCCCTGCTCGCTACACCTGTACGACTAGCTGCACCGCGGAGCTCGGAGATCCCGCGAGACAAGCCCGAGTGTTAATCCAGTGATGGGAATCAATGGAGAAGCCTGGAACAAGTCACGTGTCTGCCCATCAAACCCAGGAACCTGCCTTGTCAAGCAGGCAGCCGCATTTTTTATTCTTTCTTTTAACACATTACACACATCTCAACCGTTAAGATAGCTCTCGTCGCCAAGTAAATTGTCTTTTGGTCCGGAAAATGCAGTTGTCATTTTTTGACTAGTTCATATTATCGACATGAGGAGGCTGACTAGGATATGGCATGATGTAAACATGGAATATGCAGTGTTTTCCCATGTCAGAATTGGGCCCAGATAGATGATCTGAAGGCGTGTCCCCCGAGGGAAATAAAGGAATAAGGACTTCCGGCCAGATTCATGAAATGTTTGCATTGCTGAAAAGTGACTTTGTACTGCGGACAGAAATTCTGATTCATGGAACTGTGCAAAGTATATTTTTGCAGTGCAAGGTCATTTTGTACTGTAAAAATGTTTTTGCACTGACTTTGCACTGCAAAAAGACATGTCTCACATTTCCATGAATCAGGGTTTGTGTCTGCAGTTCAAAGTCACTTTTAACTGGTGCAAAGTCACCTTGTACTGCAAAAATGACCACTTGCAATGACTTTTTCACTGCAAAAATACATTTTGCACAGTTGCACGAATCAGAGTTTGTATCGGCAGTGCAAAGTCACTTTGAACTGTGAAAATATTCCATGAATTGGGCCCACCGACAGCAGAGTGGGATAGTACTTTTTGTGTTTAGCTATTGTGTTTTAGGTGTCTACTGTATTTCACTTACCTGTGTGCAGTGGACTGAACCGTCCAGACGTACCATGGGGGCTGGATGGAATATGTGTCTGGCTTCAGAGATGCTAGAGGCACGGAAACTGCACTCATGAACACCCGTGAAGGCTTGCTCTCTAATTTTGACTCCATCTCTCCTTCCGTTCTGATCCTTCTTGACCTCTCCTCTGACTTTGATATGGTCAATCATGCCACCCTTTTGAATCAGCTCTGAGAAACCCTGGCATAACAGACCTGGCTCTGGACTGGCTGACCTCCTTCCTCTCTGAACGACCTTTCCAGGTTCAACTGGGACCTTTTCTCTCCTCCATCTCACTCTCCACCTGTGGTGTCCTTCAGGGCTCTATCTTCTCTCCTTGGCTTTTCAATATCTACCTTGCCCCCCTTGTTCACATGATCTCTGCCTTCTCTCCTAACTTCCAGTGTCTTGCAGACGACACTCTCCTTCAAGCATCCCTCCTCTGTCTCCTTCTCTTCCTCTCTCATACCTGACTGCCTAACTGCTATTCAGGCTTGGTGCACTGCTAACGATCTCAGCCTTAACACCAGTAAGACGGAGATCCTTCTCACTGGGACTCCAGCTCCCTTCTTTCCCCCTACACTCTAGCCATCCTCCATGGGCTCCCTCTTCTCACCCTCCCGTGAGGCAAAAAACCTTGGTGTTATCATTGACTCCTCTCTCTCCTTCTCTCTCACATCACGGACCATGCCAAGGAGGCTCACTTTCAGCTTCACCTCCTCAGAGGTATTCTCCCTTTCCTCACCTTCCCCCAGAAGCTCAATGTCTCCAGAGCTGGGTCCTTGCCAGGCTGGACTACTGTAACAACCTCTTCCTCAACCTACCTAGCTCCTCCCCTCGCACCCTTCGACTAATCCAGAATAGGACTGTAAGACGTATGCTCGGCCGCAAGCACAGGGACCACATCTCTCCAGTCCTAACATCTCTCCACTGGCTCTCAGTTGCTGCGAGGATCAATTCAAAACCTTCTGCATCATCCACAAAGCTTTCTAGGGCCTGGGACCCAGATACATCCAACTCCCTCTCCCTAAGTACCTCTCTGCTAGAGCCCTTCTGTCTTCTAGTCCCAACTCTCTGCAGATCAGGCACGTATCCAAGTAGAAAGTTCAGCGGGGTACATCTCTCTCCTCCACAGGTGCCTCCCTCTGGAATGGCCTGCTTGCCCCTCTCAGACTTGAGCCGGATCTCCTTAAGTTCCAGAAGCTTCTCAAACTCTCTGTTTCGCGTCCTCCTTCCCTCTCACGCTCCCTTGCTACTCCCCTCCCCCTGCATTTTGATTAGCTGCTTGGTTCCCTCAGATTCTTATAGGGCACCAGGCCCTCCCCTACCAGTCTACCCCTGCACTTGGTCTCCTATCCCCCCCTCCCGAACATGCACCTGCCCTCCTGTGCTCCGTGCTCTTGTACTAGCCTGGCTGGCCCTGCACCCCCTGCCGGGGAGAGAACGATGAGGAGAGAGAAACCCTTGGTGGGGGGGGGGGAACGATTAGAAGATGATGGAGGAGCAGAAGGCAGCCACCATCATCTCCGAGCGGCCTGATTGCCTTAAAAGGCCCCCCAGGGCATTATTAACTTTACCATCCATGCCATGTGTGCCAGGCATGGTCTGGTATCTACTGTGAGCACAGGATGCATGCTCGCTGCAGACCAAGCACTAGCAAGGCCTGCAGAACAGTTGACCTGCCCAGGGGCCAGGTGGGATGTGCCCAGAAGCCAAGACCCTCAGCCATATGTTTGGGGCAGGCTAGGTGAAGAACAGGGCGACACAACTCTGAGCCACATGTGTTGGGAACCCTACCGGGTCGTGTATGCTAGAAGGGACAAACGTGAGGGAAAGAGTTGGGGGTCATCCACGTCTGCCACTTGGTGCCAGATGTTCTGGGTAATTATGAGTTCCGGCAGGTGTACTGGCACACAAGAGATTTGCACGGGCCTGTTGCTCTACATAGTGCACAGGTGCAGAGGAGGTGGGGCAGGCCACACTTAAATGAGTCATTGTGCCTATAAAGGCAAAGGCAGTGTCTCCAATGCAATGTGGATGCCACCATACTGGATGAAGCACTGTGTGGAGAAGAGGTGATGTGGAGGCACCATGTGGTGGACGGGGTCACCGCCAGAAGATTTCTTTGCCCTGGTGCTTAGTGTGATGCGACATTCCCATGTGGTGGGCAGGGTCATAGAAGGTGTATATGCCGTGGAGTCCAGCAACCACCCCACATGGAGCCGCTGTAGGACTTGCAAGAGGCGCAGGCACGGTCGGTGAGGTGGTGCCCCGTGTGGCAGAAGAAGCACCACAAGAAGGATAACGGTGCCTGGGTCAGGTCAGCCCCATTCAACAACTTGGGGGTCATGCCTCTTCTACAAGGACAGACCAACGAAAGGTACTGCAGCATTCACACCCCTGTCGATATGGTACACTACTTGAACTGTATACAATTATATATTTCAGGTGCGAGTGTTTACATTTATTTTTTTATAGTTATTTAAGAATTATTTATTTATTTGTATATGCATATAGTTATGGTACGTTTAGGGGACCCATAGTAACACCCTGGCATCAGGCAGGTAGTATGAGTGCGGGCTGCTAAAGACCTCCACAGGAGTGGCCGCCTAATGGGCCTATCCTGTCCCTTGCTTCACAGTGGGCGATGCTGGATGGGGAGTCTGTCCTGCCAGTACAACCGAAATAATCTATCCTTGACCACTCTCAGGGAGGGTGGGATGACTGGGTAGAACCCCCAGAGGGAAATCTCACCAGGGGGAAAAAAGGAATAGGAGCGTTGGGTGGTTTAGTGTTATTACTCTTATATATTTATGATGTTGTGTGTAAAATAAAAAAAGGATCCCCGGTGAGATTCTTTAAAAATAAAATCCTCCTTCGTGTCTGTGTTCCAGTGAACGGGTTCAGCAGTAAAGTAGGAACTCAGGGGTACCCCATCTCCTGTTGCAGGGAGGATTAAACATCTGTTTTAGATTTGCAGGTTGCCTAGCGCACCACTACTTGCTGCTGGTCTGTGGGATTGTGAGGTAGGAGAGCCCTCCCTGGCATGGAATGCATGTGCTCCCAGGCCAGGGCAAGAAAGACCAGGGCTACACATGCAGCATGCACTCAACTCACCAAACTACCTTATCAACTTAGGGAGTAGTGGCTGTGAGAAATATTGTCATGGAAAAGGCAGTGAATTCATGGATAGAAAGTGTGCAGTACAAAACAGAACACGATTTTTAAAAAGATGAAAGCTGGAGACCATGTAGTCAAAAACAGGTAACAAAAAAACCCAAAAAAAAACAATAGCATCTTTGGAAGCGATGAAGTCAAACCCAGAAAAGTAATTCAAAATGGTGGTGCAGTCAAAGGATAAGCAATAGTGCTGCTTGAGCAAGGTTAAAGCTGGAGACCGTATGGGTTACACATATAATGATTAAGTGTGGTAATTGGGTGACATACATGGACCTAATTGTCTGTACCTACCGTGTATTTCTAGGTTTCTTTTTATGCTTTAAAATAGAGACAAACATTTTGTTCAGACAGCTCAGTCGGTTAATGCACTAGTCAGTGGGAACGCTAACCCACTTAGCTTTATGTGAATAGCCTGCAGGGCTGAATTTCAAATACAGAACCGATAACACGTACCGCATCAGTTTGCGTTGTGTACTATAATATAAACACATAGACACGCACAGACTCTTGTGGGTGCGTACACACAAGCACACAGTGAATACATACTCTACAATTCATAGGGAGTGAGTTGCCTGTGCCACTGGTAAAAGAAATGCGTTTTGCAAACACTGGGCTCAGATCTGGCCACCCCTGACATTAATTAGGGGGTTTTCGCTCTCCCTGGGGCCCGAAAGGTTGTGTCAACACAACACACACAGTGTGTTTCATTCCACTGATTGCCAAAAAAAGTATATTTTCAGCTAAACACGGAGGTATTGATTACCCTGTCATTGCACCTAGGCAGAGAGCCTGGCCAAACGTCGGGTGGGTTTTTTCTGCCTTCTTTATGGAACCAATTAAGCGCCTTTCCCTAACAAAACCCATTATTTTGACCTAACAACACTGCCGCTTCATTCATTTCACTTTTATATAAAAGAACAGTTAATCAAAAACAATTCAGCCTCCCATTACACGTCAGCCGAGGCATGCGGTGGTGCGGGCCGGGCCGCAATTGCTGGGTAATTGTGAGTCTGTGAGCAAGATGGAGGGGAAAATTGGAATGTCTTTGTTGCCTGTGAAGCCTATTTAGAGCATCATTGTGGTGTTCGGGGGTGAGGGGACAGAGCTGGGAAAATAAACACGGACATTGGATTGGCTGCAAATGAATGGCAAACTGAATAAAACACGACACTTCTGCACTGTTGTTGGGGGGGGGAGAGGCACTCATACAGAGTGGGTGTGCAGAGGGTGGGAGCTGGCAAGTAAGATGCTAGGAGAGGAAGGGGGCCAGCAGAGGAACATGAATAGAGCAATGGCGGGGGTGGGGGCCGGGACCAGGAAAATTAACAATTAAAGGCATGTCAATAGTGTTGGCTTTTGCGTCGACATTTGTTAGGCATTTGCCAGGCACTTGCATAATGATACTTAATACAATTATGGCCACAACATGCCAACAGCTGGAAAATGGTGTGATTTCCCAGGTGCATGATAGCAGTGCATGGAAATGCCTATCTAATACTATACACAAGCCACAACTGTTGTCTTTGTCAATGTTTGTTTTTAAATGGACTTCAGTTCAAGCAGCAGATATAAATCAAGTGGCTGAAGGCACAGTTGGTTAATGGACTTGAAAGTCAATGGGTGGGTAAATAACACAATACCCACAAGCAATGAGTCTTTCCTCACCTGTCATTTCCCTCCTACCCGTACTCCAAAGGAACAGTTTCCGCGTACAGGTGGCACTTAAATGCCGCCAAATAGCCATAACTAAAAAGAGAAAGCGATTAGTGGCGTAGGGAAGGAGAAGCAGGACGTGGCGAGACAGAGGAAAGGGAAGTCGAACAGGGATTAGATGGAGAGTTGGGAGAAGTATGAGGGAAAAAATAAAAACAATACCAGTGAACAGGAAACAGGTGAGTGAATGGGGAAGGAAGGGAGAAGGTACATGGAAAGGGTAAAAGAGAAGGAGAGAAGATGTGAAGACAAGTTAGGGGACCATTAAAGATGGAGAATATATTGGGAACCAAAACATACCCAAACAAGAATGGGAAAAGAAAAAAAAAACATGAAGAGAGAGGGGAAAATATATGAAAAAAAGTGATGTGTGAGGAATTTGACCACCCGCACAGTGGGAGTGCGCTCGCCTGGATTTTTTTGGAAATTTTTAAAGAAATGGGAACGATGGTAGATGAACCTCCGGAAAATGTATGGGGCTAATATGCACACATTTTCCTATGCTTACCGATGGACATACACATAGCCCTGTGTACTCTGGGTGGACACAGCCTAAAGGCGCCGTCCTCCCTGTCCTATTTAGTTGGGATATGATAGCAAAGAGTACATTAAGGCATCTAAGAAAGGGGGAGGGCAAAATCTTCCCCCTGCTGTGGCCAGCCTAATTTACTAACAAAGGCTCCATGGATCCGTCTTGTCCTTTGTTAGCTGCTGGTGGCAGCTTCGCATACTAATCAGAGTTAATTCAAACAGACCCATGGAGGGACCTGGTCACAGGACTAACAAAAGAGACAGGGAACCCCAACAACCTTTGATATGAGCTGTGTCAACCTGAAGCCAGCGCCCGCCTATAAGTGAACAAGGGCAGGGAGTCGTCTTATCTGGGACTATGTGTTTAGAGTAGGCAATTCCCGCAGGGGGACCCCATTCAAAAGGTATGTGAATGTTGTTTGCATCAGACAGAAAGTCTGTTCTCACCACAGCTTCAAGGGAGTGCTGCTGCTTCAATCAGGAATGACAGCGAGCTCCACTAACTAGAGAGAGCCTTTGATCCACAACAGACAGGAAGATGGGTGGTACTTTGTATTACATGTTTTCATCTTTTTACCTTTTCTGTTGCAAAACACTCTGGTTATGACCTCATTCATACAGAAGATTGTTGGTGGGAACCCAGGATTAGTTCATTAAGTAGTCTTAGCCTACCCCAATAAATGTGGCCCATTTGGCTTTAAGAGAGGGTGAAGCCCTCTTTTGAGAAGATCATCTAAAGACTTCACAAGGCGTAAACATATGTCTCATTTGGACCCTGGCTGAAGGTAGAGTCTGCCTTACAGCTTCCACCAGTGAAGGAAGGCCAGGATTTCCAAAAAGGGAAGCAATATCCATCCCCAAATATCTCACAAGCATTTACCAACATCTGCCTTGAAGGACATTTTCGAGCCAGTCGAGCCCCTCGAGCTGCAATCGACTGCAACGTTGAATGATGTCATGGTGCACTCACTAACGTCGTCCGAGGTGCCTCATCCAGTGTTTCAGACCTGCCAACCAGCACTTAGACAATGATCCCTGACCCCTCGCCGCCATGTAGGCCAGCCTACAGCCGTTCATCCAGCCTCGCTTGCCGAACTGCCTGCCGCCTAAAACCCACAGCTGTGTCCTGTCTTGATATGATATGATAGATATGATAGTCTATTCATATAGCACCTATACACAACGTGTTTCAAAGCGCTTCAAGGCAAGGGAGGAAACAAGGGAAATACAATGACATTCTTATAGGCCATGAACAGTAAGGATGTGAAATTAACTATCGTACTCGGCCTGGTGACATTTCAGATAGTGCTGGATGGGGGGGGGCAGTAAAGGGACGTGGGAGGAGACAGACGAGGTTGCTATCATACTGATAGAGTAAGTGCACAGAAGAAAGTAAGGGAAGGAGATGGGAGAAGGGAGAAGAGATAGGAAGAGAGAACAGAGAGTAAGCAGTTAAAACGAGTGGAGAAGCAAGAGGGGAGAGCGAATACAATTGCAGACGTCATTAGTAACACATAATGTTGCAAGCCAGGATACAAGATGAAGATGGGAACAGCATGATTCAGGGTCACCATGAGTACAAGATGCAAAGGAAGTTCAGCATGAGAGTAGAGAAAGGGTGACGCACTGTGAATCAATGAAGTCCATAAAAGTCCAATCCAGCATTGGCCCCAAGACGGTGATGGTGAAATCAGTATGTATCAGGACAGACTCCTGCAGAAGTAGGCTGGAGTGGTGTAGGGGAACAAGGTACATTGTGGTTCTCTCCCCCTAGTCTTTCTCAGAAGACCCCAGTGACATTTTACAACCCATTGCTCCTTTGTGTTGAAACAAAGTATCCTTGAACTATTGTGATTAATTACTTTACTGACTACCCTTCTGTCAGTATCCAGAGTGCATCCCTTTTTCTTCTTTGAAAACTGTCCTCTGCATTCTTTTACAAGGTGGGTTGTATTTTGTAGTGTGCTACAATTGTTTCTTGTGATAATAATGAAGTAGATATTTTTATACAACCTTGACTGGACAGTCCCTTTTATCATTGGATAATAATTGTATTTGCGCTGTGTTGCTACTAAAAAACGATCCACAATCTTGCAGAGATAAGCCTGCCGTTCTGTCCACTTTACCATAATTGGACAAGGAGGTTTTAATTTGCTTGTGTTTCCAATCTGTTTGGATCCCTTATGGTGTACCAGAGGTGTGGAGTTGATGGATGGTTTAGGAACTGACATTCATCCCTGGAGGACTTCCCACTAGGCCATGAGTGGCCACATGTGGATTGACTACACTGAGTGGGAATGGTACTGGGTCTCCAGAAGAGATCCCAGTTCCCAGTAATGCTCAGCTCTATTTAGAACATGTGTATATCAATGGATACCAAACCCCTGCGGTCCAAGACACCGTGACTTGCGTCACTGCTGTTACCCGGCAGTCTGTTCAGCCAGGCCAGTGTATTGATGGGCCTGATTGTAGTGTCAGTGGGTTTGACGGAAAGAGTAAGTGTCCCTTGGCAATAGTAGAGCTCTGCTGGTGAGGTGAAATGACCCAGCGCCGTGTAGCGGTCAAAGACTTAATTCCTTACCCATGTCGGTTGGGTAATGATCTTCCTGATCCCGAGATCGTCGTAGTGGCTACATAATAGAGGTCCAAAGAGATTGTGAGATTGAACACTCTTAGAGCCTTATGGTTTGGAGTGCTTACAGAGGGCTTGTTTAAAGGACTGGCGTGGCCGGTAGCCCCTAGTCCAGTTCTACAGACTGCTGATTCGCCTACTCCTGCGGGAGAGGGTCCAGTAGCCACTGCAGAACCTACTTTGGTAGCAGGGCACTCAGTGACTTCAGACCTGCCAGGCGCAGCCCAGGAACTTGAAGTGGCGGACCAGGTGGGCGCAGATCTGAAGGGCCTGGCCAGGCTGGATACTTTTGCATCAGCTGGGGGCTCAGATTAGAATGACTTCTTCACAGCCCAGAAAGAGTGCCCCACTCTGGCATGTCTGTGGAAGCAGGCAGAGGAACAGGCTAAGGGCGGTGCCCCTGGACTGTTCAAAGTTTACTGAGAGAATGGCCTCCTCTACGGTCAGCCAAAAGACTGCGAGGGTGAGGGCACCAGAAGGTTGGTGATTCCCCAGTGCCACAGAGTGTTCCTTTTGGATTTGGCTCACCAAATCCCTTTAGTGGTTCCCTTGGAAATGACTAAGACATCGGACTAGTTGTCTGCAAACATTTACTGCCTGCAGTTCTGCGTAAATTTTAAGGAATTTGTCAGGTCCTGTCCAACTTTTCAAGTTTCTGGCAAGTCAGGTAGTGCCACGAAGACCCCCTTAATTCCACTTCCCATGGTAGTGCGGCCTTTTGAGAGAATAGGCATGGATATTGTGGGTCCTTTGGATCCTCAAACCAGCTCAATGAACAGGTGCATCTTGGTGGTGGCAGACCACGTCACAAGGTACCATGGGGCTGTCCTTCTGAGGAGCATCAAAGCCCCTGTGGTTGTGAAGGCTCTGCTTGGGATATTCTCCCATGTTGGATTCCTCAAGGAAGTCATTTCTGACAGATATCAAACTTCATATCAGCGTATAGGAAGGCTATGTGGGAAGAGCATGGAATCATCTACCGGCTCTCTACATCCTTCCATTGACAAACAAATCAGCTTTTTTGAGTGCTTCAACAGGACCCTGAAAGGCATGATAGGTGGCCTGGAAGACCACCTGAGAAGAAAATGGGATATTCTCCTGCCATGCCTTCTGTTCGCCTACAGGGAGGAGCCATAGAAAAGAGTAGGGTTTGGCCACTTTGAGCTTTTTTTTGGACACCCTGTATGAGGTCCCCTCAGTCTAGTGAAGGAGGGATGGGAGGGCAGCCCCTCATCCCCCACACGAGATGTCGTGGACTATGTACTTGGCCTTCAGTCTAGAATGGCAAATTACATGGAACAGTCGACGAAACATCTAAAGGCCAGTTAGGAGCTGATGCAGCACTGGCACAACCAGGAGGCCACAGTGACAGCCTATTCTCCAGACCAGTGGGTGTGGATTATGGAGCCTATCAGAAGCAGTGCCCTTCAGGTCATGTGGACTGGGCCTTACTGTGTGCTGGAAAAAGTCAGTGAGATGAATTACCTCATTGATGTGAAAGGACCTACATAACTGTGCAGGGTCTTTCACATAAACCGGCTAAAACCCCATTATAGCCGGGATGACTTGGTCATGGCATTAGTGACTGATGGAGAGACTGAGATCGATCCCCTCCCAGACCTCCTGCACACTGAAGCCACAGATGGGTCTGTTGAAGGTGTCAACTTTGCAACAGATCTGTCAGAACAGCAACTGACAGACTGTCACTGTTTGCTGGGACAATTTGTGGGTCTGTTTTTGCAGACTCCAGGTCGCGCAGATTGGTGCACGTGATTTGGACACTGGAGACATTAAGCCAGTGAAGAGTAGGATTCACTGGATGTTGGATAAGGTCTTGAACACCATCAAGGAGGACATTTCCAAGATGTTGTCCCTAGGAGTGATAGAGCCATCCCACAGCCCCTCGGCTAGCCCAGTGGTATGGGTCCCTAAAAAGACCAGTGATGGGAAGACTGAAGTTTGCTTTTGTGTGGACTACATGGGACTCAATTCTGTGACAAAGACAGATGCTCGCCCCATTCCTTGGGCAGATGAGCTCATTGACAAGGTCAGCGCTGCCAAGTACATGAGTGCCTTTGACCTCACAGCAGGGTTCTGGCAGGTTAGCTTGACAGATGGAGCGAGAGAGAGGTCAGCATTCTCAACCCCGGAAGGACATTATCAGTTCATTGTGATGCCTTTCAGATTGAAGAATGCCCCTGCCACTTTTCAGCAGATGGTTAACCAGGTTTTGTCTGGGCTGGAAAAATGTTGTGTCCCCTATTTAGACGACACTGCTGTTTTCAGCCACACCTGGGAGGATCACTTATTCCACCTGAAACAAGTGCTTCATGTGCTGCAGAATGCAGGTCTGATTATCAAGGCCATGAAGTGCAAGATAGCGCAGGACAAAGTGACTTAACTAGGGCATGTGGTCGGTGGAGGTAAGAAACAACCTATTTTAGAAACCGATATTCATCCCTGGACCACTGGTGCCCTGGATTGATTCTGCCGGGCTTATCATCATATGACATGTGTGCTCTCCTACATGCGGGTACTGCCATGTTAAGCCTGTTATATCCTCATGTGTAAGATCTAGTCATACTATGTAAGGTGCAGCCTGACATGTGCAATTGCTTTCATGATATGATCATATGGTAAGTACAGCCCAAGAATACGCAACCACCACGTTGCCTGGTTATCATAAATACATCACTGGTTGACATGCGCTCATTCACACCAGCATGCCTGCCCGTATGCTCACACCCACACACTCTCCTTGCTCTACAGGCCTTGGAGTCAAGGATCTGGCACCAATGGTGCACTGTGCTTCACCCGCACTTCCCCTCCTTCCTGCCTCCGCGGAGCAGTAACATCAGTCTGATTCAGCAGTAACATCAGTCTGATTCAGCAGTAACATCAGTCTGATTCAGCAAGGGTGGGAAGAGGTACTGCCTTTGCTGTTAGCGTAACCGGGACTGCAGGGGCAGCACCAGGGTACCAGGGTAAGGCTTTTCCAGGTGTAGCAGTTGGTACTTATGACAACCCCAACATTGCATCCCAGTCTAGGATCTATACTCCCAACTGGAAAACACTTTTTTTGCTTTGTTTAGACTTTTATTATGTGTCAGGAGGTGTTTCAAATAGGATGTGTTTTACTGTAGAGTGGCAAATGTGCACTGCATAACTTCCATAAGTGGTGTCAGAGTCATGAATTTGCCCAGTTGATATTGCAAATCAGGCTCTCATCAGATTAAAGCAGCATCTCCTTCTGCCACAGATCCAGTGGACGTCTCTTCATCTGCCCCCTCAACAGACCCCGGCAGAACGTGGACATGTATGGTGGTCTGTTGCATCCCCCCTGACCTCTCCACCCCACATTGTGGCAGACTCTTACCTTAGGAAAGTTGGGGTTTGCGCTTGCTGCAGAAAAGTGTCAGAAACAGCTAAACGACAGACAACATCTGAAGCACTAGTAGCCACAAGCATGGCTGGATTTGTAATGTTTACAAGACTTGTAGCAGTTGTGGATATACACCCTGTAGTTATTAACAGAGTGTGTGCTACTTTCCTACTAAAGATCCTATTGAATCCTACTACTCTCATGCAGGTGATGTGCTCAATCACACAGCCAATCAACCTGTCACTAACGCCCACTGCTCCAACCATTTTTCCAGTACCCACACATTTCTTTCTGTTCCCTAACGTTGTGGCAATCAAGCTGCACCAGTGCATACATGCAAAGAAACATATTGAGGTAACTGACAGAGAAAGTGAAATCTCCCCAAAACAATACCGACGGCTTGCATACGTTTGTATGAAATGCAAATTGGTTTTACATCGTTTTTGCACAAAAATAAAAATAAAATTATATTCGGTTGAGTACTGCCTACAATCCATTTATCTAAGGGATACCAACATGTAGACATATGTATGACAAACACTTAGATAAAGGGATGCACCCTATAGCCCATTCATTCTCACGTCTTGCATCACAAGCCTTTTAAATGGGCGAAGAGTATGTAGGCAGTCTGGATACCGCCCCCAGCTCTGGGGTTCCCTTGTCCATGTGACTTATAGCCCAAGCAACAGAGTCTTCCAAAGGGCTGACATTCCTTTCAGTTGTTGCAGGTGAGATTTCCACTTGACATATGCCAGTAATGTGACATCTGTCACTTTTATTTATTTATTTAGTCAGTATTTGTAAGGCGCCTATACAACACATGGTGTTTCAAGGTGCCACAAGAAAAAAAAAAGGTGGGCGGGGGGACAAGGGAGAAAGATACAATAACTGTCCTACCAGGCCTTGTGACATTCGGATTGTGCAAGTGTAGATCACGTGGGATCTGTGTGACTTTCCTTGGCATCATCCTTGAAATGTACAGCACACATTCGTTCAGATCATAGGTGCTTCGAGTTTTTCAGAGCGTGGTAAGAAGCCCTTCAAATGTGGCCTTTTTAACATGTCTCTGCAGCCAGATGCTGTGCCCTGCCTCCCCCCACACGCCCCCCCAGTGAATACATTTGTGTCGCGTAATGCCAATCACCACCAGCCTATTCATTTGTCAGTGGATACACTCTCGTGAGTAGAGATAGGTTTATTCTTGAACTTCAACACAACATGTAGACAAGCATTTCTCACGTTCAGCTGAAATGAAGAAAACAAAATCAAAAACATCGATAGAGAAATACAGGGGAGCAGGGATGTGGCTTAGTCTGGGATACATGTCCCAGGGTCCCTTGTCACGAGGGACAACCTGAGGCAGGTCTTGCTTTCTTCCTATGGCGTGAACACTTTTCAGCTGATCATTCACACAATGCGTAAAGTCCCAGAATGCAAAGTGTTCATAGCTGGGAATGGTTCAAGGTGTCTGTAAGACATGGAGCAAAGTAACAACATAGACGTACGCCTGGTGGACAGGAATTAATCATAAATGCAGGGACACCGCTACTAAACTATCTACATATCCCAGCACATCCTGCCCTCACAGGGGGATGGACTTGTCTAGGCCTCATTCTGCAGGCGCTAGTGTCCGGATGACTGCAACCTGCGCTTCTCTCAATGTTGTGGCGTATGATTCCCAAGATCCCTCATCATTGCTTGTGACGTCTAAGGCTGATTGAAGTTGTAGTTCAAAACATCTGGAGAGCCAATGGTTGCAGGGCCTTGTGCTACCCTTACAGTAGGGGACCAATGCAGCAGCAATACAGTCAGTGGAAACACAAATATAATCATACTGATTAGTCAGAACCTGCCCCCTAATAACAACTGTACCTCTAATATATCTAGGTGAGGTGACAAATCCTTGTTAGTTGTGGGCACTGGCAGGAAAGTGTTTAGTCCAGTACTTTCGATAGTTATTCACAATTCATTCTTGAGTTGTTGTTGTACATTGTTTATTGATTGTTCAGATTCAATATAGCACTTGAGGCACTTGTACCAGAGTGGTGAAACAGAAAAAAAACGACGCGCGTTTCGACCGTAGTATTTATCAAGGCAAAAAAAAGGTGGTCGAGGAGGCTTGCATTGGAGCGGGTTAGAGGAAGCACCCTGATTAGGGTGTTGGATGACGGCTTAGTAGCTCATCTGAGAGGAGAAGTTAACGTCCACACCGAAAGGTCGAAACGCGCGTCAGCTTTTTTCTGTTTCACCACTCTGGCACAAGTGCCTCGAGTGCTATATTGAATCTGAACAATCAATAAACAATGTACAACAACAACTCAAGACTGAATTTTGAATAACTATCGAAAGTACTGGACTAACCACTTTCCTGCCAGCGCCCACAACTAACAAGGATTTGTCACCTCACCTAGAACTCTTAACCTCTCAGGAATCCTGGAGTTTCGTTCCCAGACAAACCATGTGCCAGGCTGCAGGCTAAATCCCGACCACAGATGAACGGTTGCGAACGGACCAACTTGTCCCGACACTATAACTCCTAACCCCTTGCCAATTGTACCTCTAATATACAAACAAATGATGGTTGTTAATGCACCATCACCTCAGCTTGTCATAAAATGGTGAGTCTGACATGTGAATGAGTATAACACAAATTGGCAGGCTTCTCTGAGGTACCATCTTATCTGGAAATTGCTTATTATTCACTAGGCCAGTCTTCCTCAGAGATCCACAGAGCCAGAGAGGACAGTATAATGCATGAGCCTCTGTCGCTTCATTCTGGCAAATGTATTGTCACTGAAAACACGACCGCCTGCTTTGTACTGCTCTGACCCGGCTTTGTAACATGCAGCCGACAAGTGGTTGTACTAAATCATCCCTTTTCTCAAACAGGTATGCAGCAATCTCAAACACTTCAATTAACTCTGGGGGGAAAAAGATGAAAAGCAAGCGGCTGCCGTGAAATTAGCTGAAATGAGTAAACCCGGAGGCCCCAGATGTGGAATAGCAGGCAGAGGAAAATGGGTATTTTTGTGTTCTATATTATCCAGTGTTCCCTTTCATGTCTGCCGACTGCAAAGAGTGGCCAATTTACATGTTCACAGATTAAAGAGGGACATCACCCTGTGCTGGCTGGCAGGGCTGGTAGCGGAGAGGGGAAATCATGTTTACTGCTGAAATTCAGAATTTGAATTACAAAGAATTCATGTTCTATTCACTCAAAAAAAGATAAACAAATTTAAAATATGGAATAAAAAAATGCCCATAAAACCTCTCCACACCACCTCAAGTAGATATTTTATAATTTGATTTAGAAAGGAGGTGACTGATTCTGTATATAAATCTTGAGTTAAAATCCCACCGCTGACACCAACATGCTCAGCGATATGGGTGAAATCGCTTTACCTTCCGCCATTGTGCGTTCTTCTAAAGGTGGCAATGAACAGAGGTTAACACGCGCTTCTGGGAAAGCAGAACTCTCTGTATGTGGTGTTCTATATTTAAGCATTGGAAGAAAAAAAAACAGTTTCTTGAAGGTGAAACCAGGTAATCTCTTTAAATTGAAGGTAAGCACCCCTTGTACCAATATTTTTTATACTTTGATTTAAACCTGCTGGGTGTCTAACCTTACACCTGCATGACACCGTTAAGAGTTAAGTCTACGGTTAAAACACCGGGTTAGATCTGTACCTTTACATGCATTCCACATAGTTCTTTGGCCATGGATAACCAGGTTCACTGAGCAGAGATACTTGGAAAATGCTTATGCATGGTTCAATGTAGAGCTACCATTATGGTGCACAGTCTGCACTGGACACTTCATGCAGGGAGAAGGAACTTGTATCTGCTATACTCTAGAAAAAAGGCAAGCGAGAGGTGCGGAAAGGATATATATTAAGTTGATTTATACCAGGCACTGCTGTCGTTTCCATGGTCTCCAGGTGATATTGTGATTCTGTGAGGTAAAGTGTGGTGGATTTGTTAGCTGGAAAGAGAGAGATAAGAAAGGTGTTGTGCTCATCTCTTGATGCATGTAGAACCAGGAGAAACGACGACGGCTGTGCATGTGTGCTTTCGGGGCACGATTACTTTTGTACACTGGATGTTTGTTTTGAGGTGGCCATCATCCAGTGATTGTGTCACTGGATGCTATTTGGGTGTGCGAGGTTGTTTGAACAGTGATGTGTTTGTTGTTTTAGCAGGGTATGTCACTGGCAATCTGGGTGCGTGTTTTAAGTGTGTTGTGGACAGGTTGGTAAAGAAAAAGGATACTGTTAGTATGATTTTGGGTGCTGTCTGGGTATTGTGCAGCATTGCTATTGCTTTTTTGTTTGTGTGTCATTCATCTTTGAGAAGGCATGCAGGTTTTGCATGTGGTTTGGGCATTGTGTGGGTTAAGGTTTGAAGTGAAAATATTTCAGTGGAGTTGTGGCTCCAGAACAGAAGATCATGTAGCAAGATGTGTGTGTGGGAAGCTTCGGAGGAAAGACCTTAATGTCAGCCCGCTATAGCAACCAATTCAAAAGACAGTTTGATAGCACAGCGAGTAGAGCGCTTGCTTTGACATCTGTGCAGGCACAGGTTTGAATCCGGCAGAGCCAATCTCAGCCTTTCATCCTTCTGAGGTCGATAAATGAGCACCACACACTGTGGGTAATAATAAGCAGTGCTCAAATGCTTGAGGGTTCTTAGCGCTATATAAATGCAAAATTAAAAGGGGCTGAGTTAGACGTGAGAGAGTCGTGGAGCATGGGCAAACTAGAAGGCAAGCTGTCATGCCTGGCGATGGCAGAGTCGTGCTATCTATGCCAGCCATGGCAGGCTTGAAATTGATTACAATCACAAACGTGCACACAAACCATATCCAGGCCATCTTTACAAATACAATCGGATTTATTTAAACCTTCTCTTCACTTTTCCATGTTGGATGAAAAACAACACTATCAGGGGAGTACAGCACCGGGCAGCTTGCGAGTCCAACTTCAAATGACAGGGAAAGTCTTTTGAAGGCGACCACCAGCTCAAGTTCAAATTGTGTTTGATTTATAGCTGGTTTTCAAAAAGCGAATGCGGCCGCCGCTGCTCTGCGACCCTAAGCCCCTCTGGTGGCCGTGCTGTTGCTGAGCCAGGTTGACAGGCTGGGTCCTGGGGACTACTCTCTGCTGGCGGTGTGCTTGTGCACTGTTCTCGCAAAAGCAAACTGGTGCTGCCCACGAGCTGCCAGTGTCCCCAGGAAGGGCATGGAAAGGAGTAGCTACCCTCCACCAGAAGCGCACACAGTATTAGTCCTCTATGTTACATTAGCTGAAATCCCAGCTGACAAGCAAGCTCTTCTCTTTACTTTAAACACGTGTATAGCGCGGCCATGGACCCTTGGCCATTAGGGCGCTGACAAAAAACAAAAAGCAAGGCAAAGATCCTAGGGTAGGACCAACGAGGTATTCAAGAAGTCAAGCGTAGTCAGGGACGATTACCTAAATAAGCAGGAGTGAATGCGCTCCATCGCATCAGGCTCCCACTAAACAGGTCTCCTTGGAATCTGCAGGCCATGGCCGTGAACCCCAGGAAGACCCACTCATCCTTTCCTCTTTCCGAGGTTGGCAAAATGAGGCACCCCTGGCAGGCAAAGAAATCAAAAAAGCATTGCCTTGCTATGCCTGCTTGCTGATACGACTGGGGTGGGTTTATGATAAGCAACCTGGGCCACGCCACTGCCCTTGCAGTTCAGGAAGGAACTCAAGGACTTATTCTTCAGTCAATGCCAAGGAGCCACCTAGACCCATTTATTTGCACATCACATCCCGCCCCCATGGCAGCAATGAACCATACTGTAACCCCTTCCTTACCCAATATGCAACCCTCAGCGGCATTGACGGCGCCCCCGTGCTTTCTGGCGAGGTTCTCGCGATATGGAACCCAAGCACAATAAGTGCAGCTGAGTGTGATAATGTTGACACCCATCCAGTACCTGAGTATGTTGGTCTTACTGTGTACTATTTAATCCAATGAAGTTTTACATATGGATGCATCGGTTGGCATTCCCTCCCATCAGAAATCCCCCACAACAGCAAAGGCCTTCCAGCCTGGTAAGGGCACCCAGACTTGCAGACCTGCTTTTACTCTGTTCTTGGCGGCACCACCGGAGCCCCTCAGCATGGCAGTGCCAGTGCTACAATAGGGCACTTACAATTAGCTGTCCAGCATGCCCCCAGCAAAGGAGTGTGCCCCTAAAACATCAAATGTGGGCTCATTGAAGGGCAGGCAGGGGGCCGAAATGGCACTTTGGTTTGGGCCGAACACATCTTTGAACCATCCTCACAGTAAAGGAGTCAGGTGATTTGAATCTCTGGAAATCAGGCGCAATCTAAATCATCAACTTTGTATCTTCTGTAGGCAGTCTACCATCAAAGTGATGTGAGCCCAACAATAACTTATAAAACATTCTCATTAAAGCATATTTTGTTTAACCATCACGATTTCCAGGAAGGACCCACCTTCACTGGTTGGACTAGCACTGACGCGTTACCACTTTATTGGACCTTTCTTGTCTGCCACTCCTGTTTTAACAAATCCACTGCCGTTTTTTTTTACATCTCTACCCTCTTCCCACCAACACCTCTCTCCTTCCTTTCCCTCCACACACTTTGAGTTAAATATCACATGAATGGGCAAAATATGCCAACTTTGAGTGCAGCCTCGGCGCTTAGAAATGTGTTATACTGTACCGAATGCCACCATAGCGGTTTTAAACATAACATTTGCTATGCTGTCCTTTTTGTCTGGTTAAATCTGAACAACTTTCAGACCCTGGTGCTTAAATGTTTTAGCCCAACACCTGAGAATGTCCTGTATCGAGGTCAATTTCTCAAAGAATTGAGAAGGGAGGGGCACTTCGGGCACAATGAATGTCAGAGTGCACTTAGGTGCCAAGGTTGAGTTTTGCTAGGCTCTGGGGCAATGGACTCCATCGTTAAATAAAACCCTAGAATCCTTTGAACTGTTTCTGCCCTTTATAGCAGAATCAACATACAGAAGTACATTAACTGAAAGTAATGCCCCAGAACGCCACCCACTGCATCCCACTCATCGAATCCTGCACTTGCAGTGCCTCAGTCTGACCAACTTCAATGCATGGTCACTGCCAACTTCACTGACTGGGCTCATATCCAAAAGTAGCTATCGGACGTGCGTCTGAAGACGTTCACGCTGCAGCTCACCACCTGGGTCAGGTGTCTCGGCTTCTACAGTGATAGAATTCATCCTCCCAATCCCACATCACAATAGAGACCCGGCAGCAGAGTTACGGTGCCCTCAGCTCAGTAATGAGAGCCTTGACTAAAAGGATTGGACTCCCGAGCTAACGTCCCAGCCTCCTCCTCAACCCTAGAGACCGGGGTTGTGCATCCTGTGGCCTTCCCGATGGTTTTATTTTACAATTTCTCTCGGCCCTAGCCTGCATGGTCAATGGTGATGAGGGATCATGGGCGTTATAGGCCAATCAGCAGGAGGGCTGGTTCCAGAATCTAGATGGTGGTGGCACGCTCCTCGTTGGCATAGTCAATAGTCAGTGGTCATGAGAGTCACAGGCCAAAACATCAGGAGGCACGTGATGACACACTCCTCACTGGCATCTCGATCACCATCCTGCTGACCATGAGAAAGAAGTACTCTGAGCATAACTGCATCAAGGGATGATAGCAATGCTCCATCAAGCAATCACCTTCTTCAAGATGGACTGTAGCACTATTAATGTTATGTTGGCAAATTCTCCAACATTCCAACCGGAGGAGTGGGCCAGATAAAGTGGTCAAAGCACCAGAGGCGTAGCCAGGATTGTCTAATAAGTGGGGCCTGAAGCTAATGTAGTTGGGGTGAGCGCAGCGACATTAACATCAGTAAATGCCCACACAGTGCTGCATAGCGGGCGTTTCCATATTTGGATGGGCCTTACCTGCTCAGGCCCTACCTTGCCTATGCCTATGCAAAACACTATGATAACCTGACATTGCCAGACTCATGCTTCAGAAATGGAAGAAAGAAAAGACCTGGCAGCAACACTAATCAGTGGACGAATCGGGAGAAGTTGGTTCTTCCCCAGGGGGAGCCAACAACTTTGAGAATAGGGAGGTGAGCTTCCTCATCCAATCCCTTCTTAGGGGTTTAGAAAAGTGGTATCTCACTGCGAGAGTGACTCCCCATTAGGGGACAAGGACTCCCATTCCCATGGGGGAACTCCCTATACCCAAGGTATTATCTGCCTACGTGGGAGTAACAAATAGTGACAGTACAACTATGTTTGGCTCAAGGTAATGCAGAAGTTTCCACATGCTTGTGGTGAACAACACACCCCTTCTGAATACCAGAGCAAGAATAAAGGGCCAACAACCCTTGAATAGAGAAGGAGAAACCCAAAGAAGAGGCGAGCCTCCGACAATGAGAACGTTGGCAAGGGTAAAAGCCACGCAGACCAGTGGAGCTGGCTGCAGCGCGGAAGGAGGCAGACGCCACAGGGAGACGATGTATGCCAGACGAGGAAGCACATAAGGCCAGAGAGGTAGAGACCGCGCAGAGCGAACCGGACCTGGAGGCCCAATCACTTATAGGAGGGGGTGGGTCTGGTACCTGCAAACAGCTGCCGAGTCCAGGGACAAAGGGAGGACTGGGTCCTCTGCTCTCAGACTGAGAGCCAGTGAGAGAAGGAGGGAGCCAAGACGAGTGGAACGCGAAGACGGCTAACATCCAGAAGCAAATAGTTGCAAGTCATGGAGTACACTGCCGTCTCTTACAAGACGGGCCCTCACAGGAGCAGACACCGCAACACAGCAGGTATGAGGGTTACCCAGGTCGGAGAGAGGAGAATAGAGAATGAGCAAAGAAGAGGGAAGGACTACCCTAGCCCCACGCAAGGGTCACAGGGACCTGAGACAAGAGAGAGAACGAAACAAGGAAAAGGTTTACAGGAGCTCAAGAAACCCATGCAGCCTAAACCTTGAGAAGGGATCCAAGAAAACTAAGGGAAACAAAAGCATAGAGGGGTCCGTAGGAACCCTAAAGAACTAAGTGAGCCATTGGGTAAGGGGACCCCAAAAATACCACACAACCATAATAAGCAACGTGAAAAGCAGATATCACCAGAGCGCAGACACCCGAAAGTTGGTCAAAGTGTGGAGAGATTAACCAAGGTGGTGGAACGGTATCAGGGAAATATCTTTTCACATAAAGAAGTTTGGGCATTTGTTTTTCCAGGAACTTGAGATGTCTTTCAAACTTTGGGGAATTTTGAGGAACTTTTGTTAGACTGAATAAACAAGAGTGCAGGGCACTCCACCTATTTCTTTTAGGTGTTTGCTAAGTGGTAGGGTCAGTTTATGGGGTAGGTTTGGACCGAGGACTATCTTTTTATTTCAGACTGCAGACAAGCACCTTCGTTCTGTTTGGTTAGGAAGAGAACTCCCTTTAAGTAGTAGGGTCAGTGGGACGTTTTTAAATAAAACTACATTCAAATATGTCCTCTGTTCTGAGTACCCCTTTGGGGCTCGCAACATAAGACTGCACACCGGGGCCAAGGAACATCATGACACCCTAACTCAGAGTTATGCTGCACCCTCTTGCAATTCAGATTGGAGCCCAAACCACGGCTTTTCCAGGTGTGCGCACCTCCATTAATTCCCCTAAATACAATCTGTTGTGTGTCTGTCCCATCCTCCTCCCAAGACTAACCCTCCAAGCACACTCGAGCTGCGCACGGTTAACCCCCCCACCCCCCCCCCGATTGAATTTCCGCCATGTAACAGTTCCAAGACACACATGCCATCCCTATATGAGTGCGAGTGACCCTGAGTGCAGCTCGGAAAGTGGCCGTGCCTGCTAAGTCGCACTTTGCTTAGCACTCAGGAAGTGGCCGTGCCTGCTAAGTCGCACTTTGCTTAGCACTTTGCTTAGCACTGCGGTGAATAAGTAGCCGAAGTTCTTGGGAGCTCTGGATGGGTGGGCCGCAGGGGATAGAGGTGAGCGCTGACTCTCTTGATTGAGAGGCGCTCCATAAAAATGCTCTGTGGTAATCTTAACTTACAGCAGCAGGCGACAGACGCCCCAGAACAACGAGCTGTGTCATTATAGGAATACTATTTCATAACGACGGGCACCAGAGAAGGATTCCAGCGATCTGCATCTCATTAATAAGGGTTGGGAGCCCAGAGGGTCACCTTCCTGACAATCCCATGGGGGCACGGCTGCGCACTGTCCCCGCGCACACATCACTCTCTCTCCCGCAGCCACGCCATCCAGAGTACCCCTCCCAGGCAACTCTGACAGCTGATCAAGTTGTCAAGAAATCTCCCCTCCACCCGCTGCCCCACCCCCTCTTCTCTGCCCCATCAAAGTTCCATTTCAGACGGCAGTTAATAGCAGCTGGCAATGTCATCATTCAGAGCAGGGCGGCTCAGGAGTGATTGGCACACCGGCAGGCAGCCGACTCAACCAGCTCAGGTGTGATTGATGGGCCCGCGGTCCCACTGGGAGCCCATTTCCATGCCAACATCTCTAGGCCGCTTGGACCCTCTGTTTTTTTCTGTGATGGGCATGGCAATTTATTTTAAGCTCGGGACGGCCATGTTCAGTCTCGTTTCCATCGCTCGAACTTCCTACTTCCTTCCTTTCTTTGAATAGTTGCACAGCTCAAAACATGTCCGCAGAGGCCCCCCTGTTGCTGCTCATTATACTCAGGGGGCGTTAATCTTATTGCTGCCCACATGGGTACAGCACGGTAACTCCTAAGCATCACCCACTGCACATGCATAACCCATATTCCATATGGCGAGAAACATGTGCATTGTTGTACATAAAATAAATATGAATTATAATATTTTCAAATAACTTGACTTGCTATATTTGTATATAGAGAATTAAGGCTGAACCCAGTCCTGCCACCACTCAGCACCTGTGTCAAGTGCCTTGGTTTCTACATCGACTAAGTGTCTTCCTAATCCCATGTTCACGAAGAAGCCCAGACAGAAGAATAGTGCTGCTCTGAGCTCAGTAAATGGATGCCTTGCCTACCAGAACCTGACTCATAAACTAGAGTGGGAGCCTACTCAAACCTCCAGACCAAGGGGTGTGCAACCTGTGCCCTCCAGCTGATTTCATCCTACAACTCCCATCAGCCCCAGCAAGCATAGTCAATGGTGAAGGACTGTGGGAGTCATAGCCCAAAACACCTGGAGAGGTCAGGCTACAGATCCCCTCATCTAGACGGTGATGACCCGCTCCTCACTGGCATTCCCACCACTAACTTTGCACCTTTGAAAAGCATTTGAAAACCATTCTGCCTGTGTCTTCGAGGGATGGCGTCAATTCATTAACCTCACACCGACTACCCTCAGCCTCAGGTTCCGGTCTTATAGAGCTATAGTCTTATATCCATTTCACCCATCCTAATTTTCGACAATCCAGTGTTTTACCTGCATTGCCTCTACCGTGAGGTTAGTCCCTACATCTTCTATGAACAATGTCACCTGAGCAACCAGTATCAAAGGCTGCTGACAGATGTAACAGGTCTCAGGCCCCAACACCACCTCCGTCAACCAGCCTGGCTAGACCATCCACCACCGAAACCAAGACACACTCAGTGCTCCTCCCTGGCCGGAAACCTGACTGGAAGCGGTCCAACAGAAAATAATACTCAAGAAAAGAGGCAAGCAAAGGGGAAACCAGAGCTTCTAAAAGCTTCACAAAGTAAGGGAGTAAAGAGATAGGGTGGGAATGAGACAGGTCAGTTTCATCCAGTGACAGCATTTTTATCAGCGGGATCACAATTGTCTGTTATAGCGCCTCAGGAATCAGCCCAATTGGCATGCGAAATTGACAGCCCGAGTGACTAGAGGTATTAGCTCCCGCAAGATGTCTTTTAGGACCGTGAGTGCGACTGGATCAGAAGGAGCCGCTGATTTAACTTTACAAGCGGCTAATAGAATAGTGTCATTAGAAAAGACAGGGAGGCTAGTTTTAACATCAACATACAAAATATCATCTGTCTTCAATACTTAAGACAGTAACTAATGCTATAACTATACATTAGCAAAACTCGGATCCCTCCCTACTAGGTTGTGTAAACCACATATACACACATGGTTCATAAAATTGTAAGCACACAAGAAATAAAACAATTTGCAAAAAAGGACAAATAATATGCTTGCAAGCTTAGGACTGCAGGCGAATTTGTCAACATAGTTCGATCACGATGTGTACAATACTCCCTTAATAAGATTAGAAAAACATTGTGCGAGAAAAAGTACTATCTTAATAAAATTAAAGCCTATAAAAGTTGGGAATGTCAATGTTAACATTACACATAGAATTAGACACTAAACATGTCTAAATAAAGCCAACGTTAACACTATACATAACACAGAAGTAACTCAACCGTGTTGGAATCTTAATTCACAAATCACAAATTGCAATTTAAAATGTAATATCAACAAATATGTATATATTTAGAGTCCACACCAACAATATACATAGCAAACATACAATACATTTCAAAACATTACACAAACACGCATTAACTTTTAAATACAGAAAAATATACATATTATATTAAAGGACGTCAAAGGTTAACTAAAATCACCCTTTATAGTAACCACCAAACATATGGCTACAATCACATCTTATGTTCTGTGTCTTCAGCGAAAACCCACGATTAGATTACACAAATCACTAGCTCACATATTAACAAACACACACAGAACATCAGTATACAAACAGAATACTATTGGCACATTCTTCACACATTTATAACAATAAAAACAATGATTTAAGCTTTCTAGTGTTAAATTCATTTTATATTTTGTTTAGTATTAATGCTGGTTTTATGTTATCTTTAGTATCCAATACTATCTGAAATCTTAAATTTGTTAAAGTTGTCATTTCCAAAGTTTATAGATTTAAAGTTTAGCAAAATACGGCCCTATTAAAATTCTAACTGCTCTGCCAAAATGTTCTGGTTGTGACTAATAATTAAAAACATAGCAGGCATGCTGAGGGGCGCCAGCCGCTCCTAATGAAGGAATAGCATGCGTCCTGACGACTGCTAGTACGTTCTCAAGAAACGCAGACTTGCATTGCTAGACATTTCTGGTACAGTCACATTTAAGGTATTGCATCTCCCAGACTGAAGACAATGGCCCTCATTACGATACCGGCGCTAAACCATGGCGCTATTAGCACCATGGTTGGTGCCGGTGTTGTAACGAGTCCGCCATGGTGAAATGGGGAAATATCGCCCCATTCCAAGGTTGGCGGGGCGGTATTTTGCCATTTCCCCATGGCTCTTCCCCATTCTCATTTTTGCCCCATAGGGCACCATTGGCAATGGGGAAGGCGCTAAGTACGGTACCGCAAATTGTGGTACCGTACTTAGCACCAAGGTCCCTTTGGGGGTCCCTACTTTAGGGGCTGGTGTAGACCAGCCGTTAAGGTCGGGTCTCGCAAAGGGACCTCGTAATCAGGCGGTAATGGGTTAATGGTGCCGCAGCCTTTTACGGCGCCGTTAACCACTTAGCGCCAGGGTCGTAATGAAGCCCAATATGGTCACAATCAATATGTCCTGTGTCTTCTGTGGTTCCTCCAATCAGACGGGAATGGCCCGCAATCTGAACTAAACTCTTCACATACAAGTCTCTGGAGACAGTCTCATATAAAAATAAGTCTGATATTTTGTCTCTTTCAATTACTCCCATTTCTTTTCAGAAAATATTCCAAATAGTTGAATGTCTCATACACGGACCCCGAGGGTAACAGGGATTTTCCTTCTGCTATCCCAAAGTAATCTCACATCAAAACATAAGTGCAAAGTTGTGTAATGCCCACTAGAAACTCTAGGGGTGCGGGACCAAGAATATTCATGTGTAATCCCAACTCTAAAGCATGAGATGAGCCAGAAGAAAACCCATGCCTAAAATCCTACCACATCACCACCTACAAATCAAGATCCTTATCTGGCATCCTGACTCCCCATCCCACAACACAAACAGTACCCGGTATATCAATTCTGGCACACATGCAAGGCGAGATAGATTGATTTGCCTAGGATCGCAAGCTTAATAAAGAGGAGAATTTGGGGCTTGTGCCCAATTTTCAATGTAGACAATTGAACACACATTTTCTCAGTGCCAGCTAATCCCCATGTGTTAATGTCTAGTTTACAAGGGCTTACACAATACACTTTTTTTTAAAATCGAGATTGCTGGAAAAGAACACAAATCAAACTATAAACCAACCTGTCAAATATGCAAATCCTTATGCTATACAAAAATAAGAAAATGGTGCCTTGGTTTCCATGTCCCTGTAGGAAGCCCACAAGTATCAGAATGAATAGTAATATCTGTCTACAATATTTCTTCTCGGTTTTACAAGATTTAAATACATAAAACTGTGAAACTGTGTGACAAGGCCACCTACTTCTCATTGTTTGATCCAGACATAATATGCGCTGTGTGAAGAAAACATCAAGTTTAACTAAACAAGTCTTTTTGTGTGTGTCAAACCAGCAGACATCATGAAACCGGGGGTTTCCTATGCCTTTGTCATGGAAGAAGAGGCAGGTGTTATTCTGGGAGGATGGCTCAGCAACTTGAAAACTTGAAAGCGAGGCCACACGAAGCAACACAGGTTCAATCCCCGGGACCACGCTTAGAAACCTCTGGGTAAGTGCGTTATAAATATGCACCTAAGACAACTAAAAAAACAAACAATTCCTGTAACAGCACCTCGACACCCACGGGTTGTGTGTTTAAAAATGCAAATAAATAAATAAATAAATAAATAAATGTGTTTGGTAGCAGGAGTTGAAGGGTGGATTTATGGAACACATGCACCCATACAGTTCTCATCACACAACATTCAGACAGTGACCTGCACCTCACTCACCCTTGCATCTGATGCTTCTCACCGAAACAACACTACACTTAAAGGTGTCACTGTAACAATGAAGGAAGGATTACAAGGTCATATAGACCATGTGGACCATGTAAGCCTGGCGGGTGGCTCAGCAAACTAAGGCTTCCACTACAAAGACATGTGTACGGTTTGTTGGTGACCAGAAGTTCGAATCCCAGCAGATCCACCCAGCTCTTTATCATTTCCAAATAACAAAATAAACCTGATCAGTGCTAAGATGCAGCACTGGGTTGCATGTGTGCACTATACATATATCTGTTATGTTATAGAGGTGAACGGATCCAGCAGGAGTGAGGCTCTCTGCTAGGGGCGGGACATGATCGAGTCCAGCAGGAGTGAGGCTCTTTGCTAGAGGTGGGACATGATCGAGCCCAGCAGGAGTGAGGCTCTTTGCTAGGGGCGGGACATGATGTTGCTCACGTGGGTGAATGCAAGTTTCATACTATGCTTTTCCAGATCAAGCAGGGATGTACTTAAATGGCACTCAGCGTCTGGTCCCCAGATCCCTGTAGCATGGCGACACTGACATCAGTCGTTTGCTGACGAAAGCAAGAGGCTAGTTCCTTCTCAGAATGGCTGCGGTTAACCTTACTCACAAGGCACATGCAGGGGGGGGCTAAGGGAGCTATTGCCCCTGATCTTTTGGTTGTCGCCCCGGATAGAATCTCAGGAGCTACAGCCAAAAGACTAGCTTGCCCCCAATCCCAACAGTACTGACATCAGCTTAGCCCCGGGTCTTAACCAGAACTAGCAACTCCCCAGGGCACATGAAACGAATAAAGCGCCTCTCTCTCTCTCTCTCTCTCCCTCTCTCTCACTCTCGCTCTCTCGCTCTCTCGCGTTTGGCATCGCGGTTCCAGTGTAGTCACATGCCGCTCTCAGAATGGCCCGGACTCTTGCTTTCATCAACACCCCACTGATGGGGCTGCTGGCCTTGTATAGGTAACCGTGGCCGAGATGCCGAGGACCGTTAAAGTATATGATTGGCAGCTTCCATATTAAATAAGAGTGACTATATGAATAGAATCGCCCCCTGTCTCCAATAATTGTAGGGGTCTCCAAGTCACAGCACAAAATTGAACAGAGAGGCAGAAATATTCCAACAGTGTTGGACAAAAGCAGTCATTCAGGACCTTATTTATGACCCTCCAAGTCACCTGCAGTGTTGCCTGTCCTATAGCCAGTTTTTGTCTTTGCTTTATGACACCTATTTAAGAATTATTTAAGCTAATAACACAAATAAATCAAATTTTGTTTTCAATGCATCACACAGTTAGAAAATAGAATAAGTACGAATTGCCCTTCCAAACCCATGTTTTATGATTATTTTGATCAAGTTTGCGCATCATCCCATCCCCAGGGAGGCCCACTGTAAGAGACTTGTGTGGTACATTCAGAGAAATCAGCTGTGCACCCCTGGACAAGAATCACAATTGTAGGTCAACACATGGGTGTCTTCATTAAATGTTCGAAAAACCATGTACGTCCTGATGAAGGCTGTCACACAAAGAGAGAAATGATGAATTAGTCCTACTGAGGCCAAAACACACAATGTCGCCCCTGTATATGCTTGGCCACTGGCTATGGTCTATGTGACTGTTCACAGAACATTCTGCTGTTAAATATCCCACAAGAACTAGAGCTAGAAGTAGATGTATTGTTTATCGTTTATATGATGAAATGTGTTCTCTGAATTCTATCTAAATTGCTTTTAAATATTATGAGCATGAGAGTAATGGCATTGCTTGAGAATTTGTTTTAAATTGTTTTTAAAATGTAAGAACCTTTTCCCTCGCTGATTAGCTCAACTTGAATTGTGGACAATGTGTTTGGCTTGAAAATTGAAGTCCTTTGGCCTCTACATAATTACTCCAGCCCTTGACACATTTTGTGTGTTATCCCCATCATCCATCCATCCAGTGTACACGTGTTTAGAGTCTAGCCTCTCCTCATAGGACTTGCCGACTACATCAACATATCATATTCCTAGGAGTCTTTCATTGTCCCCAAACAGTGGCCACACTGATTAACACAATGTGCCCCTTATACACTGGTCTCCCTACAACACACAATTTGTCATTAGCCTGAATCTGGATTTCAATATTTATTGGACCAAAGCACCTACAGAACCTAAGAGACCGTACAGCTGGATAATGGCGCATTCTCGCCATCCTACGCACCTGTATATATGTCATGGCTATCTTCTGTCCAATCCAGCATAATTCCAGCCTTCTTTCCACCTGACCATGCTTCCCCCCTCAACCATAACCAATCTCTGACACCAAACACCCCCCACTTCCGACGGATCTCACTGAAGCCTCTGAAGCCATCTGCGAGGACAGCAAATCAATCTCCGGGGATAGCGCGTCCCCTCGGCTAATCTTGCACTTCATTTAATTCCCTGAAGGTCGGTGCTTTCACCTTCGGCGGAGCGGCAGATCGGGCCCGCCGGGCTGTCACCGCGCCGTCACGGATGCAGTCCTGGAAACGCCAACGCGACTGCCAAGGGGACACTGCCAGGGGAGGATGGATTCAAGTGGATAAACAAGACAGGAGATGCAAAGCAGTGCCTGACAGCGATGCTCTCGGCCTACCACGTACGCAAAGTCAGTAGGAGAGCGCAATCGGTTGAGCGCCAGCGACGCAGTTCTGAGTGCAACCTGCTGGTGTGGGCCAACTCAACCATTCATCATTGCAATGCCAATCAGTTCAGTACCATTATATTGACTGATTGCATCACCTGTTAGTTCATATCCAAGAGACCATAGGCTTTTTGTGATGAGTGCTATATGTGCTGACAGAGCAGCGGGTGGAATTAAACACACTGACCACCAAGTCCTACATGGAAGCCCTCCCAACTGCTTAACCAAATCGCTGATCCACGGCCAACGCAGCAGAAGCCTAAGGTTATCTAGACGATACAGGTAGGCTCTCGGAGGAAGTGTACACACATTGTGGAGGGCACAATGACTCTTCTTTATGCATTTCTCCCCTTATGCCACTTCAACTGGACAATGATACTTTCAAACAAGAATGCGAGGCATTGAAAACATACAATTTCAGGTAGAATTTGGGATCTACCTGGTTCTAATTACTTCCACGGGCACGACCTTCCCAACTTTAAATTCCTATGCAATTGGCTAAATGCTCCCTGAAGTAGTCTCCCGCCAGTGCAAGCACTATAGAAAACCACCAAATGAAATAAACAAAATTCCTCAATACTCGGTATTTCCATCCCATGTCGCAGCAGCACATTCACTGTGGTAAAAAGGGGTGGGCAGATGGTAACATAGGGGCGTTGGGAGTTACAGGGAGCAAGGACAGGCGATTTTGGGGAGCTCCTCCCTATAAAAATTACTGCGGGGAAATGTGGTGAGGTGGCCGTGTTGAGCCCTGTTAAACCTAAACATGGACACATTTTAAAGCAAAGAATTCTCTTCACCAAAATGATTGGCCATGAAACATCGAGACAGAGTGCAATTGGTGGTTTTACTGTTAAGTACCCATAGGTTCAGAGAGAAGCAATTTCATTAACAAGCCTAGGTTCAGAATCCACATTGGCTGTGGAAGGTCTGGGAAGTCAGCCGGCCAATCAGGATAGAGCTCGCTCAAGGTTGCGCAATTTACAGAGTATACACGCAGAGTGCAGGTAAAGAGATGGAACAGCACGATCAACACATGCTGACCAATAGGCCATGTGGCAGATAGGCCCTATGTGTAACTGGGCGCACGGAGACTAGACCTACCTCTCCGCTGGGTGGGCATCATGTGACTTGCCACATGTGTTAAAGGTCGTAGCGCAACTCGCCATACCTACTGGGAATGCCTTTTGCTAGTCATTTGGGCACTTTCCAGGCCTGTTGCTGGTCAAGGTTTTGTGACTACCCATGTCAATGTCCTTTGTAGAATGGCGGTTCAGTTACTGGCAACGTGGAGATCGCCTAAAAGAGCCTGAAGTCAGAAAGAGAATAGATTTTTACAGCAGACGAAAACACGCAGAAATACAGATACAGCGTGTAAAGTAGACAGGGAAGCACAGAACCAAAGGTCAGAAGCAAACACCCCGTAACAGAGGATTCATGGAATATATAACTCACCCACAATCTAATCTTACCTTTAATTATTTGAAGCAGCTCCAGGGTAACTTAGGCACTATACAAGTAAGTAACATAATAAGCACTGTTCTTCTTCTGGGGTCCACCCTGCACCCATAGCCTCTCTCTCCTCTTTCCTATCTATGCTTTTAATCTTTGACACGGGACATCACAGAGGACATCATAAATTACACTGCTTCAAAACTGCCATGTCTTGCAAATGTGACACATACTTCACTGGTGTAGGGCTTAAAGTGGGCTGGGGCTAGCCACGGCTCAGCCATGTGTGACAAATGGAGGGAATTCGTCCCTTCTACCCTAAGGGGAGCCCCACCCCTCTCCTGTGAGACTAGGGAGGTGAGCCCACCCCACAACACCCTCCGTAGGTCAAGGCAAGTGGGACCTCACTGGGAGAGACTACCCCGTAGGATACAAGGACTCCCATTCCTGTGAGGAACTCCATAAGCCAATTGAAATTATGGCATACGTGGGACTATCTAACATGTCAAATATTTCCAAGTACAAAGACTTAACTGAAGAGAGAGTTAAAATTTACTGTCATCAAGTAAAAAAAAGAAGTCTATTTAAATGGAAATCTCAGCTGGGGAGCTGGTGTATCTCAGCTGGGGAGCATCTCAGCTGGGGAGCAGCCTTTTTTACTTTGCAGCTGGGGAGCAGGTGCAAGTGGATCTAGGTCTCTTTAAGACCTAGTCTTAAAGTCTTAAAGTTGTCTATTTAAATGGAAATCGCAGCTGGGGAGCAGGTATAAGTGGATCTAGGTCACCTGGCCTAAGTCCTGCCCACCTGGTGCCTTCCTGGTTGCTGCTCTTTTTCACCACTTAGCAAGCCCCGCCCACATGGTGCCTTCCTGCCTGGCACTCCTTTTCACCACTTACAAAGCCCCGCCACCTGGTGTCTTCCTGCTTGCCAGTCTTTCCCCTACTTAAGGAGCCCTCCAGCCTCTTTTCCTTTGCAGCTGGGGAGCAGGTGTAAGTGGATCTAGGTCTCCTGGCCTAAGACCCTCCCACCTGGTGCCTTCCTGGTTGCCGCTCCTTTTCACCACTTAGCAAGCCCCGCCCGCCTGGTGACTTCCTGCTTGCCGCTCTTTTCCCTACTTAAGGAGCCCTCCAGCCTATTTTCATTTGCAGCTGGAGCGCAGGTGTAAGTGGATCTAGGTCACATGGCCTAAGCACCACCCACCTTCTTAGCCCTGCCTCTTCCTTCCTGCTCTAAACTCTTAGATCAAGGGCATGTCTCGCCCGGGCGTCCAAAGAGAAGGGCAGTGAAAGAAAAGGGCAATTCCTGTTTGGGCTGTTCGGACCAGGAGGATTCAGGGTCCGACCGCCTGCTAAAACAGCAGGTAAGCATGGACCAACATGTGGTTACACCCTCTGTCCCCAAAGCCCATCCCCACCCTCTCTGGTCCCCCTGTGTTGTTCCCTTGTGCCCCCCCTTCCTGCACACAGCAGTCTGTCCTGATACATTCTGGTTTCACCATCACCGTCTTGTGGCCAATGCTGGATTTTACTTTTATGGACTTCATTGATTCATGGTGCGTCACCCTTTCTCAACTCTCATGCTGGACTTCCTTTGCATCTTGTACTCATGGTGGCCCTGAATCATGCTGTTCCCATCTTCATCTTGTATCCAGACCTGCAACATTATGTGTTACTACTGACTTCTGCAATTGTATTTGCTCTCCCCTCTTGCTTCTCCACTCTTTTTGACTGCTTACTCTCTGTTCTGTCCTCCCCTCCCCTCTCCCTTTTCCTATCTCCTCCCCTCCTCCCCTCCTCCCCTCCTCCCCTTACTTTCTTCTATGCACTTACTCTATCAGAATTGTCCCTGGACCTAGTATGCTAGCAACCTCGTCTGTCGCTCCTCCATCCCCTTACTGTTCCCCTCCCTCCGTCCCTCCAGCACTATCTGAAACAATGTCAGGCCTAGTACGATAGTCGCTTGTTTTGTTCATCTCCTCCCTTTCTGACCCCTCTCACTCACCTTTTGTTTTCCTCCAGCTCTATCAGAAATGTCGTCAGGCCTAGTATGGTAGTCTCCTGTCTGTTTCCATTTCCTTCCCACTCTCCCGCTCCCTTCCTTATCTATGTCTTAGCTCTTGCACTATCTGAAATGTTGTCAGGCCGAGTACGATAGTTAATTTCACATCCTTACTGTTCATGGCCTGTAAGAATTTCGTCGTATTTTCCCTTGTTCCCTCCCTTGCCTTGAAGCGCTTTGAAACACATTGTGTATAGGCGCTATATAAATAAACTATCATATCATATCATATCTCCAATCCACTGCAACAAGTAGGATAAAAGAGTACTCTCCGAATGAAGAGGGAAGGAGAGAGGAATGCATACTGAAGAAGGGGCGGCCCCCTTGTAGCCTTACACCTGCAGGAGGCAGAGCCGAAGAAGGTTGTGGAGCCCACAAAATCCAGCAAAGCAAAGACTGGAAGAACGGTGTGTGGAAGAAGCAGAAATCAGAGGTTTGTTTGTTTGTTTGTTTATTATTTGATAATGTGCTCCAAACCCAGGGGTAGCCGGGCACAGCAGGTGCAAGATTAATTAAGCTTAGGTTACATACAGAGGATACAAACAATTGAACCAATACATGTCATGTTACCATATTTACAGTACAAATATACAAACGCACAAGAGAAGGGTACCTCGCGACCCACAGAGGGCAGTGAGATGGTCTGTAGTCCAGAAGTATCAAGGCAATTGTATGCAGTGATCCAGGGCCTAGTGCAAGGGTGCAGTTTGTTAGTTGTCGTTGGTCCAGATCCAACTTTTCACCTTACATCTAAATCTGGAGTTGGGTAGATTAGCTCTCAATGCAAAAGGAAGTGCATTCCAGGCTTGGGCAGCTCTAACAGGGAAGCTTGTTCCACCCGCTTTTGTTCGCCTAAATCTAGGAGTTTCTAGTAGGAAATGGTTAGAGGCTCTGGTGTGGTGACTGGAAGATTTTCTGGTCAGTCTGGCCGAGATGTAAGGAGGTGCAGTATTGTTCAGTCCTTCATGGGTGAGAGATAACGTCTTGAGAAGAACTGTTGCTGATTTTTTACCAATGGTGGTCTTTCCTGATATTAGAAATGTGCGTTCTGCGGGGTATGTCCAAGGCTACTCTAAGAGCATTATTTTGTAATATTTGCATTTTGTTTATGACAGTTTTATTGGCGCCCGTGTAAAGGGCGTTACAGTAGTCCAGCTTAGACATTACTAATGCGTTAGCTAGTGTGATACAATTGGTCTTGGAGAGGTAGGGTCTGCAGGTCCTGATTAATTTGCAGGTGTACGCTGTAGAGGAAGCCAAGGTGTTAACTTGTTTTTTGAGAGATAAAGTGGAATCAAGGTAGAAACCTAGTGTTTTTACCTCAGTTGCCACCTTAATTATATTGCCATCTATGTTGAAGGCGAGATAGTTGGGGCTGAGATTTTTAAGAGTTAGAGTCAGAGCCCAGGATCTCTGTTTTGTCGTCATTTAGGCAGAGACCGTGGGAGGCCAACCATGACTGAATGAGGAGGTAAATCTTGTTTACTGTAGCTGTGTCTTCGACAAAGTTGCCAGATGGTGGTATGAGGATCTGTGTATCGTCCACGTAATTAGTATGTTACCCCCAGTCGGTCAAGTTTGTCGAATAGTGGCTTAGTAAAGATATTGTACATTGTGGGGGAGACACATGAACCTTGTGGGACACCACAGGTGATATGTATTGGGTCCGCTGAAGCTAAAGGGGAGAACACTCTCATCGTACGGTTGGCTAGGAAGGATTGTACCCAGGCTATAGCTTCACTTGAGAAATGGGCGGCAGACGCTAGGTGGTTGCATAACACTGCATGATCCACCAGGTCAAAAGCCGCCGATAGGTCAAGGAGGAGGAGCATAGCTGTTTTACCTTTATCCTTCAACTCGTCGATTTGTGTCTTGAGGTCAATTAAGGCTGTTTCAGTACCATGTAGTGGTCTGAATCCAGATTGTCGCGATCCTAGTAGTTGTTTAGACTCCAGGTAGTTTTGAATCTGGAGGTAGGCTACTCTGTCAATAATTTTAAGGAGAAATGTGACCGTGGTAATAGGCCTATAATTAGTGGGGATGGCTGGGTCAAGGGTCTGTTTTTTGAGGAGAGGCAGTACCCAAGATTCTTTAAGGTTTGTTGGTACAGTATTAGAATTAAAGGAGGCATTGATTAATTTAGAGATGAAGGGTGCTAAATCTCTAGCTGCGTCCTTAATAACTTGTGCAGGGCAGCTTTCACCTTGGCAGTTCGATGGTTTCAGGGATAATATCACCTTTTCAGTTTCCAGTATGGATAGGTTAGTAAACCTGAATGGTTTGCAGTTGTTTTGTGTAGTTGTACTTGGTGTATCTGTCAGGAGGGTGGTATGTGTTCCAGTAGAGCTCAAGGAGGCTTTTTTCTTTGCAATTTTGGATTGTAGGGTTGTGATTTTATTTGCTAAGGCATTTTGGATGCTAGTGCACCATAGTTTGTCATTGGCGACACTGTCTGTCGGAGCAATTGGGTTTGCCATTTCTCTGAGAATGGAGAAGAGTTCTTTGGAATTAGAGTTAGCTTTACTGATTCTCTCATTAAAAGTGTCTTTTTTAGTTTGGATGATTTCCTTCTTGTATTTTTTGGCAAAGCTGGCAAGTACGGTTTTAATCTCAGCTGAAGGTGTGTGCCTCCAGATAGCTTGGAGTTTGCGTTTTTGGATACGTAGTTCTTTGAGGTGAGGGGTGAACCATGAGTTGAGATGAGATTCTCGTTTACTTTTACGAAGTTTGATAGGGGCTATCATATCCAAAGCTTTGGTCATAGAGTTGTTGAATGTCTCAACTAGCGTGTTTGGGTCAGAGTTATTAGTGCTAGCGGTGGCAGCTGGAAGGAGTAGTGGGAGTAGTTTTTCAATAGTGATTTCTTTTTTTACTTCTCGTTGGTATATGAGGTACTTTTTCAGTATTATTTAGTTTAGGAGGCACTATGGTGGCTGAGAAGCATATGAGGTGGTGGTCAGTCCAGGTTTGTGGTAAAATAATAGAAATGGTGGTGTCGCAGTTACGGTTGGCTATCCAGTCTAAGGTACATCCTTTTATATGTGTAGGGGCTAAGACCTTTTGGGTAAGACCATGATCGGCTAAGATTGATTGGATAGAATGGGCCTGTTTATCCTCAAAATCATTGAATCCCAAGTTAAAGTCACCTAGTAATAGGAGCTGGGTGGAATCTTTGATGCTATTAGTGAGGAGGCTGGATAGGTCTTCCTCAAAGTTGCCTAATGGGCCTGGTGGTCTGTACACTAGGAGAGCAGTTAGTGTACTATTATTAGAAATGGGTATTTTAGCAGATAGAAGTTTGCACGATGTAATTGCTGGTGGTGGGGTAAGTCTTACAGCTTCTTTTTACCACGTAAAGCAATGCTTTGGTGTCAGAACAAACAGCTTCATGTCATTTTGCTAGAGCATAATTTTACCGGAGTCTGGCAAATCTGGCAAGGTGACCTTTCGGGTCCCCACATCCCCTTCACCTGGGGATACTGTAAACCTATTTTGGATTCAAATAAAAAAAAAAAAAGAAGCTGCACACAATGCACACATTACAAATAAAGCACACAGGGCCTGGAGCCCCTCCCAACCCCCCTGCATGTGACATGGATGATGTTCGGTTGTCATCAGTTCCTGCCCACTCACTTCCCAGTTTAGTTTCATAGAAACTGCACCCCTTTGACCAATATTCCCTATACTTACCCTGAAGCTTCTTAGTTTCACAAAACATTGCTAAGGGATCTTGCTGTATTGGCAAAAGGGCACTGGTCCAAGCGAGCAGGAGCAGCGCGCCTCTACTTTTTTAAATTTAGTTTTACTGTTTCTATAGTCTTATTTGAAAAAGAAACTATTCTGAATTGGTTTTGCTTTAAAATAAACTCTGTAGGAAGCAGTTGAAACTTGCACTTCACTGCACTGAACATTTTGTTAAAAAGCAGGTGCATACGGTTTTGGCTTATAATGAATTACAATTATAATTGTTTTTTTATAACGCGCTTAATACCAGTGAGTGGTTTCTAAGCGCGGGATCGGGACTCAGACCTGTGTTGTGCTGCATTGTCTATTTTTCAAGACAGACACATTGCCCCTGAGCTATCCTTCCTCCCCCGGTTTGTATTATGCGTGGATGGGGGCGTGGCGATGGGGTTTGTAGGGAGCGGGTACAGGCCAGCAGGGAACACAGTTCCACTACTTAATTTCCTGCACTACGACCACTGCAAAAGGGCCCAAATGTGGCTGTGTGTGGGTGAAAGGAAGTACACAGTGCTGGCTGTGTGTACATGAAATCGGGCACTGTTGCTGGCTGTGTCTAGATGAAATCGGGCACACAGTGCTGGCTGTGTGTAGGTGTAAGGGAGCACACAGTGCTGGCTGTGTGTAGGTGAAAGGAGGCACGCCGTTCTGGCTGTGTGTAGGTGAAAGGGAGTAGACAGTGCTGGCTCTGTGTAGGTGAAAGGGAGCACACAGTGCTGGCTCTGTGTAGGTGAAAGGTAGCACACAGTGCTGGCTCTGTGTAGGTGAAAGGGAGTACACAGTGCTGGCTGTGTGTATGTGAAAGGGAGGACACCGTGCTGGCTGTGTGTAGGTGAATGGGAGGGCACAGTGCTGGCTGTGTGTAGGTGAAAGTGATCACACAGTGCTGGCTCTGTGTAGGTGAAAGGGAGCAAGCACACATTGCTGGCTGTGTGTAGGTGAAAGGGAGCACACCATGCTGGCTGTGTTTAGGTAAAAGGGAGCACACCGTGTGGGCTGTGTGTAGGTGAAATGGAGTACGCAGTGCTGGCTCTGTGTAGCTGTGTGTAGGTGAAATGGAGTACACAGTGCTGGCTGTGTGTAGGGGAAAGGGAGTAGACCGTGCTGGCTGTGTGTAGGTGAAAGGGAGTACACAGTGCTGGCTGTGTGTAGGTGAAAGGGAGTACACAGTGCTGGCTGTGTGTAGGTGAAAGGGAGCACACAGTGCTGGCTTTGTGTAGGTGAAAGGTAGCACACAGTGCTGGCTGTGTGTAGATGAAAGGGAGTACACAGTGCTGGCTGTGTGTAGGTGAAAGGGAGCACACCGTGCTGGTTGTGTGTAGGTGAAAGGGAGTACGCAGTGCTGGCTGTAGGTGTTGTGATGTACTGGCCAACAAATGACATTCAGGCCCTATCATTTTCTTATGGATTGACATGGCAGCAGGTCATTACACAGAGGATATCGCAGTGAGCACAGTCTCTGATACTCACAGGACAACCCGTCACTTTACTTAAAAGAACATTGCCATGACATAGTCAAGAGACAAATAAAGGATATGAAGATGACTCGTCATTATTATTATTAAGCATGGGATAACCCCGCAGTCTGCTAAATCACGAGTGAGGTCTTTTGGAAAAGAGTACACTGGTGTGAATGTGTGTGAAAATGATTTGCCCAAGTTCACAGATGTTGGTTAAGTGGTGAAGCTGGGATTTGAGTCCAGAATGCAATTAAGGCACTTGAACATACATCAGCTAATCTTGGTAAAAATATATAATAAACCACACAGAAACATATTGAAATGCTTATGATATATGATATATGAATGATAAGATAAGCTTAAAAAAATGTTAAGCAAAAAGATTGTGATTGTGCCCAATGGGAACAAGTGAGACATCACAGAAATACAACCGACAGCTTAGAAGAGGATAAAGGGATTGAGGGGCTTAATTGTACAGAGAAGGCAAAGATTTCAGTAGCCATATGGAAATGTGTAGGGGCAGAGATGCAAAGCGCACACTGGTCATCCACACCCACACGCAAAAGCTCCATTACTGAGACCTGCAGCCATCCAGCACTGGTAAATAAATACCCATTCATTTGCGGAAGGACAATGGGCCTCATTACTCGGAAGGCAGTAGGGGATTACCGACACCGGAAAGGGCACCGGTGCCGGTAATCCCCACCGCGCTACTACGAGGTCCCTCAGCGGGTCCCGTCCTTAACGTTTGGTTAGTCCACACGTTAAGGACAGGACCCGCTGAGGTGTCAAACCGGATATTAAATTATGCCTCTTATTACAAACGATTTGTATGTATATTGGCCTACGCCAAGTTGCTTAAAATTGTACGTGAATAACTCTCTACGGCAAGGTCTTGACCTTAGAAATTGATGTAAGCCGCCATCTTGAATCAAGCCTCCATTTTAGGTTAGAAACCGCCATTTTGGGGTTTAATACAAAGTCACCCTGTAATCTAAAATGGCCGTCTCTGTTACACTCACGAAGCGCTGGTCCCTTTGGTCTAGAAGCCGGCTCTGTGGCTCCATTCGGGAAAGTACCTTCAAGATGGTGGATCGCAGCACGGACGATTCCGCTATCACCGTTCCAGTCCTCTCACGTTCGCCAGAGGTACGGCGTACCGCTCACGTGACTCTTCATAGGACACAGAGACTTCCAGCTCTTCGCGTCGCTACTGTACTAGTGGATGCTCCGTGAGTTCGCAACCAGGCAATCTCAAATCTTCAGCATAACTCTCTTACCTCTGATCAATACTAACCCCTCTCCTCTTAATATTCCAGATTCTCCTTTCAGCATTCTTTGTTTACACAAATCCCCCGGATTCATCTCGCGTCTCATTCGGAAACGCTGCCTTTGAGTTCTCGAGTCACTACATTCTGGGTAACATTAAATACTCCCGTCCCAGTCCCTTTCTGAATCTGTCTTCAGGTATTGTAGGAATTGCCTTTACGGGCTTACTCACCTTTACTTTCTTCTGACAGACTTGTGTTCCAGTCGCCCTCTCCGTTCCTCGTATTCTCAGCTTCTCTTCTGGTATTTACATTCCGGCTGGTTAAGAGGTCAGGGAAATTAGTCTCTTTCCTGTTTCTTATCCTCTTCCTATAGCTCTGCTATTCCTTACTTCGCTTCTCATTTCTTCCCTCTCCAGAAGCAGTCTTCCAATACGCTACACCACGATCGAATAGGCGTCATCAACCTGCAAACCACGCTCCAATCTTCGGATCCGGCGCTCGACCAGGGTTTTCTTCCCCAGAGGGTTTCCCTGACTGATGCGTACCTCTTACTCTGGGTTTCCCTACCAGTTGAGAGGTTGACGCATGGGTCGGGGAGATTCTTGAGTTCAGCATTTGCTTCCCGTTGAACATATCAGTCTGCTCAGGTAAGACCTCCAGACCTATTTATCGGGGGTTCTTAAAGATCCATTGAACCTAGACTCGAGTATTTTGTAACAGTTAGCGACGCCAGTAAAACATTAAGGCTACTGCAGACTGAGATTCAATGGAACAGCAAATGCAACAACTTATTTCCGCCATGCAATCAATGTCCCTAGAGTTGCAGGCCCTCAAACAGGATAATGCTCAATTACGACAACAGGTTACTCGTGCCTTCTCAGACTCTCCTCCAGTAAGTTTGAATTCTGGCAAGTTCGACGGAGACCCACACAAACTTAAGGAGTTCCTTGATAGCTGCACTGTGCAGTTTACTTTCAAATCCCGCTTCTTTCCCACGGACAAAGATAAGGTTGGCTTTTTGATTTCGCATTTGGCCGGACCAGCTTTGGCCTGGGCTACCCCATTGGTGACCTCTAATAATGTGATCTTAGACTCTTATTCTGCTTTCACCAACAGTTTGAAATCAATGTTCAGTAGACAGGAGATCTCAGTGTCCACACAAGAAAGGCTATTAGATCTTAGACAAGGTAACAAAGACCTACTTACCTATATCACTCTCTTCAAACAACTTTCCTCTGAGTTAGGATGGCCAGACGATGGGTTGCTCACTCTATTCCGACGAGGGCTGTCAGACGAACTAAAGGATGAGGTAGCTAAGGTTCCGCGTCCGGCAAATCTAGCAGACATGATAACACTCATCATGCAAATTGATTACCGCTTACATGAACGTTCGTCTGAAAAGAAGAAGACTAGAGGCATACGATCTCAATTTGATTATCCCTCCATAACAAACAAACCTATAACTTCTGATGAGCCTATGCAAATTGGAACTGTGAGAGGACCCTTATCAGCAGCAGAGAGAGAGAGAAGGAAGAGTTTGGGACTATGCATGTACTGCGGAGCCTCATCTCATAAGTTGCGAGATTGTCCTTTAGTTCCTCCCCGACGCACTCCAGCTAAGGGGTCGGGAAACTGCAAAGCCCTACCGCAGGGGGAACAACGGTAAGGGTACTAGATTCTGATTCCCCAAAGGAGATCCCCGTAAACCTGGACTCTGTAACAACCACTCACAATATGGTTATTATTTCGGTTACTCTTGTTTTTCACGATCAGATGGTACAGAACGTACCTGCTCTGGTAGACTGTGGAGCTGCAGGGAATTTCGTTGATGATCAATGGGCCAATAAACAAGGAATTACCTGTATACCCAAAGCGATGGTCACTCCTATCCAAGGAGTTGACGTTCATCCGCTAAGTTCCGGCCCTATCCGAGAACAGACAGAACCTATTGTCTGTCAAATAGCTTCACATAAAGAGACCATAACCTTCGATCTAATCAAGGCAGCCCATTTCCCCATTATTTTGGGTCTCCCCTGGTTAAGGAGACATAACCCTTTTATAAATTGGACAGCTGGTACTCTCTTTCTTGGCTCGGAATACTGTGTCAGCCATTGTTTAGCCAAGGAATCAGTTGGCATCTACATTCCTACTGAAAACTCGATCCCTACACCGGTATCTTCAATAAACAATTTGGAGATTGTTCCGGAATGTTATTCGCAGTATCACTCCGTCTTCTCCAATCCCCACTTTTTCCTGACAAACCCATCCCATTTGGGAGAATGTACGTCCTTTCCCAACAAGAAAAGGTAGTCCTTAAAGAATATCTCCAAACCAATTTAAAGAACGGGCTCATTACTGAGTCGGTTTCCCCCGCGGGGGCCTCTCTCTTCTTCATCCCAAAGAAGGAGACCGATGAACTTCGACCTTGTATCGACTACAGGGGTCTTAACAAGATCACAGTGGCAGACAAATATCCCATGCCGTTAATCCCTGACATCCTGGAGGCAGTTCGAGGAGCTTCCTTTTATACTAAGCTGGACCTTCGCGGAGCTTACCATCTCATCCGCATTGCCCCTGGTGACGAATGGAAGACAGCATTTCGAACCCCATTTGGGCATTTCGAGTATCACGTCATGCCCTTTGGATTGGTGAACGCGCCTGCTGTGTTCCAGCGTTTCATGGACCATCTATTCGCAGATATTCTATTCCATTTTGTAATCATCTATCTAGATGACATCTTAGTATACTCCCACTCTCAAGAAGAACACCTGACACATGTAAAAACTGTACTCGAACGACTGCAGTCAAATCAGCTTTACTGTAAAGCATCTAAATGCGAATTTCACCAAAGACAGGTTACCTATCTCGGTTTTGTTATGTCGGCCCAAGGCATTTCTATGGATCCAAGAAAGATCTCTGCAGTGGTTGAATGGCCTATACCTTCTAACGTTAAGGAGATTCAACGTTTTTTAGGGTTTGCTAATTTTTATAGGAAATTCATCCCTAACTTTTCGGATATTATTCTGCCTCTTACTCGGCTGTTAAAGAAGGGAATTCCATTTATATGGGATAAATCCACCGAATTCGCATTTCAGACTCTTAAATCCTTATTCACCTCTGCATCCTGTTTGATAACCCCTGATCAGAACAAACAGTTTTTTGTGGAAACGGATGCATCTCATCATGCTCTCGGCGCAGTCTTACTTCAACAAACCGACCAAGGAGATGAAAGACCAGTTGCATATCTTTCTAAAACTTTCAGTGCCTCAGAACTTAACTACTCGGTGCTCGAAAAAGAATTGCTGGCTATAAAAAGGGCGTTTGAAGAGTGGAGACACTTACTACTTGGTTCTCCTTTTTCTATAGTGGTACGCACAGACCATCAAAATCTTAGGGTCCTACAGAACGCTCAGACAACCAACAGTCGACAGGCACGTTGGGTGTACTTCTTCCTTCCATTCCGGATCGAATTTACCATACTTCCAGGAAAGCAAAACCAGAGGGCGGATGCTCTCTCTCGCAAGGACGTTCCTGTCCCCCACTTCTGCTCTGAACGATTGTTTCCCAAAGCAAGATTCATCGCTGTCATCACCGACTTCTTGAGTGAATTGAGGACTGCATCGGTCTCTAACCTAGACGCCTGCAAGAAGACAGCCAGCACTTATCATCTTACCCAGAACGATTCTTTCTTTTTTCACAAATCACAAGTTTTTATCCCTACTTCAGAGCTGCAGCATGAAGTATTACGAATGTGTCATGACTCTCGGGCCGCTGGGCATCGAGGCGTTCAAGGCACTTTAGACCTAGTACTAAGGTATTTTTGGTGGCCAGAAGTCCGCAATGATGTACAGGATTATGTAGCAGCCTGCATCGTTTGTTCCCAATCCAAGAATCCCAGGACCCCACCTTTGGGGCTGCTCACCCGGATGCCTATTCCAGAGAAACCTTGGCAAGTGATTTCTACCGACTTTATAGTAGATCTTCCTCCCTCACTCAACAAGACCGCTATAATGGTCACCATAGATTATCTTACAAAGTTGGCACATTTTACCCCCTTGAACAAGCTGCCGGGGGCTGGGGAGATGTCTAAGATTTTTCTTTCGGAAATCTTCTCCAGACATGGTCTACCGGACACTGTGGTCTCCGATAGAGGCCCTCAATATACCTCCAGAGTTTGGGAAAAGGTTTGCCATGTCTTGGGAATCAAGCGGGCTCTCAGCTCGGGGTACCACCCACAGACGAACGGACAGACAGAACGCCTTAACCAATCCTTGGAGACCTATCTACGGTGTTTCGTATCAGCAGCCCAAGACAATTGGTTGGACTTGTTGCCCTTAGCCGAATTTGCATACAACAATGCCCTTCATACAGCCCTTCATACTAGCCCTTTCCATTGTACTTATGGTTTCCATCCGTCCTTTGTTCCTTCTGTCGCTGTATCCCCTTCTAACTGTCCGGGAGTGGATGGCCTCATTTCTGAAATACAAGAAGGACATAAATTAGCCAAAGTCTCTTTACGTATGGCTCAAGATAGGGCCAAGCGGACTTCTGATAAACATCGCCAAGACGTCCCACCTTTAAGCCCGGGAGATACTGTTTGGTTGGCTTCTCGCTTTCTTCCCCGGCATTTGGTCCCTTCTAAGCTATCCCCTAGGTTCTTCGGTCCTTTCAGGATCCTATCGATGGTCGGTTCTGCGGCAGTTAAGCTCGAATTGCCCTCGTCTTGGTCCCGGATCCATCCTGTTTTTCATCTCTCCCAGATACGGTTGACAGTACCGGACCGTTTTCACCGGTCGGACTGTACCCCTCCTCCTCCTGTCTCTACTGATGCTGGCCCAGAATATGAAGTCGCCTGTATCTGTGACTCCCGTTATCGGAGGGGGAAACTACAGTTCTTGGTGGACTGGAAGGGGTACTCCCCTGCAGAAAGGACTTGGGAGCCTGCCTCAGGTGTTCATGCTCCACGTCTGATCCGACGTTTCTTTAGGTTACATCCTGGGAAGCCGGGGTCGCCCCCCAGGAGAAGGGGGCATACTGTTACACTCACGAAGCGCTGGTCCCTTTGGTCTAGAAGCCGGCTCTGTGGCTCCATTCGGGAAAGTACCTTCAAGATGGTGGATCGCAGCACGGACGATTCCGCTATCACCGTTCCAGTCCTCTCACGTTCGCCAGAGGTACGGCGTACCGCTCACGTGACTCTTCATAGGACACAGAGACTTCCAGCTCTTCGCGTCGCTACTGTACTAGTGGATGTTCCGTGAGTTCGCAACCAGGCAATCTCAAATCTTCAGCATAACTCTCTTACCTCTGATCAATACTAACCCCTCTCCTCTTAATATTCCAGATTCTACTTTCAGCATTCTTTGTTTACACAAATCCCCCGGATTCATCTCGCGTCTCATTCGGAAACGCTGCCTTTGAGTTCTCGAGTCACTACATTCTGGGTAACATTAAATACTCCCGTCCCAGTCCCTTTCTGAATCTGTCTTCAGGTATTGTAGGAATTGCCTTTACGGGCTTACTCACCTTTACTTTCTTCTGACAGACTTGTGTTCCAGTCGCCCTCTCCGTTCCTCGTATTCTCAGCTTCTCTTCTGGTATTTACATTCCGGCTGGTTAAGAGGTCAGGGAAATTAGTCTCTTTCCTGTTTCTTATCCTCTTCCTATAGCTCTGCTATTCCTTACTTCGCTTCTCATTTCTTCCCTCTCCAGAAGCAGTCTTCCAATACGCTACACCACGATCGAATAGGCGTCATCAACCTGCAAACCACGCTCCAATCTTCGGATCCGGCGCTCGACCAGGGTTTTCTTCCCCAGAGGGTTTCCCTGACTGATGCGTACCTCTTACTCTGGGTTTCCCTACCAGTTGAGAGGTTGACGCATGGGTCGGGGAGATTCTTGAGTTCAGCATTTGCTTCCCGTTGAACATATCAGTCTGCTCAGGTAAGACCTCCAGACCTATTTATCGGGGGTTCTTAAAGATCCATTGAACCTAGACTCGAGTATTTTGTAACAGTCTCGTGTGTCCTTGTTCTTGCCTTAACCTCTCCAACCTCTGTAGGGGAGTTAATGTCCAACCTGCCCTCAGGCTATATGTTAGGGTCATGTAGACCTTGTCCTTTGTTGACCTCGGGAGCAGGGGATTACTTGAATCAGCAATGTTAAACTACAAGTATACAAGAACAGTAATACTATCCGAATATAATATGCAAAACATTTGTTTGGTCTGTATTAAAACAATATGTTGAAGTGGGAAAAGTGAACAAAAGGCTCCCACCAATCCCCTCTCAACCCTGGCCTAGAGGATCACGGCCCAGACACCCGCCACGAGAGGAGTTTGCCCATCTACCAGACGACCAAATACCCTGGTACAGGAACATACGGATGTGCCCACTCGCGTGCCCACCCGCCTGCCCACCAGCCTGCCCTGCACATGCCGACACCTGCGGCATGGATGGACTCGACTGAACCATCCAGCACTAAATCAACACATCGCTAGAGATGCCATGACGACCTAGCTAACGGTCAGCACACGCGTGCAAACATGTACACTGGACACTCCCACACCAATCCACATGAAGAACATACTCAGTGCTATGACGTAGGCGACGGACACACCCACGGACGTGCATCCTTATTATTTTTCACATAGGCTTTTCAAAATGCAGAAACGCAAGACGCATAATGAACTCATCTAAAAAGCTTGCTCACGCTCCATAATGAGAAATATAACGAAGACACGATACTGGGGATGAAGCAATATGGTACCATAACCTAAAGAACCTGTGTATCAACTGGCTCCACCTATGCACCAGACCCAAGTAGGCCGCAAGCAAAAGCTTCCATGAACATTAAACGAGCAAGAGTTCGGTTGCTGACCCTGCAGAATGAGCCCGGCGAAAGCAGACAGTTAAGGGCACAATGTTGCAAACTCGCATACCGCAAGCCGACGCCAAGGTCACACCTGCAAATTAAGCCAGGCACACAGTGGGAAATGCAATATTAATTGTGCAGAATTCTGCCTCAACCACGGTCCCACCTCACGTGACCAAGCCGAACCTGATAGGGTGCCAAGCCCAGGAGGAAGGAAGGCGCCTGGATCCCCCGTCTCAAGACACAGGCAGATACAATTAAGCGACTCAATGGACATCTGCGGCGGTGGGAGTAGTCGGCCTTCCAGCACATGAATAAATCCTCACATTGTCTGCACATACCCATAGTGAAACATTGTTGCAAATGACAGGTGCACCGCGAGCTGGGAACAGCGATGGTCCCAGACTGGGGGGCTCGCGGGTGGACCAATCAGAACATGGGGCTCTTATCACTGACGCCATTAACATTGACCAATCCTCAGGGGTCTTCATGTAACAATTTTTATGTATCAAATTGAAGGGACAACCCAAGTATACCACCTGACTGACCCTTAACCACTAACAACGTTCTCTATACGTATGCTATACTAACCCTACCACTCGGGGAACCAATCCAGGGTGGCGATAGGTTTTTTGCTAACTTTCTCAGGTGATGCAAGTAGCGCGTCATACTAAGGTAAAAAGGGCCTGCGAGCCCCACGACGAGGAGAGAGTGTCAGGACGGACGCGTACGATCCTCGACCCATCCCTGCCGTTTTGTTTAATAAACAGCAGAACCACCTTGCTTCTTGCGTGTATCTCATACTCTATCTCTTTTTTGGGATATACGGGAGGAGTTGGGGCCTCCCTATCTGGAGGTCCGCGGACGGCCCAGCCGACCCCGGGAGAATTTCCCCCCGACAAGTTGGAGGCGCTGCTGAGATCTGTTTAAGGTCCGCTTTTATTTTATTTTTCCAAGTACTCCCGCTGCGGGGAGGCCCGGCGGTGCGGCCCCCTCTGCCGCTGCCCCCTTTTTGAGGACTATAGGACCATCGCGGAACTGCGAGAAGACCGGACAGCGCAATCTGGATATTGGCCCTCGGGAGCCGGTTCAGAAGTATCCCGCCCGCGGTTGGCGAGTGTCCAGACGTAGTCCAGACAAGGGGAGGTGGCGAGCCTCTTGGAGGGGTGCACGCAGTCGAGCGGCCCAGCATCAAGAGAACTTGGTGAGTATGCCACACCCAACAAGCAATGTGAAATTGTGAGGGAGGGGGGAGGAATTGAATACGGGAGGTGGGAGGTGTTGCACAGGTGCGCGGCGAAGGTTTGATGATTAAGTGTTGGCAATGAAATGAATGGTAGCCGGACGAGTGCGAGAGCAGTCCGCTACGTTATGGGAGAGAAGGGGGTGGAGCACGAAAACATCACGTGTGACCGCTCGCAGACACTGATTGGCCTAGCTCGCGACCATGTGTAAGGGTGTGTGTGTGCGCGGTTTCCTACGATTTGACAATTATTGATCAATGAGTAGATGAGGATCCCTATTGATCGAGCAGGAAACTCGATAGATAGATGACGTTTCCCTGTAGGCGGTAGCTAGCTAGTTGCCCAATACGGAAGATAATTGGCTGGTTAAGCCCTCCTGTCGAGGGGCGTATCACACGCGAGGCGACGCAGTGTGCGCAGTCCGATTATATTTATTGATTACCTTGTTCCAGGAGTGACAGGAAGACAGCTGTGGGGTTAACGGGGGTAGATTGCAAGTGTATTTTGGACTTAAAGAATATATGAAGATCTTACCAGTAGTTTGAAGAGATCGGTGACATCACCAGTAGGGCTTTCATAGGACATCTCGAGAACCAGGCATCTTTATTTTTGAGTGACGGGGAGGAGAGCTGTGTTAAGGGCGTGGAAACGGAGGTAAACGGTAATGAGTTGATCGGGGGAAGGCGAAAAGGGGAACGTGGCTGCGCACGGAGAACGCCGGCCACGGCAAGTGTAGAAGAGGGAGGAGGAGCAAAGTGAAAGTAGGGCGGCTGTATAAGAACGTCACAAGGGGCACGCAGCCGCAGGGGGCTACGTGCGCCTCGGCCGCAGGGGGCCGTAGGGTGTTGTATAAAGGAAGAAAAGAAAGAAAAGGATATACAAATGTAAATACTATATTTTACTAATTTTCCTTAGCGGACTATCGCAAGTCCCCAAACTTACGGGGCCAGGTAAAGATATAAGGCTGTATATTGTAAACTGTTAGAAAGATAACCGCTACCAAATAGGGGAAGGATAACAAGTGGAGCGCTACTATGTCATACGGGGCAGGATCGGGAGGGTCGGGGAACACCCTCACTACCCCGCTGCAACACATATGTAAAACACTGTCACCCCATAGGGAGAAACTGATCAAGTATAGCATAGAATGGACACAGGGGACGGACAACAAAATGACGACACCATGGCCGCCTAATGGTAGCTTCGATCCATATACCCAACATTCACTATTAAACCATCTGCATAATACATACAAGGGGAAGAAGTTGACACACCATGTGGAGGTGTTCAACTTATGGAGGATGTTCCAAGGGTCCCGACCAGGACCAAACGGAATGTTCATTGTGGGGGAAACAACGGGAGATAAGGAGATTAAGGAGGAGGGAGAGAATGGGGAAAAAGAGAGTGAAGGCACACAGAACACGGGGAACGGACAAGAGGGAGGAGAAATAAAAAAGGAACAGAGCGACAATATACCACTAGCTAAGGTAGTGAAAACAGAGGGAGGGGGGTTGTATCCTTTAAGAGAACTAGGAGAAATAGCAAGAGAACAATTAAGGGCGGCTGAGGGGTACTCGAACCCGGCATACAGCCCGCCTCCATATACAGCTACAGGTGGCCACACGGGAGGGGAGCTAACTAGTACGACGGGATCAGCTCATAGGAAGATGCCAGCAGGGGAGGGGAGGACTGGAGGAGAGCAGACTACGGACGTAGGAAATGATGAGTGGGTAGCTGCGCAGATACTATTAAAATTACGAGGTTCATTAACAGGAGAAGAGAAGGAGGTAGTAAGAAAAATGGACGAGGATAATACCAGGGAGAGTGAAATGAAAGGGGAAGAGGGGAAAAGAAAGGGGGAAGAGCTGTTACGACAAAGGGAAGAGATTTTGGAGGAACGATTAGCAGAATTAAGGGATGAGCAGAATGCCCTGATCAAGCAGCTCGAGAGGGGGGAAAGAGAGAGAGCACGGGAAAGGAAAGAAGGTAAGAATGAGTTGGGAAAAATGAGAGAACGAAATGAGGAGCAAAGGAGAGAAGCCGAAAGGGTAAAGGCAGTAGCAGAGAGGGTATCAAGAGCAGCACTGCGTGAAAGGAAAAGAGAGGAAGAGGAGAAAGAAAAGGAAATGGCAATATGGAAGAAAGATTGCACCACAAAGAGTACTGGCCATTTCAAATATGCCATTGCCACAAACAGTGAGAGAATTACAGCAGTTCCTGGGTCTGTGCAACTACTGTAGAGCATGGGTATTTGATTACAGCTCATACATAGGACCCCTACTTGAGGCGTTAAAAGAAGCTAACAAAGGGGAGAAAAAGTTGGGGTGGACAATGGAAATGAAAGAGGCTTTTGATGAACTGAAAGATGCAATATCAACCGCTCCGGTACTGGCCACCCCAGATTATGAACAACAATTCTTTATATTTTCACATTGCGACTCAGCAGTAATGAAAGCAGTGTTGGCTCAAAAAACAAGCATGGGCTACAAACCAGTAGCGTTTTACAGTGGCCACTTGGATCCTGTGATGTTAGGTCATTTCTCTTGCGAACAAGGTCTCGCCGCAGCTGCCTTTGCGATAGAGAAAGCATCAGCAATCACCATGGGGTGCCCAACCACACTATTTGTGGAACATGCACTATTTGCAATATTGAACAAGCCTAAGTCCACACTAACCACGCAGAGGGTGTCAGGTTATGAGATCATCTTATCAAGAGCTGAACTATCGATTGTTAGATGCAGCACGGTCAACCCTGCAAGGTTTATAGCAGAAATAATTCAGGAAGGAGAATATGCACACGATTGTACAAAGACTACTGAAATGTACTCATGTACTAGAAAGGTTGAAGAGAACGCACTAGAGGGAGGTGAGCTCTTGTTCATTGATGGGTCATCAACAATTGACCAAAGTGATGGGATAAGAAGGACTGGGGCAGCAGTAGTAAAAATGACAGAGGTACCGGTGTGTGTGGCGATGAAATGCGTACAATTACCACAGCATTACTCTGCTCAAGCAGCTGAATTAGTTGCACTAATCTTGGCGTTGAAGGAAAGCTTTGACAAACGAGTGACCATATATTCCGACAGTGCATATGTCACGTCTACTGTCCACTCAGGGTTGTCCAAATGGAGGAGAAGAGGGTTTAGGAGAGCTGACGGCACTCCAGTGCAACATGCTCTCTTATTGGCTGAACTAATTGAAGTAATAAATGACCCCCAAGAATTAGCCTTGGTCAAATGTACCGCACACACTAATGGAGAAGATCATATCTCAAAAGGGAATGCAGCAGCAGACGCACACGCGAAGTATGCTGCATATTTTGGCGAGATATGGAACCCCCCAGAGTCAGAGAGAGGGAGAGGGAGGGGAATAGCTAAGGAGATGTTGATAAGAGAAGGGTACACCCATCTCCCAGCCACACAGATAATGGAGCTACAAGCGGCTGCACCAATGGCAGAAAAAGAAATATGGGTAAAAAGAGGATGTACAATGTCACCAACTGACGCACTATGGCGCCAGGGTAGCACTGGAAAGATGGTAATGCCACTGGCACTATTGAACACCGCCCTGAGCCAACTACACCACCCAGCCCACACAGGCAAGGAAGTCATTGCAGCACGAATTAGGGAAGATTGGTTCTGCCCCGAGTTAAATTCCCATGTGTCAAATTTTATCAGCAATTGTCTCACATGTCAACAGTTCACGGCCGGTCACACGCTGAAGGTGATAAAAGGTACTATACCCCGGCCAGAGAGACCCTTCCGACACATCCATATTGACTATGTTGATATGATCAACGTATGTCAAGGAAATAGGTACATGATTGTAGTTGTATGCCCATTCTCGAGGTGGATTGAGGCAGGGCCCTGCTCACACCCAGATGCATTCAGAGCAGCTAAATTCCTAGTGAGGGAGGTCTTCCCCAGGTGGGGAGTGTGCGAAATACTGCGGTCAGATAATGGCCCGCATTTCGCCAATGAAATGTTCCAGCACATCACATCCTTACTTAACATCAAGCATAAATTTGCATGTGCATATCACTCGCAGGCCAACGGTATATGCGAACGCCTGAATGGCCTATTAAAGGAGGCAATTGCAAAAATACAGCAAACAACAAAGAAGAGTTGGCTGTATTGCCTTCCGCTAGCCCTATTTGAGCTAAGGAATAGACCAGGCTCCGACCACCACCTCACCCCTCACGAGGTGGTGACCGGACGTCAAATGTGCCTTCCTCTGACGCCAACATCAAGAGCATTCACCGACCATGAAAACACTGCAACTGTCCTTGGTGATGAAATGTACCAATATGTGTCTTCTTTGATTACTAGTGTAGTGTTTGTGTCTCAACAGCTCGAGCGCACGCGGGGCGGGTCTAAGAGTGATCAACAAGAAGACGCGGATGAAGAATTGGAAAAGGGAAAACTGTGCAAAATTGCTAAAGGTGACCACGTACTACTCCGCAATTTCAACAGAAAGTGGAACAGCCCACGTTTCACTGGCCCCCACCTGGTAGAGGAAGTATCAACGAGAGCAGTAAAGCTACAGGACAAACGTGCCTGGAATCACCTACACGACGTAAAGATCTGCAAACTCCAGACCCGCCCTAGCGTCACCGACAGGGCCCTTGGAAGAACAGCAACAGCGTCACCAATGGAGGAAGGGACTTCTACCGCAGCTAACGGCCTAAGTGTCCCCATACCCTGCCACCCCCCTGATTCCCCAGAGACAATTACTGAAATAGAAAGGGGTAATTACCATACCGCCCACCCCATGGTCACACGATCAAAGGGTAAAGAGACCTCTGCCAGTTGAGCCCAAACCCTCTGCCCATCGACCCCCTACCCACTGCAGTAATAACCCAACTGAAGGACATTGTTTTGCACATACACATGTAAACACTTGAATGTTCTCTTTTTTTTCCTTCGCACATGCAGGTACGGCGTGTTATTGTACTGCTAAGAAAACAGATAACTAACAAAGTTCACTGCCCAGGAGTAGATGATACCCTCAGACAATAACTACCCTGAAGAATTATCACACCAATTTGTCTATTACATAAAAAGGCCAAAGTACCTGAAAAGGAGGAGGGTACGTGTCTACTACACAGCATTTCTCTTGGCCATAGAACAATCAATGCCCCACCTCCACCCATACTTGCCTGTCCTAAGAGATAGATCGCTTAGATTGGCGTGGGAACAGCTCTTCGCCTGGGCACTGAACGACTACTTGATAGGGAGAGCTTGAAAACAACAACTAACACTAATAACAAGCATATTGAAAATTTTCAGGCGGGCAACTTTAACGTCGTAAGAATTAGCTGCCGGACTGCAGCAAGGTAAGAGCAAAATGCCGGTGAGACTAGCCTCTGTAATAAAGATGATAGGGATTTTGATGATCACCGGGTTCTTGGCTGCCTTTGTATGGCAGAACAGTTATGCTATCAATATTTTTGCTGTACCCAAACCTAATATACCCCCACCCCCGGCTGCAACAGGTGTTACGTCAGGTGGTACTAGCAAAATTCCACACAAGGGAAATAGAGTTAAACGCAGCACATACCCAGACAATAAAGATATTGACAACTACATACAAAATTCAGCACACGTCTCGAACAACATGTGGTACCAACACATGACTCAAATAGGTAAACAAACAACAGAAGACAGCTGCTACGTCTGCTCATTGATCCCATACGCCATGAGCGCTTCCCGAACTTTCGTTGCCACGGAAATAGATGAAAAAACAGCACGATGTATAATATACCTGGCACTGTTCCAAACGAAAGGAAGATTTGAAGGGAACACGGTGCACCTGGTATGGAAAACACGAGACACATACCCGTACGAAAATAACTTCCTCAAGAGTTATTTGAGTTACCACAAGGCCAGTTTTCATGCTGAAGCATTCAGATACATAACAAGTGGCCCTGAAAAAGGAGAAACAAAGAAAGTAACACTACAGTACCTACCATGTGATTGGTACGCCACTGAAGTTCCTGGTAAACGAGGATGTTGGGAAAGACCACTGATAATAATAACAGGGAAGGTGTACCTGGGTGACAAATGGGACACAGGAGTGGTTGGCAGCAACATGATAATGAGAGAGGATACTACAACTATTGCTGAACACAACAACAGATGTTTGATGACTTGGGTCAAGTACGTACCCATGCTAACGTGGATAGAGAAGGATGAAGACCCAATAACAATACTGCCGATGACTGCACCTAAGGTATGCTACCAACATAAAGGAGAAGTGGACGTGGGATACAACACCAACTGTGCAAGCGTGACAGAGTTACCTGAGGGGGGAGCAGGAACAGCAGTAGTAATGGACCATTACTGGGCCTGTGGAGACAAGGCATACCACACACTGCCCCCTCTGTGGAATGGTATATGCACAATGGTACACGTTAATGTACCATCACTAGTGTTGCCCCAGAAACATGTGAATGTGGCAAACTTCCCCAAAATGGATGAAGGACACAAGAGGAAGAAGAGATCTGTACAGCTCCAGAAGGGGCCAGAGAACCAAAACAACGGCAACAACACTGTCCTGAATAGAAAGAAAAGACAAGGAGAACCTCTGACAGGAAATTACCTATGGGGAAGGTCGGAAACAGCACTTACTTCAATTCCGCCAGAACACAGACTATTCAGCAGAGCAGCAATGTTCTTCTCCTCAATAATACATCTGGGACTACAGGCTTACGCAAACGCAAAATGGCTCCAGATAACTAGATGGGAACTAATGATGACAATTAACTCTACAGTAAATGGATTCAACGCAATAAAAGAGGAACTGCGAGCAGTGAGGATGGTAGCACTACAGAACAGATATGTACTGGACCTCCTCACAGCAATGGAAGGAGGGGTTTGCGCCAAGATAGGTCATCCATGCTGCACATTCATCCCTGCTAATGACGCTGACAATGGTACACTGACAGAAGCAGTGTCACAATTGGCCCAGATGCACTCCAAAATGATGGATGAAAGTAAAGGCGTGAAAAAGGATGAGAGCTGGTTTTCAATGTTATGGTCATGGATGCCATCTTGGCTGTCAGATGGACTGAAGATTATAGTTGGATGCATTATTTTGGCTGGAGCTGCACTTATCATAATAAGATTTTGGAAGGCCCGTAAGGCACGCACCACAGACGAGATGATCGAAATGGTCGGTATGCACCCCTTGATGCCAGCAGATGACGGCCAACACACAGGCACAATAATAAAAGAGAGAGAGAGGTTGCGCAACCAGATCATCACCAACCACCTGGACCCACCATCTGTGAAGCTCGAAAACCCAAGAAACCCAAGGAGCTACATAGGGAAATGGGTATACTGCACACCTGGAGGAACCTGTGTATATATGTATTGGTCATTTGAAGACCATGTTAACCACTATGGGCATTTGGGAGGAGTAACTAAAATATGGAGAGTGAGAGGAGATAAGGAAAAGGATATGTGTGTGGTCGACAAGTCGACCAGAGGGGGGACCGAAGTGGGAAAAGTGAACAAAAGGCTCCCACCAATCCCCTCTCAACCCTGGCCTAGAGGATCACGGCCCAGACACCCACCACGAGAGGAGTTTGCCCATCTACCAGACGACCAAATACCCTGGTACAGGAACATACGGATGTGCCCACTCGCGTGCCCACCCGCCTGCCCACCAGCCTGCCCTGCACATGCCGACAACTGCGGCATGGATGGACTCGACTGAACCATCCAGCACTAAATCAACACATCGCTAGAGATGCCATGACGACCTAGCCAACGGTCAGCACACCCGTGCAAACATGTACACTGGACAATCCCACACCAATCCACACGAAGAACATACTCAGTGCTATGACGTAGGCGACGGACACACCCACGGACGTGCATCTTTATTATTTTTCACATAGGCTTTTCAAAATGCAGAAACGCAAGACGCATAATGAACTCATCTAAAAAGCTTGCTCACGCTCCATAATGAGAAATATAACGAAGACACGATACTGGGGATGAAGCAATATGGTACCATAACCTAAAGAACCTGTGTATCAACTGGCTCCACCTATGCACCAGACCCAAGTAGGCCGCAAGCAAAAGCTTCCATGAACATTGAACGAGCAAGAGTTCGGTTGCTGACCCTGCAGAATGAGCCCGGCGAAAGCAGACAGTCAAGGGCACAATGTTGCAAACTCGCATACCGCAACCCGACGCCAAGGTCACACCTGCAAATTAAGCCAGGCACATAGTGGGAAATGCAATATTAATTGCGCAGAATTCTGCCTCAACCACGGTCCCACCTCACGTGACCAAGCCGAACCTGATAGGGTGCCAAGCCCAGGAAGAAGGAAGGCGCCTGAATCCCCCGTCTCAAGACACAGGCAGATACAATTAAGCGACTCAATGGACATCTGCGGCGGTGGGAGTAGTCGGCCTTCCAGCACATGAATAAATCCTCACATTGTCTGCACATACCCATAGTGAAACATTGTTGCAAATGACAGGTGCACCGCGAGCTGGGAACAGCGATGGTCCCAGACTGGGGGGCTCGCGGGTGGACCAATCAGAACATGGGGCTCTTATCACTGACGCCATTAACATTGACCAATCCTCAGGGGTCTTCATGTAACAATTTTTATGTATCAAATTGAAGGGACAACCCAAGTATACCACCTGACTGACCCTTAACCACTAACAACGTTCTCTATACGTATGCTATACTAACCCTACCACTCGGGGAACCAATCCAGGGTGGCGATAGGTTTTTTGCTAACTTTCTCAGGTGACGCAAGTAGCGCATCATACTAAGGTAAAAAGGGCCTGCAAGCCCCACGACGAGGAGAGAGTGTCAGGACGGACGCCTACGATCCTCGACCCATCCCTGCCGTTTTGTTTAATAAACAGCAGAACCACCTTGCTTCTTGCGTGTGTCTCATACTCTATCTCTTTTTTGGGATATACGGGAGGAGTTGGGGCCTCCCTGCCCGGAGGTCCGCGGACGGCCCAGCCGACCCCGGGAGAATTTCCCCCCGACAATGTAGAGAGAGTAAATGTCAAATTAAAGAATAATGGAGTGTGTTAGTAAATGTATTGAAAAGTAAACCGCATGCACGAGATATGTAAATTAGGAAAGTGAACCTGGCGCGACCCTAGCCCAGTGTATGATTAACCTGTAAGAGGGCTGGATGTCATTTTACAAATTGTATAAATGCGTCGATGTCCAGCTAGGAAATTCTGGCACTGCTCACATTGAACCCCGCTGGTGGTCTCTGTGATGTATTGACGTCCAAATAGCTATTTGTGTACTTTGTTGAATACTGTTCAGTTTTGTAATAAAGATTCTGGGAATCTTTATAAGCCTGTGTCGGTGTATTTTCCTTTGCTCGGTGTGACAGCCGTAATATTGTATTTTTTCTGATTCCACAGAGGGACTTCAGTGCAAATAACGGTACCGCAAATTGCGGTACCGTAATTTGCTCCTTCCCCATTCCCATTGAGCCCTATGGGGGCTCAAATGGGAATGGGGAATGGTTCCCGGAATGGGGACTTGCCGGTACCGCAAAGGTCGGAGTAGGCCGGTAAGTCCCTGTAAGTCCCTATTCCGGGAACCCAGACTACGACGGCGGTAAGGGGGTAGCCATGGCGCTAATAGCCTTCCGTGTAATGAGGCACGATGTCATTTGTCATGCCCTAATCCTAATGCCAGCTGATGGAAGAGCGGTGTCCAGGGCAAAGAATCCCCTGAGTCGGCAAGTGGGGGCTGCATGGCCTTCCGCTGGCCCTGAGCACACCTTCCCTAACTTATTGTCCAGAAAGCCACGCACAATGATAGTATTTTCAGCATCCTCCCTAAAGCAGACACAAAAATGAATGAGCAGCTGCCACGTGGCAAGCCGTGTGATCTGAGCGCCCCCCCCCCCCAAAGAGGCCTAGAAATCAGAGCACAATAGGGCTGTGTAGGTGCAACCCACACCTCCGCAATAATGCACCAAAACGGCAGAGGGGTGCTATAGGGGACAACCCACACTACATTACACCCCCACTCAGAAAGGCTGAATTACGCTGCTGACAACGCACAGACTCGCACTAATTAGCGCCAGGATTCGGAGGGGAGTCTTAGTCAATAGCACTGCGTGCGAGGTGTTGCCCTGCTGAGGACTTGCAAGGGAAAAGCTACGAGTTGCTGTTAGTCAATAAAAAAAAAACCCAGGATTCGTTTCACTTACTTAATGAGCTTCAGAAAAAAAGACACAGAACGTAACACGCCCCCAATTACAGACACAGTGTGACCGTGAGCATATCTAAATGTTAGTGTACATTTAGAGGTTGGTACCCATCAAACTTAATACATGTACATGTCAGGTTACATAGATTGCAGGCAGTGGGACTGGACACAGGAACGTGTGGCCTAGTTCTGTGGCGCTGAATTATTTATGGAGCTGTTTTTGTTGAGGGCTCCATCATCTGGCAGCCAATTTAGAGTGCTAATTAGTGTTCCTTCATACCTTATCGCTAAACAAAGGACTCTTGCAGCCTAGAGACCCCTGCTGGTGCCACCGGTCACACCGTGCCCTGAGGAAGAAACCTAACAGCTGCTAATTTGACATTGACAACTTCATGCACAAACTCTGCAAACGCCTGTGTTTTTTTAATTAACATTTTAAGCTAGACGCTGTTCTGTTTGTCTGGCTAACATGATGTTTCAACCATTTTAACAAACACATACCTGACAACATATTTATTGGCAAAATTCTGCAGCGGTTTTCCGTCAAGACCATGGGAGCTCCCAAAGCCCCAGGGAGGCTGGATGGTTTTGGTGATGGTGTAGTCCCTCATCCCCATGGCAGCTCCTGCTGCCCCAGGGAGGCTGGATGGTTTTGGTGATGGAGCTGTCCCTCATCACCATGAACGCTCCTGCAGTGCCCGGAAGGCTGGATGGTTTGGGTGATGGAGCTGTCCCTCATCCCCATGGCCACTCCTGCAGCCCCAGGGAGGCTGGATGGTTTTGTTGATGGTGTAGTCCCTCATCCCCATGGCCGCTCATGCAGCCTGTGTAAGGCTGGATGGTTTTGGTGATGGTGTAGTCCCTCATCCCCATGGCAGCTCCTGCAGCCCCAGGGAGGCTGGATGGTTTTGGTGATGGAGCTGTCCCTCATCACCATGAACGCTCCTGCAGTGCTCGGAAGGCTGGATGGTTTGGGTGATGGAGCTGTCCCTCATTGATGGAGCTGTCCCTCATCCCCATGGCCACTCCTGCAGCCCCAGGGAGGCTGGATGGTTTTGGTGATGGTGTAGTCCCTCATCCCCATGGCCGCTCCTGCAGCCTGTGTAAGGCTGGATGGTTTTGGTGATGTCCCTCATTCCCATCGGTACTCCTGCAGCGCCCGGAAGGCTGAATTTGTTTTGGCGATTTTGCAGTCCCTCATCCCCACTTCCCTTTATATATATATATATATATCATAGGGCGGCAGTTAGCGCCCAATAGTTAAGGTGTGTCGGAGTTACATAGGAAATCGAAAAACTGTTGACTCAGATGACAGATTTGGTCGAAATTATGCACACAATTATGTACGTCTTGGCCTTCCAAACTGAAAAGTTTGGGAATGATTCTTTAAAATATAAAAAGGCTATTAAGAAAACAAAAAAGGCACTTTTGGCCTAGTCCCCATTTATTTTTCTATAGACAGCCATGGTTTGATGAGGTGTTAGTGTTGTTCTGGTAGTGATTTGCTGAGTGGTTTCTCAGGATGGTTAGTAGTTAGAGATTGTATGACAGGATGTTGGTGTGTTGTGTTGTTGCTCTGAGTTGTGGAGCTGGGTTGTGCTCAGGGGTGGTGGACCTGAGGACCTGGTGTGGCATGTCAGGTCAATAGGAGGTTATCTTGGGTATGGATGGTTGAGAGTGTAGGTTAGTGTGTTGCCTTGTGCAGCGGTTTACCCTCTTGTGGCTAGGTAGTGATTGGGTGTGGCAGACCCAAGGTCCTGATGTGGCAGGCCAGGTCAAATGGGAGCGCTGTCCAATTTGGAGTGTGTGTCATCCTGTTGTGTATGGTTGGTCTTTGGTCTGGTTCTGAGTGGTTGGTTTGGTTGAGTGGTGGGTTGGTTCCTGCTTCCTTTAGGGAAGGAAGTGTGTAGTATTCTGCATGTTGCCTGCTGGGTGCTGCACATGGAGTGCCTGATGGAATGTGGAGTGTGAGGGAGTTATGAGAGTGACTGTTAGAGGGGACTTCAGCACGGGACTGTGAGCTGAGAAGATGTATACTCCCTGTGCTCCCATCTAAGCCTTGATCTGGAACTGAAGAATCAAGTTTCTTTACTGTTTTATACCTACCTTCTCCTGCCTGGTCCCTGTGTCCCGAGTCCCATGCTCGATACTTCACCTATTAAACGGGCGAAGACCTAGCAGTGTTGTAAAATATAAAGTGCTCACAGCCGAGGGCCATAGCCAGTGGGCAGTTAAGTGACAAAGACTGTAGTGTGAAAAAAAAATAGAGAGTGGGCATGGCCGAAGGCCATGGCTACTAAACAGGGAGTGATTTAAAAAATACAGTGGGAATGACCAAAGGCCGTGGCTGCAGGCCATGGTCAGTGGCCAGTTATTGTTTTAAAATATACAATGAGCAACGTCGAAGTGGCGCCGAAAAATATACAGTGGGCCTTACCCATTATCAATGGCTAGAGGCCATGGCCAGTGGTGCTAAAAAATATACACTGGGCACGGCCGAATGTCAAAGAAAAAAGATATATACAAGAAAAAGTCCTTATTTTTACAGCTACAGTGATGTTGGGGGTGAAAAATCACTGACCATGGAAATGTCTGAAGGCCTTGCAGTGTTGTAAAATATAAAGCGGGCATGGCCAAAGGCCGGGGCCCGCGGCCTGTTAGTGTTAAAAACAATAGACAGTAGGCACAGCCAAAGGTTGAGGTTTTTTAAAAAAAATTGAGTTGGCATGGCCAAAGGCTGTGGCCAAAGGCCATGGTTAGTAAGCAGGGAGTGATTTAAAAATATAGTGGGCACGGTCACAGGCCATGGCCAAAGGCTATGGTTAGTGACCAGTTAGAGTTTTCAAATATACAATGGACACAGTAAAAGGCCGTGGCCGCTGGGCTTGGCCGTAGGCCATGTTCAGAGACGGCGAATAATATACAGTGGGCATGGCCGATGGCCATGGACAGTGGCGCTGAAGAATATACAGTAGGCATGGCAGAAGGCATGGACAGTGATGCTGAAGAATATACAGTAGGCATGGCCGATGGCCATGGACAGTGGTGCTGAAGAATATACAATAGGCATGGCAGAAGGCATGGACAGTGATGCTGAAGAATATACAGTAGGCATGGCCGATGGCCATGGACAGTGGCGCTGAAGAATATACAGTAGGCCAGTAGGTATGGCCGATGGCCATGGACAGTGATGCTGAAGAATATACAGTAGGCATGGCAGAAGGCATGGACAGTGACGCTGAAGAATATACAGTAGGCATGGCAGAAGGCATGGACAGTGATGCTGAAGAATATACAGTAGGCATGGCCGATGGCCATGGACAGTGGCGCTGAAGAATATACAGTAGGCATGGCCGATGGCCATGGACAGTGGCGCTGAAGAATATACAGTAGGCATGGCAGAAGGCATGGACAGTGATGCTGAAGAATATACAGTAGGCATGGCCGATGGCCATGGACAGTGATGCTGAAGAATATACAGTAGGCATGGCCGATGGCCATGGACAGTGGCGCTGAAGAATATACAGTAGGCATGGCAGAAGGCATGGACAGTGATGCTGAAGAATATACAGTAGGCATGGCCGATGGCCATGGACAGTGATGCTGAAGAATATACAGTAGGCATGGCAGAAGGCATGGACAGTGACGCTGAAGAATATACAGTAGGCATGGCAGAAGGCATGGACAGTGATGCTGAAGAATATACATTAGGCATGGCCGATGGCCATGGACAGTGGCGCTTAAGAATATACAGTAGGCATGGCTGATGGCCATGGACAGTGATGCTGAAGAATATACAGTAGGCATGGCCGATGGCCATGGACAGTGATGCTGAAGAATATACAGTAGGCATGGCCATGGACAGTGATGCTGAAGAATATACAGTAGGCATGGCAGAAGGCATGGACAGTGGCGCTGAAGAATATACAGTAGGCATGGCAGAAGGCATGGACAGTGGCGCTGAAGAATATACAGTAGGCATGGTCGATGGCCATGGACAGTGGCGCTGAAGAATATACAGAAGGCATGGCAGAAGGCATGGACAGTGGCGCTGAAGAATATACAGTAGGCATGGCCGATGGCCATGGACAGTGATGCTGAAGAATATACAGTAGGCATGGCCGATGGCCATGGACAGTGATGCTGAAGAATATACAGTAGGCATGGCCGATGGCCATGGACAGTGGCGCTGAAGAATATACAGTAGGCATGGCCGATGGCCATGGAGAGTGACGCTGAAGAATATACAGTGGGCATGGCCGATGGCCATGGACAGTGGCGCTGTAGAATATACAGTAGGCATGGCCGGTGGCTATGGACAGTGGCGCTGAAGAATATACAGTAGGCATGGCCGATGGCCATGGACAGTGGCGCTGAAGAATATACAGTAGGCATGGCAGAAGGCATGGACAGTGATGCTGAAGAATATACAGTAGGCATGGCCGATGGCCATGGACAGTGGCGCTGAAGAATATACAGTAGGCATGGCAGAAGGCATGGACAGTGATGCTGAAGAATATACAGTAGGCATGGCAGAAGGCATGGACAGTGATGCTGAAGAATATACAGTAGGCATGGCAGAAGGCATGGACAGTGATGCTGAAGAATATACAGTAGGCATGGCCGATGGCCATGGACAGTGGCGCTGAAGAATATACAGTAGGCATGGCAGAAGGCATGGACAGTGATGCTGAAGAATATACAGTAGGCATGGCAGAAGGCATGGACAGTGATGCTGAAGAATATACAGTAGGCATGGCCGATGGCCATGGACAGTGGCGCTGAAGAATATACAGTAGGCATGGCCGATGGCCATGGACAGTGATGCTGAATAATATACAGTAGGCATGGCCGATGGCCATGGACAGTGATGCTGAAGAATATACAGTGGGCATGGCCGATGGCCATGGACAGTGGCGCTGTAGAATATACAGTAGGCATGGCCGATGGCCATGGACAGTGGCGCTGAAGAATATACAGTAGGCATGGCAGAAGGCATGGACAGTGATGCTGAAGAATATACAGTAGGCATGGCCGATGGCCATGGACAGTGGCGCTGAAGAATATACAGTAGGCATGGCCGATGGCCATGGACAGTGGCGCTGAAGAATATACAGTAGGCATGGCAGAAGGCATGGACAGTGATGCTGAAGAATATACAGTAGGCATGGCAGAAGGCATGGACAGTGATGCTGAAGAATATACAGTAGGCATGGCCGATGGCCATGGACAGTGGCGCTGAAGAATATACAGTAGGCATGGCAGAAGGCATGGACAGTGATGCTGAAGAATATACAGTAGGCATGGCCGATGGCCATGGACAGTGGCGCTGAAGAATATACAGTAGGCATGGCCGATGGCCATGGACAGTGGCGCTGAATAATATACAGTAGGCATGGCCGATGGCCATGGACAGTGATGCTGAAGAATATACAGTAGGCATGGCCGATGGCCATGGACAGTGGCGCTGTAGAATATACAGTAGGCATGGCCGATGGCCATGGACAGTGGCGCTGAAGAATATACAGTAGGCATGGCAGAAGGCATGGACAGTGATGCTGAAGAATATACAGTAGGCATGGCCGATGGCCATGGACAGTGGCGCTGAAGAATATACAGTAGGCATGGCCGATGGCCATGGACAGTGGCGCTGAAGAATATACAGTAGGCATGGCAGAAGGCATGGACAGTGATGCTGAAGAATATACAGTAGGCATGGCAGAAGGCATGGACAGTGATGCTGAAGAATATACAGTAGGCATGGCCGATGGCCATGGACAGTGGCGCTGAAGAATATACAGTAAGCATGGCAGAAGGCATGGACAGTGATGCTGAAGAATATACAGTAGGCATGGCCGATGGCCATGGACAGTGGCGCTGAAGAATATACAGTAGGCATGGCCGATGGCCATGGACAGTGGCGCTGAAGAATATACAGTAGGCATGGCCGATGGCCATGGACAGTGACGCTGAAGAATATACAGTAGGCATGGCCGATAGCCATGGACAGTGATGCTGAAGAATATACAGTAGGCATGGCCGATGGCCATGGCCAAAGGCGCCCAAAAATATACTATGGGCATGAAAAAAGGCAATGGTATATCAAAACCCCTGAAATTCATGGAAAAACCTTTAATTGAAGGGCATTTAAGGGGAGTAAACTTAACACAACAAAACCCTTGAAATTCAATGCATTGGGAAACTCAGGACTGGCTAAATTTGGCGCGTTCCGGTTCTAAAGCCTAAGGGCACAACAAACATATTATAAGAGAAGGGATTCACAATACCATACAAAATGACATTATGGGAGAGATGGCATTATGGGGGACATCAACGGGAATGTGTCAAATGTAGCTGGTCCTTTGTTTCCAATGTGCTGAATTTCAATGGTTTTGTTGCGTAAAGTTTGCTCACCTTAGCTGCAATTTGACTAACGTTTTTTCCTTCAATGTATACGCACACGTGCACACATACATGATAGAGTAAGAGTAGGCTCTTCAAGTAGGCCAAGCAAGGAGTCAGAATTATGCAAACACGAGTGGAAAAAAAAGAAAAAGTTTGCACATTTTTTAGAGGAGATCCAAAAAACTATTTAGAAAATCCAATAAAAAAATGTCAGCAGATCATGGATTCTCCGCAGAATCAATTTCACAATGAGCTTCATAGAGCGATTTAATGAGGAAGTCATCTTGAAACTATGAATTGCACGTCCCCGTGGTTTATTTTTTTTCTTTCTCTACTCACATTGTACCCATTAGAAGAACATGATAAAAAATAAAGAGTTAACAAAAAGAAACGAAAAGTACTTTCTAAACAGTTTTGAGATGGCAGACAGCTTCCCCTGAGCTGCGGGTTTTTGACAAGGCAAAGTCAGAAATCACTGGCAGGCCTTTCACCTGCTGCTAAATGTTAGGCAAGTCGCCCGCGGCGAGAGGAACTGCATTATCAAAATTACAGCCTGCCAGTTTATATTAGATCCTGGGCATCACGCAGCACCGCCTCAGCAGCCCTGCAGTGATGTTCCCCACCGGTGTTAGGGACGGGAGCGTAAAAAGTTGGAGTTCACGCAGCCATGCATCCCTGACTACCAGCACCTGCCAGAACCAAGGCCGGAAGGAAGGACAAGCCACCTCGGATACTGCTATGTGGCTACTTGATCTGCCACCGCCGCCCTGGTGGTGCTGACAAGCTGTCAGCAGAACATTTGCTTCTGTTTCACAAACAGGAGTTGACCGCCATCTTCGGCCTGCCCACGCATGGTGCCAGGCTTATCGAGGCGTTGATGGTTGCACAGTGGCACAGATGGAAGGATGCTGGAAAAAAATGTCAGCCCCGTAGCCATCGAAGGGCTGGCAGTGTAAAACCAAAGGATAATTATAACCCCTTCACGTTCGACGCCCACTCGCGACACACCTGACATATAAAAGGGATTTAATTACCTTCGGTGCCAGTGGAGTCTCCTCCCGTAACCGCAGGAGCAGAATCTGCCGACATCCTCTGCGTCAACCAGGGAAGGAAGCACACGCTTCCAAAAGTTATCGCAAGTTCATGAGTCACCAGGGCCGTGAACCAAACTCTTACGGAGAAGTTTAACCACATTAAGTGGTTAAACAACATGGAGTGGAAATAGGAGGTTGGGATGGGGTGTGTTATCACTCTAAACATCACTCATACCACACCTGGAGAATTGTATCCAGTCTGAAGGCAACATATGGAATATTGTGTACAATTCAGAAAGCATATTTTGGGCTATTGGATCCAGTTCTGGATGAAAGTGTCCGATTAAAGAATCTGCACCTTAAATGCTGTTGACCGGTTCTAGCTGCCAAATCCACAGATGTGGAAACACTGATTGCGGACAGTTCAGAGGGTGGTGGTCTGTGCAATGGAAGCACTGTTATTGGCACATAGCTTATTTTATTTGAAGGAGTGTGGTGGTCAGACCCCGTCTGACCTGGGTCAATGCTATGTTTTAGCTCCACTGTCAGTAATTGGGCACAGAGTCACTTAAACCTACCAGTATTCCGCACTATAGGTGTGAGGGATTCAACCATCCGCACGGGGAGTGTGCGCTTTTTAGATTATTTAGGAAAAGGAATGATGGGAGATCAACCTCCGAAAATGTGTGCCGATAATCCGGACACATTTTCTAATGCTCGCCGCACAACAAACTCATAGTCCAGTGTACTCTGGGGGACACAGCCTACAGGCTTAGTCCTCCTTGTCACGTTTTCAAAAACATCCAGAGGAGAAGAGCAACACCTTCCTCTTCCCATGGCCAGCCTAACTAAATATAAAGGCTCCATGGATCCACCCTGTTCTATGTGCTGGCGGTGCATACTGAAGAGAGTTAATTGAAGCATGCCTGCGAATATGCCTGGTCACAGAACTTAGTAATGGGCAGGAAAACAAACACCTCTTTGATATGCAATGTGTCACCTTGAAGCTAGCTCCCACCCCTATGTACAAAGGGCAGTGAATGTCATGTCTGGGACATCTGTTACAGTATGCAAACTCCCTTTCAGAGAGACTAAGTATGTGATTTGATGGAGACAGAAGTTTGATCTCACCACAAACTTTAAGAGTGACCTGCGCTTTGATCAAGAGCCACACAGGGCTCAGTTAACCAGAGAAACACTTTCAACAGACAGGAGATGGGTGGGACTTACGAGTACATGTTGTCACCTCTTACCTTTCCTGTTGCAAAGCACTCTGGTCCTGACCTCACGCATGACAGAAGATTATTGGCGGGGACCCCGGATTGGTTCCTTAAGGTAGGCTTAGCCTGCAGCAATCAGTGGGGCCCATTTGGCTTTAAAGGAGGGCTGAGCCCCTTACTTAACAGATCACCCAATGACTGTGAAAGGAGTAAGAAGAAGGACTCATTTGGACCGTGGTTGACGGTGCAGTGTGCCTAATAGCTTCCGTCAGTGAAGAAAGGCCAGGATTTCCAAGAAGGAAGCAAGATCCCTCCCCTAAACATCTCCCAGGGAACAGAGGGAAATAGCGGACTCAGAGGACCCGTCCAGCAGCTCTAAAACCAGTACCCAGCCTGCAGACAGCGTGCCCTGCCAGGTTCTGCCAGCAAGCTCCCTAGATGGGAAGTGCCATAGATTCTCTGAACAAAGGACAAACACTCTACCCAGCTTTGGGCTGTCCACCTTAAAGGACAACACAAGTTCTGCGAAGAAGCTAGGAAGAGTGCCACAAAAAGCATCAATAGGCGTCCATCTTTTAAAGACATTCTCGAGCAAGTCAAGCCCTTGAATCGCCATCGGCTGCACCAGTGACTGTTGTCACCCTGCAGTCACTAAAGCTGCCCGAGATGCCTCGACCAGCATTCCAGAACGCCAACCAGCACAGAGACAACTATTCTTGACCCAGAGCCGCAGTGTAGGCCAGCCTGCAGCCATCTGTCCAGCATTGCTTGCCGAACTACCTGTCGCCTGATAAACGCAGCTGTCTTCCATCTCAAACTCTGTCACCGGAGCTGCAAAGCATCCTTGAACCGACTCGACGCTGTCGAGCACCAAGAACATCTCAAGCACCAGGTACATTGTGGTTTTGTCCCCCTGGTCCTTCTCTGAAGGCCCCCATTGACATTTACGACGCCTTGTTACCTTGGTGCTGAAACCAAATAACCATAAACAGTGAAGACTGATTGCTTTGCCGAATACCCTCCTGTCAGTATCCAGAGTGCATCCCTTTCCTTCGTGAAACTCTCTGTCCTCTGTGTTCCTTTACAGGGTGGGTAGTATTTTGTAGTGGCTAGAACTGTCTGTTGTAGTAATAATAAAGTAGATATTTGTATACAACCTTGACTGGACAGTCTCTTTTATCATTGGGTAATAATTGTATTGCTGTGCTGCAACTAACCAACAATCCATGACCTTGCAGAGATAAGCCTGCCGTTCTGTTCACGTTACCAAAATTGGACAAGGAGGTTTATAATTTACTTGTGTTTCCAATCTGTTCGTATCCCTTTTGGTGTACTAGAGGGGGTGGGCTGATTGATGGTTTAGAAACTGATATTCATCCGGTGCCCCGGAAGTTGATTTGTCACAATAGGGGCACCTTCAAATCAGGATAGGACACCCAATGCACTAAAACGGTCTCCTTGCAGTGCAGCCCTTACAAAGCACTGAGGAACCCCTAAAAATGTGAGCCACGACCACGTGCAGGTCACCAGACCTCAAGAGTTCTGACTTGCGAATATTCCTGGATTACCTTCCGATATAAAACAAGTCACTCTTACCTCCACAGCACCCCAATACCCCCACCTGTCCCCCTGGCTTACCATGGCACCCTAAGAAGTAAACAAAGAATACAAATCAAATTGTCTTCCTAAGCCATGTGTAAGAGTACTGGAAATCGAATTGTTTCACATGCCCCCCTCTCCACTCCCCCTGCCCTGCGGGGGTTGGCCAGGCACCAGTGGGACAGTGATGCATGTTCCAGTGCCCTCTGGGGGATGGAATCAGCTGCCCTCTCTCTCATGGCCATCACTCATTACTGGTGGGTGGACCTCTAGCCTTTTCAGACCAATCAATTCAGGACCTCGATCCACTTGAAATGCAATAGCTTTGGGGTTTCCCCTGTCTAGTTTCTCCAGCACTAGGATTACATGTCTAAGGAAGATGGCTTTGTGGCTGTGAGAGCCAGGATGCATCTTGGGACAGATTCTACTTGGGGTCCTCGTCATAGTCCAGCCTCTCCCCTCCCCCTCCCTGAAGTTACCCCACTTCTGCCAGCAATCAGGGTGTGAACAGCGACTTTAGATTGGCTCACAGGTCGGGGTGAGCAGCAGGGGTGTTGCTAGGTTTGTAAAAGATCCCGGGCTATTCGAATGTCAGGACTGTCAGGACTCAGGGTTAGCTGGCCTTTTGGTTGTAGCTCCTGAGCTTCTATCTGGGGCTAAGACCAAAAGATCAGGGGCTATAGCCCCCTCGCCTCTCCCCCCGCATCCCTTCAGCAATGCCTCTGGTGAACAGGCATTGTATTAGGTGGAGAGACCACTGTAATCTTTTGGGGTGGAATGGAAGAAATTAGCTTATTCGAGAGCCGATAGGCTGTTGGGCATGTCCAAATGGAGGAACCACCTTCCCCTTATCTGCTGGTAAGCTAGCTCAGCGGGTTGACGCTGACTGCTGAAATATGTGTGCGACCTGCAGGCCGCAGGTTTGAATCCTGCCAAGGCCAACTTAGTCTTTCCTTCGAGGTCAATACATGAGTACCAAATTTGTTTGGGTAATAATAACTTTACAAAAATTCTATATGTGCAGCAGTTCTTTGGTCAAAGCACTACATACATACCAACTGGTGTTATTATTAGGTTTCCAATGAAGGCGTCTGCTGGTGGAATGGCGAGCTGCACAGAAAGCCGGGACGGATCACAGAAGTGGGATGCGAAGGCACCTTACCCCGAAGGCAACAGCACTTCATGCGTTTGGTCCCTGCATCCTGGTGATAGTGGTTGCACACTTACTTTCTCTGTTAGATCTCAGTGTTGTCCCAAATAACAGCCACAGCTATTTTGGGGATATTTAATGCCAGTTGTAAAACATATACACACAAGATGACCAAATTACACAATGATTATCACTCAGTAACTAGCAAACAGTCACACCGAAATCGCTGGTCAGAAGCCATTTGCAAGGCTTTCTAACAGTGAGGACACACATACAAGAAGTTACATGGAAGGTTACATGGAAGGTAGGTCTGTGTGTTATACGAGTAAAACTGTATGGGGGTTGAGTGCATTTAAGAAGTCTAACTACCTGAGGAAATGTGTGGCTCAGGAATTTGACTGCACAGGACAGTGATTATGATGTACTCATGTAGGTGTTGTGCCATGCATGCTGCCTCACAGAGCTTCAAAACACATGCCATGTCTTCCAAGCACGTGGTGTGACGGTGGAAGTTCAGAGGCCAGACTGATTCTGATCTGATGATGGCTTAAATTTGGAGTCTGAAGAAGAACCAGCAGAGTATTGTCAGAGTGGTACATATGATGACAATTTTATAAGCGTGCTGTCCTTGATGCCAATTTCTACAACGTGGACATGTAATGTAATGTAACTGGTCTTGTATATCGGCTGTCTTCCACTGTTGGTGGACTCGTTGTGCTTGGTTGTATAAGAAAAAGAGGGGTGGAGGGTTGTTTATTAGTGGGGCAGTGGGAAAGGAAGATGTGAAACTTGTGTTGTTGTCAGAAGTTTCACATCTTGTCAGATGTTTCTGTGTCCTTTCAGCTCCTGGCCCCCCTCCACTGGAACTCCCTTCCTCTCTCTATCCGTTCCATCCCCACCTATTCCTCCTTGCGTGTCTCCTTAAAATCTCTTCTTCTCCACTCCCCTCCCTGATACTCTCATTCCCTCCTCCACCTTCCCCTCCCCCCCTTGTCATCCTCCTCTTCTTACCGCTCTCCCCCTGCTTCGTTTTCTCTGAAGTCCCCTCTCCTCTCTCACCTTCAGCTTATTCCACTTCCTGTTCCCCACTTCCTTCCCCTCTCCACCCTGTCTTCCCTCATTTATCTTCACTGGCAAATTGTTCTAATTGCTGTTTCACTGTTTGACTCATATTTTGTAATTGCTTCTACTGTTATTGTATTCTTGTTGTTATAATGTAAAGCGCTTTGGAGTAAAGCGCTATATAAACACAACAAACACATAAGTACCTGGTTCCTATGTGCCAATCTGCTTTCTATAGGTTAGGGGTATGTTGTCCGTAGAGAAAAGCCTAATAACCAATAGTCTACAACACTTTGGGTCTGGTTAGCGGCTGATGTGAGAGAGTGCCGGTGGAGCTTAGTCCTGACTAGGCTAGTGTTGATGTGCTAGGCTTGTGGTGGCCATCTGTGTGGGGTTTGAGTGTGCAGTGTAAGGTTGAAGGGGATCTTATAGGGGAGAGGGCTAGTCAAAGGCACAGGGAAGAGGTTTTACAAGGAAAAATAACGTGCAACTCTAAACTCCCACCACTGGCCTCTTGCATACAGGACCCGTTTTACAAGTTCACTCTGTTCCTGTCAGTCCCTCTCTTTCTAATAAATTGCATCCTATGTGCAACAAAACTAGCATCTGGGAGTTGGCAGATGAGGTTGTAAAGGACGTCTGTAAACTCCCATCAACTTCCATAATCCATGCAAAGGGTTAAGGAATCAGGACCCTTTGGTGCTGAGTAAGGGCTACTTGAAATTTGCAGCTGCATTTACCCATTTTGCCTTGCTTAGCATGCTGGGTAGCAGGCCGAGGAATGCCCCAAAGCTCACTCTATCATGCTCAGGTGCTGTGCTCAGTGGCCTGCTGGGAATTCTGCCTTTCAGTGCAAGCCCCCCCTTGGATGGGACAAGAAGACGTCTTTCAGGTCAGGCAATGGTTGGCCAGCTTTTGCCCCTTTTGCACATAACTGGAAGTGGTCTTCAAATTGATACTGGTCCTCCGAGCGGGACCTGATGAATAGCCAGTTGGGTGTGACACTCTTACCAAAGCCAGATTGCTAACTGCTTTTAATAGAAAACATTCATTTTTGCATGGGGTTGTGCCATCATTTGCAGAACACTACACCTCTGTAACCACCTTACATACTCCAGCCCTGGCATATGCATCTAACCCCCATGGGTACACGTGGGTTCCTTTCGGCACACAAACGCTTTGCTGCGCTTGACACCAAACACATAGACTTCTACACACGCAGGGCTTAGGGTACTCCGGTATGCATTAATCTACAGGAGCAACACTCTCTTCCATTCCTCACCCTATAACTTCACGAAAGCCCATTCTCTCGCAGATCCACCAGAGCGCCTGGAGAACATGCAAATGGCATTGGTGAGCTCTGTAAATTCTAATAAAAATACATCATTCAAAAGGGAGCTCAGCAGTAAATATAAAATAAAAGTTGAAAGCCACATTAGACAATTCATAAACTAACACACACATCCCATGTAGGCCCATTTTCTTTCCTTTCATGTATTCCTTCTCTCTGCCATCATTTTATCTTTAGCATTTTGCCAATATGAAAAAAAGTAAACCAAGACTGGGGCCAGTGTGAGTAGTTTCAACTCTATACAAGCCGGAGAAAGCAAAACAGGAAGTGAAAGTTTGAAGGATGAAAGGGCTGTGATTTTAAAGTTGAGCCGTACGCTGAAAAGAATCATGATTCTATACATTGACAACAGTTGCAGGGACGTCATTCCACCAAAATGCCAGGGGCAGCAGGAAGTGACATCACATGACCCTTGATCTCTGATGACATCACAAGAAGTGATGTCATTTGAACCCCATCCGAAAGTGACATCACGGGAAGCAATTGAACACAACCGTTTCCCTCTTGCCAAAAAAAGAAGTGGCATCACATATCATTGTTTATTAGTACACTATGAAAAATATGGTTACAATAGTACTGTAACATGATATACAGTTCATACAAGAATGGATCACCCTATCTAGGCAGAAAAAAACATGCTATAACTGCAACTTGTGAAAAGCAAAATACATAGTCCGAAATGTATGCTAATTCAACTCTAAATTCTGTTTGGAGGATCTTGTCTGCATTGCATGAATCTAGCAATTATTGTAAGTAATTCCAGAAAAAACAAATAGCTCAAATAGCCATATGGCATTGGCCACAGCCCAGGAGCTTCAATTTGTAAAAAAACCAACAAAAAAACAAGTTCTCCCCCTATTTTTATTGGGCTAGCAAGGGAGACCCCATGGGCCGCAAGTGCGACCCCTAAATGACTTCCCTTACCAGTTGACTCAATATCTAGAGAAAGTTTAGTCAAACGTGGTGTCAGAGGCAGGACTGAAAATGATGATGAATTAACCCCCTTTAACTGCTGGGCTATTATGCATGTCTATGCAAATAGGACAAGCAGACTTGTGAAAGGAGGTGTTTTAGCCCTGGAGGGCAGTGGCTGGAATGTACTGAGGTAGTACCCCTTCTGGGAGTGAAGTTTGTTTTTTCTCACAGGTTCCCCTCACTGTTGGGGCTCCCATTAGCCATCAAAGGAGACTTCTCTCCAGCCCAGGAGCATTTGTGAGCTGTGCTTGGAATATATTCCATTTTTGGGACCTTTTGCCCTCTCTCCTGACATCCCATTCTGCCACCGCCACGCACAATGAGATGCCAATCTGGAGCTGTTCCCTCGGTCGGATCAGAAAATTGAAAGAGCGGCATTGGCGCTTTGACGGCATGATTGGATCTTTGTGGAAGCTGCCAGGCGAGCGACAGCGGGGAGGCTCAAGGTACGAATGGATAGGGGGGGGGCGCACAATTGAAACCATCTATTTGCATGACAGCCATGAACGACGGCAGTCCGACCTCTGACCTTTCCATCGGAGCCCAATGCAGAACCCAGCTTCCATTATGGAAAGTGGCTCCCTGGGTAAGTGGGACTCTGGGGTTTGAGCTGATGAGACCTGCAAAGGTGCTTTAGCGCAGCAGAAGTCAGTCTTGGGAGGCGTGTTCAAGGGAGCTGCTGGGCACGTGAGCTAGGCCTCGCCAATGGTTTGCAAACAGCGAGTCTTGAAGGGGAACGTGGCCTTGTAATTTACTTTGAAATCCAAGACACAAAACAAGAAGCACAGTATTTAACACCGGGTGTAGATCACGCCTTTTCCTCCCCCATGCGGTCTCCAGATTCATAATTGTATTTGTAGTTATTTATATAGCACCTTTTACCATTACTATAGTCTCAACACGCTTGTGGTGGGAACGCCCTCTGGGCCCGAAGACCAGGTATGGGAACATTCTTAAAGGCTTAGAATGCGTGTGTGCATTTGGCCAAGATTAGGGATTAGATGGGCTGGTGAGGCTCCAGTAAGCAACTCAAGAGTTCAGTCATGTGGGTGGGTGCTGCGGGAGGTCACGAGTGTGTGCAAATGCAAGAGGCTCGTTATGTGTCAGCTAGACCGAATTTCTGTTGTAGGTTTTTCCTGTATCCCAATGGCAGAGGTGTTGAGGCAAGTCTGGTGTAAGCAATGTGTGGTAGGTCATGGCTGCATTCTAGAGTGCGTGGATGGAGAGCCGTGGCCGCAGCAGAGGTCCGCCGAAGTGGTGTATTTATATGTACCAAGAGCTCAGATAGAGCAAATCTTTGATGTCGCTGTGTCATCAGATCGTTTGTGGGGAAAATAAATTGCCCTTTGCCCTCGCTAACTCAGTGTTTTATTTTTCTAGGCCCGCCCAGGCCAATTTGAAGCAATGTGCTTATGGTTTTCAGGCCCTTGCTTTGCCTGCGAGGCTGCTCTATGCAATCATTTACCACTATGGGTAACCTTCTCATAGTATGGTTGGTGACACGTAGAGCCTGTAGTAGCTTTACCCAAAGCATCTCCACGGCGTTCTGCAAACTCTTGGAAATATTTTTTCACATTACTCTATGTCACCGAGGACTGCTTGCCCCAGCCCTGGGCTTTGCTTGACTTCAGTTCATTTTGTTCAATTGAAATGATCCAAAACTATGACTTCAAAAAGGACATTTCTGGGGAAATGAAGGCCCAGGACTGACACCTGGCACCTCTGGTGACATGGAGTCATCTGTTAACTGTACCTGCAAATACAATGTGCATAAAATAAGCTCAGCACATTTCTCAGGCTGCTCCCTCAGTTTTTTGACACAAAGCTCTGTTACACCACAAACTTTGTAAACTTTTTAATAACCTGATAATTCCAGCTTTGGAACACCCACATCAGCCAAGCCCTCCACATGCTGCTCTGCTCTTTCAGATATAGGACCATTATACAAAGTTATAAAGTACTCAATTCTCCTGTGCCGCTGCACATCCAGATCGGAAAAAGTGACTAAGAAAAGCACTGTGGGCCTCCTTCCACCTTTGCCGGTATTCTGGAAGTAAATGTTGTTGCCGCCGGTTTATGGGTGCCGGAGTGACGGTGTAAATCCCCATTCATGGAGCCCCATAGGATTCCCTGAGGGGATTTGCCATCATTAACAGCATTCTACTCACACAAGCAAAGTACTTCTCAATCTAGTGAGGCATAGCTTGAAGATTTGCGATGTTTAGCAGCTGACTGTGAACTTGAAAACATGAGTCCAACCAAATTTTGAGGGGGCAGATTTGAATGCCTTAATTATTGAGAGGTTATGAACTGGAATAGCCAAAACGTTGGCATTGGCAAGAAGCATGGAGATGTTTGAGAGTAATTTGAAGGACTTATTTATTTAATTTATTTATGTATTTATTTAATTTGGTTACACGGCCAAACCCTCGGATATCGCGGCTTAAAACAAGAATCTGTTGAGGATTTATGTGCCATTATGAATATAGAAAAGAAGAATTGTAATGGCAGTGAAATAGAGCAGTCTGATGAGAATGATAGATCTGTGCGGTTTTCCAGGGATAAAATGGAGTGTTTCCATTGTGGGAAAAGTGGGCATATAGCAAAGGACAAGATGTGCCCTGCTATCCATTCTACGTGTCCTCTATGGAAATGCAAGGGTCTGGTTGCGAAAGAAAGGGAAAGCAAGTGAGTTCCATATCTGAAGATGAAAATGGTGATGCTTGATTCTGGGTCTAAGCATATTACTTTAGCCATTCCAGTGTTCGCCATGGTATGGCCGTTGGAGCGGATGTATGTCCCAGACACTTTTCCTGGGAGATATAGGGGAATAAGAATTAATATTAAAGGTTTTGTCTACAGCAAGTTTCAGCGCCGAGGTAGATCAGCTACAGCAAAAGATTACTGTGCTCTAAATGTGCACTTATTGTGGGTTGGGTTTCACAGAGTGGATTAGACATAAGGTTGCACCCAAGGGAGCCTAATGCAGTTTTGGCTGTGGCACGGGACAGGATTTCTGAGCTGTTGGTTATTAAGGCATGCAAGTGTCTTAAGAATTACTTCTGATGTTTGTATGGCTGTCAGCGCAAATTTAAGATTAATGTTGCAAACCTTGTTTCATTTAAATGACGGCAAGTTCTCATACATTTTAAAGCGAAATGATCTTCCATGCTGAATGACTTATGCAAATAATCATTATGGAAGAAATCTCTGATCCTAAATAGGTGTCCCCTATTGTAGTAACAAGAAAATCAGATAGATTGAGATTGTGTGTGGACCTCCGAATCCTTAATGACAGCATTAACGTAGATTGCCAACTTTACCCAAACAGCATGAGAGGTTATCCTTCCTAGGAAATTCAAATTGTTTCTCTGATTTCGATATGTCTAGTGCTTATTATCAAATTCCCTTGCACCCAGCTCCATGACTTTTACTGCTTTTCTTACCCCCGATGGGTAATTTAGGTTTGGGTGGATGACATTTTGCTTAGCAAGTACATCAGCAGTCTATAAATTAATTATAAAACTCCATGTTTAAAGGTGTTGTGGGAACTATTGCTTTTCAAGATGGCATCCGTGTGTTTTCCCAATACCTTGGATGACTGTTGTATAATTTTGGGATCAGTATTCAGGAAGTTAGTGTCATGTGGGCTAACTGCATAAGGACAATAGTCCATTTTCCAAGAGTTCTGCGGATTGTCTTCGGCACACATTGCCGCGTGAGGGCATCAAGCCCAATGTCAAGCTAGATGCCTTTGGGTTGGGTGCGCTAAATAAATGCATGAATAAATAAATATGCTCTGTCAGCAATTCAGGGCGCACCTCCAGGGCATTTGATCGCCTCACTGAATTCTGCTCCAAGTTCGTCAATAACATTGCTTTAAAAAAATATTGAATAAACTTTTTTATAATGCTGCTGTTGATTTATGTGATAATTTAAAGGAACAACTGGTTTAAGGAAATCTAAAAACCCTGATTTTAGTCATTGTGATATGTGAAAAGAGTGCATTGTTGGCGTTGATGCTAGGATTTAGGAGATTTCTTAGGATTTATTTCACAGAGGGAGATCCAGTAGTTTATTTTTCTTTAAGTATATTAAACCACAAATGTATGCTGGGGAGTCCCCCGCAGACTCAATCACCCCTTACTTTATTATTCCCACACCCCAGCCTCAACAAACATTTGCAGTAAAATGCAGCAAAATGAATTGGACCGATTCTCCCTCAATGAAATCTACTTGGGCCAAAACCTCCTGTTACCTTGATGCTACTGCTTGCAGACTGGGGGCTGTGTTAAGGCAACAGGGCGAATGAATGTGTGACCTTGTTGCATATCTCACACAGTGCCTGCAACAGAACATATGCTCTGTGTAATTGAGGGGGCTGCTCACCATTTGCACAGGATTCACTGGGGCAAAATAGTTGAAATTTACACTGACCACAAGACCTTGATCTTGGCTGTGGATGGGAGCAGGACCATTCCACATGGGGATGACCAGGCTCCCTGTTAAGATGCCACCTTACAAAGCCACTGCCTGATAGGGTCCTGGGAGACCTAATGGACAGGCTGATGTTCCATCTAGGTTGTCTACGAGATGGAAGACACGATTTGGAAGATGCTGGGTGATGCCGGGAGTGCCCTGGAAAGACATAACCTATCATAAACCAGGTGAGATGATTAAGACATGGATTGGGAACACAGATTTGACAGAGATAAAGAAGTATTGTATGGAGCGTTGGCCTTCTGAGCGTGTACTGAAGCTGAGCATTTTACAATTCTGGAAAGTCGATGAGAAACTACATGTTGATGACAGTAATGTGAGAAGGGGTGAACAATTAATGCTGCGGCACGTCTTGAGAAACATAGTTATGGGCTTAGGTTATTCAGCGCATTGTGGTATGTCCGTATTGGAGAAGCTGATACTGCAAGAATTTTGGTGGCCTAGCATGGACAGAGACGGCAAATAGTTCGGCACGCCCATCTTCTGCCAAAGCAGTGGTAAGTAATGTTGCTCCTTTGATCCCTGTGGAACTGCCTTCCAGACCATGGATGGACATCTGCATGGATATTATGGGTCCATTTCACATACTGTCCAGCGAGTAAATATACATGCTAGTACATGAAATATTCATGACTATTTCACCCATGGATTTGTGTAACTCGCATGCTTTTGTAAATATTGGCCCTCTAAAAAATGCTCTATAACCGCTCTAGATCTTGGATGCACACATTTCGATATCTATGCGGTTGGCCGCCCCTGGGGTGGGGGCAAAGGATACTCATGGGAGTACCAGGCTGTACAAAAAGGCAGTACAGGGACTGCTTTCTGCTTTTAATAGTAAACATAAGCGGCAATGTCCTTTTGGGGGGCAGCAACTAGAACTTCCCAGTTCGGGACATTACTGTTAGCTTAAATAGATTGTCCTCCTAAGCTCCTAAGCACTTATAAATGCAGTGCTTTGGCTGACAGTATATTTAAGGCACACCCTACATGCTCAAAACATGGAGCTGTACTGCAACGTTATTGTAACATTGCTGTAAGTATTGTCCAGACATGGGTAGGTCCCTGCACCCGACTGGTCACGGCCAACAGGGCACCCCTAAAGGGACCTGTGCTGAATGCACCAGGCCGATACGGTTTTCACCACACCAATGCGGTTTTCACCACGCTGATATGGTTTTCACCATGCCAATAAGGTTTTCACCACGCCAATGCGGTTTTCACCACGCTGATATGGTTTTCACCATGCCGATACGGTTTTCACCACGCCAATGCGGTTTCCACCACACTGATATGGTTTCACCACTCCAATGCGGTTTCCACCACGCTCATATGGTTTTCACCATGCCGATACAGTTTTCACCACGCCAATGTGGTTTTACCACACTGATACGGTTTTCACCATGCCGATACGGTTTTCACCATGCCAATAAGGTTTTCACCACACCGATACGGTTTTCAAACGCATGACTGTTGATGGGTTCTCTGTAGAGCAGCAACTAAAGGGGCAGGGTACGTGGTGTTGCATACTGCAAGCTGAGGCAAAATAAGCGACATCCATCCTGACCACAGCCGATACAAATAAGAGAGAACAGCGGCAATCACACAGCAGCTTCCGTCACACCATCTCATAGGTGAAAGAAGAGGTCCACCTTATTATGGACGCCCCTGAGGAGGGACCTGGTAAAAATAGCCATAACAGAAGTGGTGCTGCCCTTCTGCGGGGACTGTTCCTGAATTGGGTCCTCGGCCCCCTGTCACGGGAGTTTTATTCCATGAAAATCCCTGTCGCGGATCTGTGGTTTAGCAATAATGTAACAGAGTTACATACCAAAGAGATGTAATAATTATTGGTTCACTTTAAACAGTTAAGCCAAATCTCTGCCTTTCCTGAGGGGGCTCGAACCGACATACTTTTCACTTAAGGGCCACATGCAGTTGCCAATTGTACCACAGAAACTGCTTTAAAAGCAGGTCCATAACCACGCCTGGAGTAGCTATCGGAGGACACGCTCCTTTTTTCTTTAGCCAAATGTGTGCAATTTCCATCCAGGGGAATGCCGGGAATCCCCTGATCCCACCCCCTTTCCCAAAAGTGTAGCCTCAGCAGCTACTGTCAAATTGCAGTCCTAAGTTTCATGTTGGTAGCCTGTCCGGGTTTTTTATTTTGAAAATCTTGTCACCCTAGTGCAGGAGAGCATGACAACTGGACTGTATTCAATGCAATTGCCCATTCAACACAAAGGAGAGAGAGTAAGAAAAGGACATTCACTTTCAGAGAGTCCCTAAGGCTCCTGTACTCCACAGGTCCCCCCACAACCCACATTTTAGGATGTTTATATAAGTCTTAAGGGCAACACTAGACCACTTTCTGAGGTGATGCATATAGTTCCTAAAGGCATTGAAAGAGTTCATATGATCGCGGTGTGCATCTCAACGGCGCGTACCACTGGTCTAGCTACAAGCACTTCGCTTATGCAACATCCATTTTCATTGTCTGCAGACCTGTCCTGGCGCTGAGGCTTCTGGGATCATCGCGCCGAGAGAATCTAAACTGATTACCTGCCAGCTCATTGGTATTAATGTGTACACGGCTGGGTCCCTATTGCGTGAAAATAACGAAAATAAAAATGCTGAATGCGCGCTTACGGCGCATTTCGCAGGCAAGAAAATACTGAATCCCATAATGCTGAACAAGGGGAGCGGGAGTTGTGGGGGTGTCCCTCACTTCAATGACATGAATAGCGGCAGGCAAATAAGGATTGACAGCCAAAAATAAAATATTTTTTAAAAAGGTTCCTGCGGCAGAAGATCACACCCAATAAGGGGAAAGGGAGCTGAGATCGCAGAGAGCAGGGTGAGGCAAGGCATAGAAATAAAGGAAAGTGCTGCGCCAGGGGGGATAGATGGGTAAAAGGGGAGGTGGGTATGTGGGATGTGGGAAACAGTGATCTATGTGATATGATATGGCATTTATAACGTTTATGTGATCACTGCGGGTCTCCTTTTTGGTAGTCAACATGTTCTTTTTCGAAATTACGGGGCGTGCAGTGATCACATTGGTCACATAGATCCATAGATTCATACAGTCTCTCTATTATTTCACCATATCCAGGCTCCCAAGCTAGATTAGGTGGGAACACCAACCATTGCCTCTCGTGCAAGTGTTGCTCAACCAGTTCTGGAACACAACATTTCTCCTGATTCACATGTGAGCGCCAATTGCACCTTTGCTCCTCCCCCCTTCGCATTAAGAGACCGACATCACTGGGACATACAAGCGCATTCCTATTAGGTGAAGGCCTGTGGCCAATCGCTACCAATCACAATGACTATCTTTCAGATGTGAAGGCGCGTGCCGCTCAAAGGCATCACTTCTACCAATCACGCAGTAGTTACCAAGAGGCGATTCCCTGCACTCCCTAATATTATCCAATCACAGCTTTTGTTACTGGTTGGTTAAAGGTAAGAATCTTGGTGTGTACTGGGAAGCTGACCTTAGCATCAAGAGGCAGGTGAGTGGGGATTTTAAGGACAGGTTTCATAGAATTCAAGAGTTATAGAAGTTGTTTCTTTCACTTCCTGAAACTTAATTTGGCACAATGGTTGGATCCCCGGTGAAGTCTAAACCAGGCTCTTCTAATGCTCTCTATGCAGGCATTCCTGAATACAAGCTGGAAAATGTGCAGAACTTTTAATTCATTCATTACCATCCTTACTCTTATTCCGTTTGTTTTGCGAAAGCACTCCACTGGTGACCCAACCCCTCAGGGGATCTCATGCAAAACCCTCTGCCTGGGTTCCAAGTGTCTCCATGGGTTGGATCTGGTTTACTTGGTCAAGAGGATGTCCTGCTACAAAACCTGCATTTGATCTTTGATCTCCTAAAGCTTCCAAAAAACTGGGTTTAAGACCAGGGGCGACTGGAGCTTTCTGTTGCCATGTCCTTCTCTGGAATACTTTACACCACAACATGCAATCCCTCCTTTCTCTTCATTAAGCTGTGAACTCTTTTCTGCTTTGCTGGTTCTGCTTCTGTCATCACTCTCTTGGTTCCGTTCATCTGCACCCGGATGCTGTTCATTCTGCTCGGCCTCCATGCTATGAAATCCAAGGCTGTCCACTGGGCTTCATTAGCAGTTCAGATAGTACAGTGAGCTAAGCGCTCACCCCTGATATCTGTGTGCAGACCGCTGTGGCAGGTTCCAGTCCTAGCAGCATCAACTCAGCTCTGCATCCTTCCAAGGTCGTTATGGGGTTGCCGGAAACCCACCGCCTGCCAGCGGATTTCTCAGCAATCCGTAATGAGGCCCAATGTCTCACTTTAAAGGGGGCACAATGTATATCTGAAGGATGATTTTATGTAAGGGGCCCCCGCCTGAGCCCAAAGCAATGGCTGACCGTAGATGTTCACACACTGAGTCCACGCCCGCTGGACCTAACGGACCTTCTGGCCCAACTGTCCACTTTTCTGGCTGGGAACCTACGGACAATTCTGTATTTTGCCACGTTTTTGATAAGAGTAGTTATGTGATTTGGGCTGGCCTTCTATGGATTATAAAGTCCCTCCAGTTCAACGGGACTGAATTATAGTTGCAAGTGCAACCGTTTATCCAGACCAGTCTTGCAGTGTGTGTTGGAATTCTAAAAAGGCCATTGATGTATCCGGAAAGATGGCTTCTCTCTAGGGGTTCTCCCTGTTAGCTGGGTGGGAGGTGGAAAGAGACAGAGTTATGGCCTCCTCCTCGCTCTCAGGGCGAGGCTCTGCCTGGTCCCATATAAGCAGGGTTATCCCCCTTGCGCTCTACGGCTGGGGGTGCAGCCTTCCCAGCGAGTGAGGGGAAATCCTGACAGCATATGAACTGCTCAGCGATATTCATTAAATGGTGAGGGCACACATTAACCAGGGGGTGTAAACCGGTGGCAACCCACTCATTAGTAAGATTTTGCATCTTGTGGCTGCAAGGACATCGCGTTTCACATGAATTATAATTAAGGCTTCCAGTTTTCCTTTTTTACTGAATTTTACACATAAACACAGATGGAAATGAACCTGTTTTCTGTCTGTATTTATTTATAAAAATAGGTAGGAAAAAAACGGAGAAACAGGTCTTTCTGTCTGGTTCTCTATGATGTCACTCATACATCGCAGTCCAATCGCATTGCAGATTGGCATCATTAGGAGTGTGAAACTTGTATAAGTATAGCATTGAGGTTCTTAATTGCTGACAGCATATATCTTAAGACAGCAGCAGTCACAGGAGCAACCGTTTGTCTAGAGCGGTGCTGATGGAGCTCTGAACATTTACTGGGCACTTCTCCCACTTACACGTGCCAAAAGGTGGCCAAAGCAGTGCAGCGCAGGATTGAACCTGCAAAGGAAACTGTCCTGGGCCCGGGAAGGTGATCAGCCGCTGGACCCTGACTCGGCGTGGGCCTGGTCTGAGCCGTTTCACTCTGCAAGAAAATACTAACCAAGTCCACTGTAGGTCCTCCACGCATCATGGCGCCTTGAGGGAAGCCATGCCAGACAATGTTCGTCTTTTCATTGTTATCCATTAGTAACATTCCCCCCATAGGAACCCGGGATAATGCATCTCAGTGGCTCCACTGGGATCGTGGGGATATCTTACTTGGGTCCCTGTATCTTGTGTTTTTCCCTTTGTTTTTGGTGGTTAGCTACTAAAACTGTATCTTTCCATAATTTGGTTTGGACGGCGATATCATTTGTTGTGCTTCCTCTTAGTGAGTTTTAACTGGTTGCACCCCCACCCCCTGCTGACTTAGTCCTTGATGACTAAGTCTTGCCCTACACTCATGTTACCCAAAGGATGAGGAGAGATACCATTAGGGGGTTCTGGTTTGCCTAATCAGGGATACCTCTCCCCCAAAAATAGGTGAAGTCTTGCATGCCCCCTGTACCCCATCAAATCGCAGTGCAGGTCACAGGGAGACGAAAAGCCAGTTGGGCCACAAAAATTGCCATTTTAGCAATGCTATTCAAGAGCTTTGTTTTCTTTCCAGAAACACTTTCATGCATGACCCAAAAAGGGCATGGGCGGGTGCGCCCTGCCTCTAAGCACAGTACAACCCACTGACCCACAGAGGCATAGACAGGGTAGGGCCGGAGAGAACAAGGCCGACTCAAAATCTGTAAATGCCCACTCAATAGCCCCGTGTGGGCATTTACAAATGTTAATGTCACTGCGGTGGGCCCAACTACATTAGATTCAGGCCCCACTTGTTAGACATACGTCTCTGCTGACCTAGAAAGCATTCCTTGCTCTTAGCTGCATGTGACTACCCTCGCCTGGGATGGGGGCAACCCGAGGGGGATTTGAGTCGCCAAGCTAGCACTGGAATAAAAGCATCCTATCTTCCAGCATGCTGAGTCCCGGGGGCACGGCGGCGAGGCCAGGCGGGGTATGGGAGGTGGAGGAAATAATCCCCTCTTAATTGGAAGCACTTTATTTACACAGCCTAGCCTGTAAAGTAAGGGATTTCTGTACGTTAAGAGCAGGCTATCAGCAGATGGCTGCTCCCCGGCAAAGCCCCCAGCAGGGGCCTCACACGTGCAAGTAATGGATCGGAATAACCCGTATTAATGGACAGCTTTAACTAAAAGGAAAAGAAGAGCATTTCAGAGAATAGAGCAAATCTTCTCATGTAAAGAGACCTGTCGTTTTAAGCCTCAGAAAAGCACATTCCGGGCTAAGCTGTTCATTCCCGGGCCAGTGGCTTGAATGAGGAATAACGGCGCAAAAAGGCGGGAAAGTCCAGTCCCACCCTTTGCCCCAATCCGGGTAGTTTTCCAATGAAAGCATCCAAACTATGAACAAATCCTAAATTCCTCTTTCATCATGTAAAATAATAATGCAATGTTAGCTTTTTGAAAAATTGCACGTTCAAAACCTTAATCTGCAATCTGTACATAGGCGAAATTACTGTTACCAGACTGAAAGGTACTGACAGGGCTTTAAGTGGGGTAAGAAATCGAGGGGGGGGGGGCCCATTTGGGGTGTGTACTATGCAAGCCATATTTCTATGTTTAGAAAATATGGCTTGCACAGTACACACACCATAGTAAGGTACGCACACAAATATATAACATTTATATATATTTGTGTGCATACCCTACGGTTTGCCTAGTTTTCAGGCCACCTTTTTTAAACATTTCGGGTTTATAAAAGATGGCTTTGAAAGTACACAATTCAAGCCGTCTTTTATAAAGCTTTGACTACGGACAAAATTGTCCGTCGGCAAAGATTTATAAAAGATTACTTGAAATGTGTACTTTCAAAGCCATCTTTTGTAAACCTCGAAATATGTCGAGGAATCCCCAGGTTCGCCGAGGGTTAAAGACGCTTCGGCGACCTGGGGAAACAAAGGGACAGTAACTGACTCTGGTGACCTCTCGCGCGAGGGGTCACCAGATGCAGTTACTGTGGCTGACGGAAGTGGCAGCCAGGCACAGCGTCGCTGTGGTTGGCTGCCATTTCTGTCAGATCGCCTGACTTCATGCGGCCGTGACGGGATAATGCATCCCTCCAATGTTGCGGGCGGTGGGACGGGGCCCCGGCAGGGCCCTGGCTCAGCACCACTTTTTGGAGACTGCCGGGGTCCGGACCCGGCAGGCCCCAGCCCACTTTAAGCACTGGGTACTCATGTTATCAGCAGTAGAAAGTTGAAATGATGAGTCTGCTCTGCAGAAATCCGAACCTGCGACATGCAGGTCAAACACAGATCACTCCAGCAAGTGCCCCAGCCACAGAGCCAGGGGTGTTACTAGGTCTGAAAATGCTATGCTAATTTTGCGGCTGTCGGGACTTTGGCGAGCTCGCCTTTTGGTTGTAGCCCCCTGAGCTTATGTCCAGGGCTACAGTCAAAAGACCCAGGGCTATAGCCCCTCAGCCCCCCCCCTAGCAACGCCTCTGCAGAGAGATATCCATCGTGCATGCACACTTTCCAACCTGCCTGTTGGAGGTCGTGTGGAGACCATGCGAGGTCTTTGATGGAGGCCCGCAGGTCTGTGAAATCAAGGGGCTTGAGATGTTGCCGAGCACTGGAAGCTGGCGAGGCTTGTGGTAGAGTCGGCATCCTCTTACAGTAATCCCATACTCTCCAGTGCCATAGCTTTTCATGACAGCCACTATCATTAAAAAAATTAAAAAAACGTTTTTTGAACAAGCATTGAAACAGCACAAATGTCTGCATCTTCCGGTTACAAACTCAAGCAATTAATTAAAACTGCCCCGCTCACCCTCTGTTTCCTCAATGTGCACCCATCATCATTTGCAAATGTTGCCTAAGCTCCACAAGAGGTCACAGCTTCAGTCAGTGCTTAATTTGTTGGGGTGTTTGTCAGGGCTCAGCCCTTACACTTGTTTTTGAGCCCCGGGACTTAATGTCTCAGATTCAGTTTGGTTATGATGTGGTGTTTTGTCAACTTTATTATTTTAACTGTCGGTCAGTCGTCAGTCGTAAGAAGCAGCACCAGTCTGCACTGATCCGTGTCTCTAGACCTTGGGGCGTCCCATTGCACTTCATAAACCTGATCGCCCACACTGGTGCGGCAGGGCTTGTTATCCATTTTCATGAACAACAATGAGTTGGAAGGTGGCCAGGCCCTCAAAAACTGCTTCAATCAGCTTGCAGGACGTGGCGCAGCTGCGCTACTGTAATAACCAGCACCAGTGCTGCAGACGGGTGGGCCGACAACAGGAGCACCATCAGCACCAGAATAGGGCACTGCCAAGGGAAAGGCCACTAAAGAGGAGTGCTGCATTGAGAACAAACCCAGACAAGAACATCTTGCTGCAGTGTTTGACAGTAAAGTTATTTATTTCAATAATGATTTCGCCTGTATTTGTCCATCAGTTTACCATTGGAGGAAAGCACGTTTTGTCTATTTTCTGTTACTAGAAGGTCAATAATTTCCACTGTTGGGGTGGTCAGGAAAGGTCCCTGTGATTTCGAAGGGTTCATGTTGCGTGCACCGTTTGACTAACTGGGGGTGATGGTGAGCTCGGCACAATGTTGCAATTTCATAGGTATCAAAGTGTAGTTAATTATGGATGGGATATGTTACTTTAGTGTTCCTGCTGGTCTAGAAATTGATACTTATTAGCTTGCATGCACACAGACAGATAAAATGTTAAACCCACCAAAGGTAAAAAGATACGTATACAATAATACATGGGGAATTCATGAATCTCACAAATGAATCAGAAACACAGTAGTTGGGACCCGTCTTGCAAAACCTATTTTGACTTTTAAACTGACTTTGCCAGGTTTTCAGAAGGCAGGTGAATGAGTAACGTCAGGCTCTTGCCTCGCTGACCTCCTTTCTCACTGATTGACCCTCTCAGGTCCAGGAGGTGTCCCTCCTCTCTTCTATCTCTATCTCTACCTGCGTTGTTCCCAAGGGGTCTAACCTTTCTCCCTGGCTGTTCAACCAATATATGGCACCTTTTGCCCACTGCATTGCTGCTCCAAACTTTCAGTGTTATGCGGATGACACCCAGCTCCTTTTCAGGCTCCACTCGGCCGCCTCTACTCCTTCTCTCATTCCAGACTGTCTGTCCGCAATTCAGGAGTGGTGTGCTGCCAATGATCTGTGCCTTAATGCCAGTAAGAAGGAGATCCTCCTCATTGCAACACCAGCTCCCTCCTTTCCTCTCTCTCTCTGGCCGCCCACTCTGGGCCTTTTTACTGCTCCTACCTATGATGCTAAGAACATTGGGGTTGTCTCTGAGTCCACCCTCTTCTTCTCTCCTCACATCTCTAATGTCTCTAAGAATCCAAACTATCAGCTGCACCTCCTCAGAGGTATTCTTCCTTTCCTCACTTTCGACCAGAAGCTCACTCTATCCAGAGATCTGGTCCTCCCTAGGCTGGATTACTGCAACAGCCTCTTTCTTTAAATCTTCCTGCCTCTACTCTCCATCCTCTACAACTCATCCAGAATAGGACTGCAAGACTTGTCATTAGCCTCAAGCTCAGGGATCACATCTCTCCAGCTCTGAAATCTCTTCATTGGCTCCCAGTGGTGGCAAGGATCAAGACCCTCTGCATTGACCACAAGACATTATGGGGCCTGTGTCCGCACTACCTCCAACTCTCTCTTCCTCAACATCTCCCTTCTCAAGCTCTCCGCTCATCCACCTCCAATTCTCTGAGGGACATTCGTTTTTTTCAAGCCGAGATTTGAGGGCAGATCTCTTTTTTTCAGCTGTGGCCACCCTATGGAGCAGTCTCCCTGCCTCTCTAAAACTTGAGCAGAACTCCCTCTGGTTTGGGAAAATACTCAAGACCTTCCTCTTCGCTTCCTCTTTCTCTCTTCCTCTACCCTGCTTTTGACCCTCTGACTTGGGCCCAGGTCCCTTCTTGTCCAGTTGCACCTTGCATTGCCTCTGGCTCCCCCAGAACCTGTGGTATGGATCTGTAACCCTACAGTCCCTTCTCTCTGAACTTATGAGCCACATGGTTGCTGCACTTTTATATTCCTGCACTCAGCCACCTGCTGGGTGCACTTTTGATTACCCACACTTCTCCACCCCCCACTCCCCTTGGCACTACTCCCCATCCCCTTCCATGCACTAGCGCGATCTGAATGACACAAGGCCTAGTAAGATCGTTGTTTTGTCCTCCCTCTGTTTCCCCCTCCTTGTCTTGTAGCGCCTAGAAACACTTGTGTACAGACGCGTTAAAAATGCCATATCATATCAGATCATATCATGTGCAAATCACGAGTTATAGTTTAAACGGCTTAGGCCAGTTATTGCTAGTAATGAATTATTTTTCAATACCAATGTTTAACCATGTGCTGACGTCATGACCTACTACGGACGAATCCTAAGAAGAGGTGTGTTATGAATATGATCTGAAAATTACTATTAGATAAAACTGGCCATTGAAAATATAGGAATTTGGAAAAGATGGGATTTCCTTGAAGAGGGCTTTGTCCAATCATATTTGGCGGGTGGATTGCAATAAAGTATTTGGAAGTATTTTAACTGTTGCAAAACTGTATAGAAGATGTGAACTGATGTGGTTTGTTGAGACGTGGGTTAGTTTGGTCCTGAAATTCTAGCTGCTCCACAGAGAATTGGACAATAAACTTGCTTGATGTACAACTGTGTACTCACTTAAGTTGTGGGCCTGTTTGGGCTAAGGTGATTAAAGGCCCATCCACAAACCACTTGCCACCTATAGAATTTAAGCGAAGTGTTAACAATCATCATGTGTTAAATAAGCAATTACACAATTACAAGACCTATCTAGTATGTTATGTTGATTCATAATTGTAAATCACATATCTGCCAGATTCAGAGCATCCATCACCCCAAAGATCTGGTGCAAGTTGCATTTTTAACCGCAACAATGTTGACACTTTGGGGAGAAGCCTTGAGTGGGGATAACAGTGGAAAGTTGATGCCCACCCTGATGTGCCATAGGCGTTCTTGAAAATCTTCGGCATTGGCATTTAATCTTTTACAAACTAAACACTGACTCAAGTAAATAGGCTCCACGGCAACACCAAAAACCCAGGAGCAGTCGTGGGAGGAAGATGGGAAGAAAAAAGAGACAGGTGGTCTGCTCCATTAGTTGAAGCCATGAGTTACTGTGTGTGCCAGGATTCAAACCGTTTATGGGAGGGGGAAAATGGCACTTGCCCCTACTTGTAGGGGGGCCCCCGCAAGGCTGTTGAGCTAATAAGGTCATTTTCCTTTGTTCATCAAACTTAAATAGCACACATTAGAATTTGTTATGGCATACTGCTGAGACTCTAAACCTATTGCCTGTCTTGTTGATAAGTACATTCTGCTCTCATAAATTCATCCTGTAATGCTTTCTGTGTTCACTGTCGTATACATAGTTTGTGCATTCACTACGGCCATTATGATTGCTGCGAGGCAGCATATCAAGCTATGGGTTGCGATTGTGATGAGGGGGGGTGTGATCAGATATTCAGTATCCCTTTATTCATTTGGTTTGGTGGAGGAGGGCCCCAAAGTGGTTTGTGCCCCGGGCCCCAAAGTGCTTAAGATGGCCCTGCCTTTAGCTGTCATCATTCATTAGGTATTGTGTTTTTCGGTTTAATCAGGTGTTGTGATCTTTTCTGTTGGTCAAGTTTCTTACATTCTGTCTTTTTGGTGAAATGATGCGAGGTTGGGCTGCTAAAGGACCGAATATTACAGCCCAGTGAGGTTGTCGGAATGATCATGAATCAGAAAAATATCAGCTGAAATTGATTAATTCATTCATTTTGTCCAATTCATTATTTGTCGATATTTCGAAACCTGGCTGGATTTTGTCACAACGAGATTCCATGAGGCTGACTTGATTTGTCGCTTGACTCACTTTTTTGCCTTTGATTCTAGGGTCGTAGCTGGCTAGTGTACATTTGCGAGTCTCTTCTGTGTATGCACATCTTTCGATGGATGCGGGATCCAATCAGGTTGCACCAAACCTGGGCTGAGTCTACTGATTTAAGCAGTAGTCGAAGTGTACGAAAAGAAGTAGTGGAACTATGCTCCCCACTGGCCTGCCCCCGCTCCCCACAATCCACATCGCCACGCCCCCTCCCACGCAAAATATGCGCCTGCTGTTTAAGGGAACGTTAAGTGCAGTGCACTGAAAGTGCAAGTTTCAATTTCTTCCTACACTTTTAATTTAAAATGAAACCATTCCGGAATGGTTTT